>NC_064921.1:499418173-499723423 GCF_023897955.1 Schistocerca gregaria | reverse complement strand
CTGAAAGAACCAAAGGTTGTACAGTGTTTCAGGGAGAGCATAAGGGAACAATTGATAGGAATGGAGGAAAGAAATACAGTAGAAGAAGAATGGGTAGCTTTGAGGGATGTAGTGAAAGCAGCAGGATCAAATAGGTAAAAAGTCGAGGGCTGGTAGAAAGCCTTGGGTAACAGAAGCAATATTGAATTTAATTGATTAAAGGAGAAAATATAAACATGCAGTAAATGAAACAGCCAAAAAGGAATACAAAAGTCTCAAAAATGATGTCGACAGGAAGTGCAAAATGGCTAAGCAGGGATGGCTAGAGACAAATGTAAGGATGTAGAGGCTAATATCACTAGGGGTAAGATATATACTGCCTACAGGAACATTAAAGAGACCTTTGGAGAAAGGAGAACCGCTTGCATGAATATCAAGAACTTCGATGGAAACACAGTTCTAAGCAAAGAAGGGGAAGCAGAAAGGTGGAAGGAGTATATAGAGGGTCTATACGAGGGGGATGTACTTGAAGACAATATTATGGAAATGGAAGACGATGTAGATGAAGATGAAATGGGAGATATTGTATTGCGTGAAGAGTTTGAAAGAGCACTAAAAGACCTGAGTCGAAACACGGGCCCGGGAGTAGACAACATTCCATTAGAACTACTGACAACCTTTGGAGAGCCAGTCCTGACAAAACTCTACCATCTGGTGAGCAAGATGTATGAGACAGGTGAAATACCCTCAGACTTCAAGAAGAATATAATAATTCCAATCCCAAAGAAAACAGGTGTTGAGATGTGAAAATTACCGAACTGTCAGTTTAATAAGTCACAGCTGCAAAATACTAACGCGAATTCTTTACAGACGAATGGAAAAAATGATAGAAGCCGACCTCGGCGAAGATCAGTTTGGATTCCGTTGAAATGTTGGAACACGTGAGGCAATACTACCCCTACGACTTCTTAGAAGAAAGATTAAGAAAAGGCAAACCTAAGTTTCTAGCATTTATAGACATAGAGAAAGCTTTTGACAATGTTGAGTGGAATACTGTCCTTCATATTCTGAAGGTGGCAGGGGTAAAATACAGGGAGCGAAAGACTATTTACGATTTGTACAGAAACCTGATGGCAGTTATAAGAGTCGAGGGGCATGAAAGGGAAGCAGTGGTTGGGAAGGGAGTGAGACAGCCTCTCCCCAATGTTATTCAATCTGTATATTGAGCAAGCAATAAAGGAAACAAAAGAAAAGTTCGGAGTAGGTATTAAAATCCATGGAGAAGAAATAAAAACTTTGAGGTTCACCGATGACATTGTAATTCTGTCAGAGACAGCAAAGGACTTGGAAGAGCAGTTGAATGGAATGGACAGTGTCTTGAAAGGAGGGTATAAGATGAACATCAACAAAAGCAAAACGAGGATAATGTAATGTAGTCGAATTAAGTCGGGTGATGCTGAGGGAATTAGATTAGGAAATGAGACACTTAAAGTAGTAAAGGAGTTTTGCTATTTAGGGAGAAAAATAACTGACGATGTTCGAAGTAGAGAGGATATAAAATGTAGACTGGCAATGGCAAGGAAATCGTTTCTGAAGAAGAGAAATTTGTTAACATCGATTATAGATTTATGTGTCTGTGAAAGTATTTGTATGGAGTGTAGCCATGTATGGAAGTGAAACATGGACGATAAATAGTTTGGACAAGAAGAGAATAGAAGCTTTCGAAATGTGGTGCTACAGAAGAATGCTGAAGATTAGATGGGTAGATCACATAACTAATGACGAAGTATTGAATAGGATTGGGGAGAAATTTGTGGCACGACTTGATTGGTTTGAAGGGATCGGTTGGTAGGACATGTTCTGAGACATCAAGGGATCACAAAGGAGGGCAGCGTGGAGGGTAAAAATCGTAGAGGGAGACCAAGAGATGAATACACTAAGCAGATTCAGAAGGATGTAGGCTGCAGTAGGTACTGGGAGATGAGGAAGGTTGCACAGAACAGAGTAGCATGGAGAGCTGCATCAAACCAGTCGCAGGACTGAAGACCACAACAACAACAAGGGATTGTCGGGAAAAGTTCTACGCTTAAATCTGTAATACGATATTTGGCAGTATACGCCGTACGGTTCGAAGTGCGTGACGGGCTTGAATAATATTTGACTGGTCGAACGCAGCCTGCCCTGGTGAATAACGATTGTCTGTCGGAAATTACAGTAACGTCGAGTGTGCTCTCCCCCCCCCCCCCCCTCCCTCTCTCCCTCAGATAATCCAGAAACGGCAGCTCTCGTTCCTAATATCAGTGTAAACACCGCACAGTGACTACTTGCTGGCGATATCGTTGTAGACACGGAAGTAAGCTCATTAAGTAACAGCAAAGTTTATCCTATTAACTTAGCGTAGCGAACAGTACTTCACCTTAAAGTATATAGACCACATTCAGGCGCATGAAAAGGCGTTCGAATAAAGCATTAGCATTATGCAAATGGATCCGGTCACAAGGATAAAAAATAGTTTAACGTTGCTTAGTGACCGTTAAATGGTACTAGTATATTAAAACAGTTTTTAGGGATAGCGTTTACAAGACTTTAATTCATTGCGAGAGATCGCACCTTGAAAGGAACCATGTAGAAGGTACTTCCAGTACCTTGAGTGTCACTAGTGTGGTGGGACTCATTCCAAGTCGAAATGAAAGAACAGGTTCAAAGAATTTAGAAGAGTGCCAATAGATATACAGCTGATCTTTTCAATTAGTGAAAGTGTAATTTAGGTGTCCACAGAACTGAATTGGGTGTTGGACGAATGACACATCTCGTGCGTAACGTTACGACAGTTAATATTTGAAACTCCATAAAACGATTCCATTGCCGCCGTTTCGCCCAAGGAGCGTAAGAACAATGTGATCATATCACTCCTCGAAGTGTTGAAGTTCTGAAAGTGAATAAAACTACACAATTGGCGGTTGGAACTTTCATTGTCAATATTGTACAAGAATATAGAGCACGTATGGCGTGGAGAGCCGTTGACAGCCCCCTCCTACCCACCCCCCACACCATTCTATTTCTGAACATGAAAAAAATAACTAATAAAGGTATGGAGTATTGTGCACTAAAACGGTAGCGGGATACTGTCCGCTTTGCTCGTGTTGAAGCCATTAAGAACGTGGGTATCGCTTGTACACCATACTCCTCAATTACGTGGCAGTGTTGTGCATGTGATTCGTGCGCGGTCTATTGGAGCGTCTTCCTGGTTGTTCCATCTGTCCAGGGGCAGGCGATGAGCCTTGTTCGCTGTCGCACGCCCTCAAAGTACAAGTGAATGATCACGCCGCGGACAGGTACACGTAACGGCTGCAGGATTAAATCAGTTGGTCGCCGGGACAGCGCTGTAAACGGCCCTGCCACACGACACGTCGTTACGAGAGCTGCATATCGGATCGAGCCGGCCTGTTACCTTCTAATAGGATCCCATTCTGTCATGTTACGTTCTCAGCGACGCGCGCAACCTCGCCAAATGGACTCGCCCTCTCCCCTTCCATCTGCTAGTTATTTATTCTGAAGTTACCATTAGTATTAGTGAAGCCGTTCCTGTTTTCAGATCATTAATATACGTAGTACTAAACTGAAGTTACTCGCCCCGTTTCCGTGTATGTGAAGGCCTATCCCACGAACGACAGCAGTGATTTTCATATAGTTTTCACTGATACGTACACTGCTAAACGAGGAAGATTTGTAAATATAATTTATCACCGCTGCGCCAGACAGGTCGTCCCGTCGTAGATGGTAATTGGTATCAGTGCAAAGCTGGGAAAGGTCGCTAATAAGTTTTCACTGCTTTCCAGCACACTTCAATACGCTTCACACAGTACAACAACGCTCTCACACGACAAAAAAAAGGAAAATACATGAATAAAATATGACAAACAGGAGCACGAGATCTGCTTTCAAAGATACAATTTTATTCGCAGTTAGCCTAGGGCCCGCTGTTCTGCTCGCGTAGACAAGGTGGTCTGTACAATTTTTTATTTTTTGTAATCAAATTTTTATGCTGTTCACAAATTGCAACACCTACTAAACTTTTCACAGTAAGGCCATAGAAGCATGGTCTTTTTCGAGTGTACTTCTGACGAAAAGGTATTGTGGTAGCTAGAGCCAGAGGTTTTTGTTAAGCATGCCTTTAGAGTTTTTGGAACGATATTTCTGTAGAAACTTTCATCCAACATACGCTTCATGTCGAATTGAGATGTCAGATACATATGTCAAATACCTATTTCATTTATATAGCTTTAAAATGTTTTAGTAGCATTTGATTAATAACTTGAAGAAAAAAAAAGCTTCCACCAGGTATTTTAACCTCTTAGTGGCTGAATTTCCAAAAAGCTGAAACATGTATTTCTTTGTGACCGAGAAACCAAGTACTAATTTTCGTTTTTCTAGCTTTAGTATTACCTTAATAGCGATATTCATTCAAAAAACCTTTCATCCCATATTTCACACATTACAAAATTAGGTAAACTAGAAAAAAACTCCGTCCCAGCAGGTCTCAGAAGACCCTAACGGTACTGACCGAACGCAGCGTCATCCTCAGCTTACAGGCGTCACTGGATCCGGATATGGAGGGGCGTGTATACAAGATGGTGACCCTATCCAAATTTAAAGTTTCTATGCAGATGGTTTGGGCTACACGAAGAGTCAGTCAGGACAATTCACTTTAACATACTGTATTTAGATTGTCTTCATCACATTTAATGGACTTACTAAAATTTATCGGTATCGATTCAGATGATTCATGACCGGAGCCAATATCTTGTTGCAAAAGAACTTGAGCAAATATCATGAATCATCAATATGGTCTCTTGAAATCAAAAAGGTGATAGGCATAATTAATTATTCGTAGCAAGATACTGTTGCTACGGATTACTAGATAAGAGTAGCTTGTTGCAGTTATCTGAAAACCTTGATTCGCCACAGTCCCATTGTTCCACATACATATTGGGAAGATAATTGTAAATAAAAAACTGTTAACGTCGCGTTTGCACCGTCCATAAAACGAATCGTTGCACTATAGGTCCCCGTCTTTCAGTGAAGACAGTTTCCAATTAGTCATTCGTGCCCTCAGTGTTTGTACTTGGCGCGACTTCAGGAGTCGTGGCTTAGGTGAGAGCTGGTTTGCCTACGGTATCATTATGCGTCCGCAGCTACTGACTGAATCACAATACCATTCCACTGATGACATACTCTTGACTCACTTCCAAAGAACAAACATGCCAACTTCCAGTTATTTCGTCTTTGAAGTACTACTTTCTCGTAACTATGCATCTGCATTGAAAGAAGTCAAAAAAGCCGTTAAAATTGTTCCGTTGCTCTTTATATGTACATCAAGAACATCATATTTCTTTACTCGAATGGTTGTTGGTAATCCTTGTAGTACGAGCTTTCATACCTTCTTTTCAAAATTTCTAAGTCTTCTTTTATTCCCTTTAAAAGGCGGCGTGTTTAGTACACATGGTTAGCTATCGTTTACTTCTAGTAATTCCTATGTCATTAATCTATACTGCTATACAAGGACAAGTCAAGTTCACATATGCCGTATAAAGGGAAACGTCTTTTTGCAAAAATCTGGAAACTTGTTTCACAGATTTACTTAAAATTTTTATACGGCACTTCATTAAAGTTCAGACAGACAGGCAATACATTTTAATGCAAAAGATATATAATAATATAAGCACTATATCTATCGGAAAGGTTGTTAGGAAAAATCTCCAAAACTTCTTCACAGATTTACTTCACATTTTTGTTACTTCGTTTCAAGATGAACTTAAAACGCTTTACGTTCTATGCAACCGAATTACTGCGATACACTATCTTTATCGAAAATAAATTTACGTATTTTTCCTTAATTTTATTTGGGTACTTTGGAAACTGTCCTATAAATAACACTGCGGTTACTGTTTGTCCACTTACTGTATAATGGTGAATGAAACAGGGCGTTGCTGTTCGAAACGATTCACGCAGGCAGTCTGCTGGAGTGGCTTAGGCAAACCACGGGAACGCTACAGCCGACTGGCTTCCCGAGGATTTGAAACGCGCTGGTTCACGTACGTGTTAACCATTACTTAAAATCGCTCTCCAGCAGAGAATGAGCTGGAAGCGTTTAGTGCCCTACGCTTAATTGGAGTTACGGAACAGAAACAGTTCACTGTTCGACCTTTAACTGCAGCGACGCTAACAAATGCGGGAATTTTACCTGAAAATATCAGAATACTAGAGAACCCATCAATGCTGATCATGTATGGGATTTGGATACACGTCAAAATATTAAAATCTCTCTCTCTCTCTCTCTCTCTCTCTCTCTCTCTCTGACCTACAGCCTTGTTTATTATTACGAGTGAAACCTTGATTTGGCATTGAAGTCACTTAAAATGAATGGGTAAATTGGTAGGGATCATTGGTATATGTAATATGAAAGAAATCACCTGCTGTTTGATCTATGAGGGTATTTTGTCTGCGAACAGGTGGGATTACAAAGTTCTAGACGATCTAGATTTTGAGGTAGTATTCTAATGATAAACTGATAAAACAGTTTCCGAGAAAGAAAACAAAACCGCACATTTTAAAAGTGTAGCGCTACTCACCATTATCTTTTTCCCAGACGTTGTTAATATGAAGCATTTACTTTGTTGTTTAAATGATAATGAGCATGTCTGCCTGAATGTTTATTAGAGAATCGTGTGATAGTGTGAAGTAAGTTGGTTATGAAATCTGAGAGATTTTTTGCTAATAACAATTACATTTAGCCTGCGTTGCCCCAAATGTTTATTCGAGTATCGTGTAAAATTTGAAGTAAATCGCTAAAGAATTTTCAGATTTTTTGTAACAAACCATAACGACGACTTGTCATGTAGTACTATAGATTAAGTTAACCAGCCGATCGTGCAGGAAAATATTAGCATATTTGATCTATGACCCCCTTCCCCGGACGCAGACTTCAGCAAATAAACTCAACTAACGAATCGGAGCATATAAAGTGCTGACGACTATAGTCCACCTACTAGAATAATCAAGATGAGCCAAGAGAATGGGACCAGGCAACTCTGAACTGCCAGATGGCGATAAAGTATTATCTAAAAAGATGGTCTGGTCGTGGGAACGACGGATCTGCCCGCACTGTTGTCGCACAGCACAGATCGTAATTCTGCCTGGCTACAAAAAAAAAGCGAGGATTCCGCTGTGCGGAGAGCAGAGCGCACGTGCTGCTGGCGCCAGCGAGAGTTAGTGGCGCGCTTTTTGCCCGCCCGGCAGGCGCCCGACTGCGGACCGCATGCCCAGATTCGTTTTAATTGGTTCTTTGTGGCCGCCAACTATGGTCCGGAATTGACCCGTAGGCCACAGGCCGAGTTCTCTTTAAGGGGTCTGTGCGCACACGCGCACTTCGCTGCCGCCTACTTGTTAGTAGCAAGTAGTGTGCTGGTACTCACAGCCCTCAAGATCACATACGAGAGTCGTCAGGCGCATTTTCCCTGGTGTTCAGTTCGGTAGATACTTGCAACTTTGTTTTTGCAAATGTGTAGATGGAATCGATCCGAAGAAATGCTAATCATCAGAATACATAGAAAGATAGGTCCCTTATCATTTAGCTACAAAATAGGTCAGCAACTGGAAGCAGTTAATTCCATAAATTATCTGGGAGTACGCATTAGGAGTGATTTAAAATGGAATGATCCTATAAAGTTGATCGTCGGTAAGGCAGATGGCAGACTGAGATTCATTGGAAGAATCCTAAGGAAATGCAATCCGACAACAAAGGAAGTAGGTTACAGTACGCTTGTTCGCCCACTGCTTGAATACTGCTCAGCAGTGTGGGATCCGCACCAGATAGGGTTGATAGAAGAGATAGAGAAGATCCAACGGAGAGCAGCGCGCTTCGTTACAGGATCATTTAGTAATTGCGAAAGCGTTACGGAGATGATAGATAAACTCCAGTGGAAGACTCTGCAGGAGAGACGCTCAGTAGCTTGGTACGGGCTTTTGTTAAAGTTTCGAGAACATACCTTCACCGAAGAGTCAAGCAGTATATTGCTCCTTCCTACGTATATCTCGCGAAGAGACCATGAGGATAAAATCAGAGAGATTAGAGCCCACACAGAAGCATACCGACAATCCTTCTTTCCACGTACAATACGAGACTAGAATAGAAGGGAGAACCGATAGAGGTACTCAGGGTACCCTCCGCCACACACCGGCTTGCTGAGTATGGATGTAGATGTAGAAGATGCATGGGACGTCCAATGTCGTCAGAAAGCGCCAGTCTCTTTGCCGCTACAAATACGATGAATCGTTAGGCGAAACTTTCCGAGCACATTTGATAGATCTGTCCCAGATCAATCTAGCGCTATATTTGTTTTATCGATATGTATAAACAGGGACAGTAAAACGCGAAGAATAACCAGCACTCAAGCAGCGACAGCACCACCAAGCATGCAGCGCTACTTAGTTGCTGCTGCACTACTGTTTATTCTTCCTGCCTTACTGTCCTTGTTAATACGTATCGATACGACTAGTATCGCACTACACTAACTTGGGATCCCTCTATCGAAAGCGCACGTAAGAAATAATTTTGTTTACAGTGGAAAACAAACCGACGCTTTCTGCCGACGCTGGGTGTCGCATGAAAGACGTGACGAGCGGTAATTGTTCAGGCTGACTGCAGCTATACAATGCAGGAAGAAAATTGCAAATATCTGCCGAAGTACCAGAGAAAATGATCCTGAAGACTCTCAGAAGAATACGCACGCACACAAGTCAGCTGCCCCTATCGTTCGGTTTTATGCAACCTGCAACGCGTTTTGCAGGTTAATCGTCAGAGTGTGGGTATTTGCAGATACTTTGTGTTTGGTATTAAATGTAGGTAGTTGCCGGAATCATGGCGACGCCATGTAATCTCGGAACCTTTAAGAACACTATAAAGCGCCTAGTCGAAAGACCCATACTATTCGTTCCCTATTTCAAACCCACTCCTGGTGTCAAATGTCTGTAATGCATAAGATGAAATAATTTTGTTTCGGCATTTTGAAAGTTTTTGGTTCACTCTCCAAAGACACACTTAGCAATGTGATAGGGTGGTTGCGAGACTGGACTTTCATACTGGATAATCGGGTTGCAAATCCCCATCTGGCCATTCACAGTAAAGTTTTCGTGGACTTCCTAAAGATCTTGGGGGTGATTGTCGTGATGACTAGTTATCCATTCATTCTAGTCCACGTTCGTCATAACAGTGGACCGTTACACATCAGATTACATATAGGCACATGGTTGTTTCAGTTTTTAGAACGCTTTCTTTCCAGTACTGAATCTCAACCTAAGTTACTAAACTTATCATATAACTTTGTTTTTCTGCTACTGTTTCTAACATTTAGATAGCTGGCTACGAGTATATGCAACCAGCCCTAACTCTTCTTCTGCTTTGTCAGACGGTCCTTACCTGCCACTGAAAAAGAATCGCAGGTAATGCTGGTTCTTTTTGAGGAGCAAACGACCGATATACTTCTCCATCTCTCTATTCTAAGCTTGTACATCATCTCTATTGAACTCGTCAACGCCGGGACGACAGTGCCCAATCATTCTCCCTTTCATAATATACTGGCGTCCACAGTTGCAGAAAGCTCCCAAAAAGCAACGATACTTATAAGTACTATGTAGCGAATGTAATGAATATTGGCATAGCGTATCTCGCGTGATACTGTACAGATAAATGAGTCGTCATATCGACTATTCAGAAAGGATGAAAGTATTTTTTACCATAAAAGAACAAAAATATTCCTAATAGAAAGAATTACAAAGGTGAAAGCTGATGGGTGCACCAGTATCATCAGATAGTGAGGGAAACTGGGGAACAGCAATGTAGCGTCCTCAGCAAATTCCGCAGCCACCTAGAAGGGATCCTGACCTAGATCCACCGGTGTCTGGTGGCAACCCCTACTAGCCCGTGTTCTGTTCGGAAAGTATTTAATTCCGTTAACGACTACTTCGATGCCAAGATACATAATAATCCAACCATTGGCTCTTCGACGATTTCATCATTTGTGGGCAAAAATTGCTATTGCGTTTCCTCGGTGTTTCCTTCGAATCAATGCAGGTAATGCAAACAGTCTTCAAAAAATTCAAATGGTTCGAATGACTCTGAGCACTATGGGACTTGACATCTGAAGTCATCAGCCCCATAGAACCTAACTAACCTAAGGACAACACACACATCCATGCCCGAGGCAAGATTCGAAGCGGTTGCGCGGTTCCAGACTGAAGCGCCTAGAACCGCTCGGCCAGTCCGGCCGGCGTGGAAGATTAATTCAGGAATGTTTTCCAGTGTGTGTTGATTTAACATAGTCCTTATTCGTCCGCTGATTGTACGTCAGATGATGGAATTAAAGAAAATGTTAAAATTATCTGAAATTGTTTTCGGTGAAATTCCTGTAGCGTATCGTGATTCGTAATAAATTGCAAGCACACGTTATGCATGGTTTGCCGTGAAATTATTCCCAACACGCGAAGTCTTCGGCAGTGTTAACGGCGTTTCTTTCCCGAGTGAGATTCATACGTAGAATTGTCGCAGTGGCAAACCTTCCTTTACGTGATGCTCGTGGTGTTCAGAATGTCTGTTTTTCGAATGTGTGCGCGATCGGTATCCTCCAAGAAAATGCACCAAATCTTCATTAAGAGTAAAACATGTGAATAAAATATAATTAATGAGAATAACACCCTTGTATTCCCTAATTTGATAAGAAACATTCGTGTAGTAACAGTCTACGAACATGGGTAGATAAATGAAAACAATAGAAATAAAACAAATAAAAACAATAGAAATAAAACAAATAAAAACAATAGGGTTTGGAACACGGGACGCAAATCACTGTCATCACTTCGACGGAGGATATCGCTCGGTAATACCTTTAAAATTTTGAGCGGCCGTTTCTCAGAAACGGTCGAGTAGCTACGGATAACCAGAGACACGTTTTCAGTTATTTGAACTCCTCTTCCATTGAATGAAATTCCTGGGAAGTCGGATGACGGCACTTACCGTTCTCGTCGAAAGATACAGGAACACAACTGGATTTAATCCATTCAAACGGAAAGCGTGGATCGTTTCCACAATGTGCATTAATGCTATCATCTAAACACATTCTGATGAAGTTCCTTGCGTTGCCGTAGCATTACATCTGTTAATACTCTAAAATAATGTTACGTGCATGAATTTCTGAAAGTGTAACATGTTTCCAATTTGCAAACACAAACGATCAGTTTAGTTAATGTCAACAAACGTAGCTTCAAACTGCTATTACTCAAAGTAGTTCCACGTCATATACAGTGGCGTAGGCCTACTTGTAACTATGGTATCTTGAGTTGTACAGTAGTGAAAGCCATTCCTCTAGGAAAGTTAATGATGTAAGAGGATCGAAATTATTTCAGCCGAAAAACTCTGGGAGGTTGCACGGGAGACTAAACAATCATTTTTCTTTGTCGCAATTTCCTGTGAGCCTTATCTTAATCCGGTAGAGAGCGTAATCGCTCTCAGTACTAGGATTTCGCGTAACATGGGGACAAATCAGACAAACATAACAAAAATCATCATCAACAATTGTTAATCCAGTTGATTTACAGCGTGTGTAGAACCTGGAACCAGATGATGATCACGATGATCACTCCCTGTGCAGAGAAAGTCCCCAACCCGGTCGGGAATCGAACCCGGGACCCAGAGGCAGCAACGCTAGCCACTTGGCCACGAGCTGCGGACCTAGAACCAGATGATTATCCGCTTAGAGCATAGTTTACGCAGCGGTATCTGGAACAGCGTCAAATGCATCCTGCGCCTCCGTCGTCTGTGCTGTTTTAACTGAAGCAACGTTCGGCCGTGATGTGGTCTTAAAAATCCACAACTCTCATGGTTTGAGTGAAGCTAATCCAAATGCCACATTTACACACGCTCGCAAATTGCGGTTCTGCGTGAACATGTGGGCAGGTATTGTTCGTACCTGTTTAATTGGGCTATATCTGATACCTAGGCCATCAAAAGAGAGACATAATAATAATATTTTTTTCTCCAGAGCATTGCCAGAGTTACTGGATGAAGTGCCACTCGCTACGAGCCAACGCATGTGGTTCCAGCTTGACGAATAGTCGGCACATGTTAGTCGTCCGGTGTCTCGATTCTTCAACCGACAGTTTCGATAAAAGTGGACTGGCAGTGGTGGTTCTGTGGCACAGCCTACTCGATCCCCTGATCTGACCCCTGTGGACTTTCTTTGTGGGGAAAGATGTGCAACGCTGTTTACAAAACCCCTGTTTAAGGAGAAGACGATTTGTTTTCCCAGATACTAACAGTTTCAGCAACAGTAGGAATTAAGGACACTACTGCAGCCTTTGAACGTGTTAGATAGCACACGAGCCGCCGATATAACCTCTGCTTAAAATTCAGCGGGGGAATTTTTGAACCTCTATTACAACTCAAGTAATTTTGTTAATGCTCTTGTCTCTTAGTAATAAATAATTAAAATTTGTTTGTTTATTTTTTGTTCTCACAGGAAAACACATTAGAAAACGTATTCTCATTGTCCCATACAACCACAGAGTTTGTTAGCTCAATTTTCATCCGATATGAAAAAAACCGAGTTTTCGGTTTAAATAATTTGAATCTTGTATTTCCGGTGCATGTAGGTAACTCTTCAGATAAAACTCCATTCGTTGCGTACTAGGCTTTCTGTAAAATGAGTTGCAGAAGTTGTCATCTGTATTTCTTATCTAGCGATGTCCTAATGTCTCTTACGTTGGTGTTCAATAGCGTTCTTGAATTTAGATCTACTAAGCGAAGTTTTGATAGGACCCCAAAATCTTAACGAATTTGCATAGGGAGACTTTTCTCCAAGCTTAAATACTCTCTGTTCGTGGACAACACACCTTTTCGTTATGTAAAGGTTTATTGATGAAAATGTCAAACGCTTCAGGATGTTCACCAAAAGCGCGCACAAGGTACGTGTTCTGGTCCCTTTTTATTGTAGAACTTCGATTCTGTGAGTCCTCATAGAGAAGTAAGCGGCATGTCCAGAAATCCAGAGAAAAACTGGTGTCATCCCGAACAACGAAAAGGAATGTCATTTTTAATGTCTCCACCGGCAGAGATGATTCAGGGTACACATAAGATTGCGTTGGGTTAAATCAAATTCCTATTTGCAGTATGTCGCGGCGCGAGCTCATGAAAAGCTATCCATGGTGATCGTAACGTCAGATTAGGGCATAAAGAATTGCTACCTTCAACTAACTTGCCAGAGCAGCACTCTACCTGGTTGTATTCACGTCCTCCTTTCTCTCAACCCCATCGTCATGAACAACGCATGCACCGTAGTCTGTTTTAGATAGACTCAGACAACTCACTACTGCATCAAATACGACGATGATATCACACGTAAGAGCGCCGTGATCGTGCGAGACAATATCTGTAGTGCGGCAGTACAATGTGATCGCTAAGTTATTTTTTGTTTCACATTGTAACATTTTTAAAGTCCTAATTTAGAGAGCAGCGCATCAAAGAAGGTACACATACAGAAATAACTTTGTTACAAAAAAGAAAAATCTAAGTACGGAGTATGTTCTGGAAAAACCACAAAAATGGGTTGTAAACGAAAAGACAATGGAATAGAAATATTACAGCATTACTGACTTCGCTATTACTTGTCTGCAGCAGTAATTTACACCAGTAAGAGTTTTAACTGCTTCGCGGAGTGAAAATGCTTAAAAGAAGACACACACTGAGAATTGCGAACCAAGAAACTACGATGTTCTTTAGGCAAATCGTAGCTATATCTTCCATAAACCTTTCGTGGACAAGTCCAGTGTTTGTGACGATGATTTAGAGGACTTAAACGTGGATTGGTTTCCACAGAGCATTTTATCTCGTTTGCCTATTTTGTATATTTTCTACGGTTCTCAGTCTGCTTACAGTTGGTGGACTTTGCTTAACGGTACGTAGCAGAAACTGGCGGTAGAAGAAATGTCGAGCAGTTGACAGGCACGTTTCATTCAAGCGGGAGAAATGTACCATAAAAAAGGTAAATTTCAGTCTTCATTTACGTTAGTGAAATGGTGTATTATATTAACCTGATTTGTAGTACAAGGCTACTGACAAGGCTGGGGACCGATTTTTGTGTGTAGTACGCTCTTTGTTTCTCATTGCAATGTTCTTCAGGAGTACGTCGATTCAAATCCCAATATGACCATTAATGTTTAGGCTTCCTGTAGTTTCCCTAAATATCTTCAGCATCCGCCATCCTCAAAGGGACCTTGCACCCTTATCTCACTTTCTCCATTTTTTACAATATTTAAGAAAAGTCACAAGTAAGGCTATCTGTAGTCATAGCGTTTCGGCCTTTTTCGGTGAGCATGCTCATATGCATTCCTGATGATTTAGAATATTAGCTAAAATAGCTAAATTGTTGACACGTGGTAGGCACTTCACTCAGTTTGTAGCAAAGTTAACAAACTCGGACAGCTTGTTGATGCTGCATTCTTCATGGAATCTCTCCAGTTTCCTGTTTACACCTTTCACCGCGCCTTATTATTATTGCTGTTATTGTTTCTATTTTAATTGATTGGCTGACTCATTTTTATGATATATGATACTTCAAGTACCAAGTTATCACTCAATTAACGATGTTTCCCAAGAACCCGATGAACTGTTCTGCACAAGTTCAGTCCAACTGCCTTTCACAGTGGTGAATAGAGCGGAGGACTCAGTTCGACGTCGATAGGCTTTTCACTGCTCGTTTTGGGAATATGTTGGTGTGCGATGCCACAGGCATGATGTGTACTGACGTCTGTTTCCACGTGGCTTTTGTCTCATCTGCCAGATCCCTTTATTTAGCCATTTTCTCTCTGCAGGAGTATCTCCAGTTATGGGAGTTAGGTACAGCTATTCGCGTGAGAAAAGTACCTAGCTCAGCTTTATTACTCAATGTTACGTAAGATTTTTACGACGGAGTATTTTATCGGTTATGCAGCGGTTCAAGTAAATTTTGATATTTCCGTTACCTACAACACTGAGAGGATCGTATGTGTAGTACGGACTACTACTACTATTACTAGCTGTACCCGGCCACGAGTTGCTCCGGTTCAGTCTGATGAAATGGACATGTGAGAAGAGAGAGCTAGCACACGTTGTGATAGGTATGGGAATTGCATATACGACCTTGCTTTACTCTCCTGTCTATGTCCATCTCCTCTTCTTTCTCTTCCTCCCCCCTCCCCCATGTCGCCCTGCGCCCTCTCAGTCCACCTGATTTCCGCTGTATCCACTTACCCTACCCATGTGTCCATCTCTTCTCGCCCCCCTCCCCTCCCTCCCCCCCCCCCCCCACCCCGCCTTTTCCTCCGGCTCTTCGGCCTTGTTCATTGTTACAGCAAATTGTTTTTTATTTTAATTGGATTACGGGACCTGCACATAGTCAATTCACAAGTGTAATGTCGATTATGACCTCACAAACGTAAGGACAGTGCAGCACCTTCTCCCGGAGCGAAGAAAAATCTATGACCCGGCCGCGAATCGAACACGAGCCCACTTGTTTACCAATCCGCCACGCTGACCGCGCCGGTACCGAGGCGGGCAAATTCGGATTCTGTGGTAGTATTCTAATCATGAGCCGAAGAGCCAGAAATACAACTTCCTGTTTTGTGACAATAGTCTGCGAGGAAGAAAACAAAAAACCTATTGTTGTGTATACAATTTACGTTCAGAAAGTAAGTAATGAGAATATATAAAGGAGAAGTAATTTGTCTAAGGGTTCAAATGTTCCGTTATCGTGGTTATAACTGGCTACGACAAAGTAAACAAAACAGCACATTTTTGTAGCAGAGGATTTGTTAAAAAAACTATATAGGCTATGTCAGTCTGAATGTTTAATAGTGTAGCGTTTAAAATTTGAAGCGAATCTGTCAACTTCTCGTGATTTTCGTAACAAAATATATTGCATATGTATTTACATATATGTTAAAACAGGTGTATGAAAGCATGAAGCATAATCGCATGCACCACTATCAAATCTCAAAGCAATGTTTGAAGAACTTCCGGGGATCTAAAATTTTGAAGAAGCGAAAATATAAATGTTTATTAATTAGATAAATGTTAGTGAATGTGAAAACGTGTTAAAACTTCGCAAAGATTCTTTAAAAATATATTGAACCGATGCTATTCGGCAGCCTTCTTCTCTTAGCTCGGGCACTGCGCATGTACGTCTACCTACGGTACAAAATTTGTAAAAGAGGTAGGGCAGTGGTCTAGCATTCGGGAGGACGACGGTTCAAATCCCCGTCCGGCGCTCCTGATCAGGGTTTTCCATGGTTTCCCAGCATCGCTTCAGTCAAACGCCGGGATGATTCATTTGAAAGGGCGCAGCCGACTTCCTTCCCCATCCTTTCTTAATCAGAGCTTGCTCTCCGTGTGTAATGACCTTAATATCGACGGAACGTTAAACACACTTCTTTTTCAGACTTGGAAATGGGTACTTGAAATTCTAAAGCGCTCGCTTAATAAATGTTGCTGTGGAAGTTCTACTGTTTTACTACCGTGGTCGTTTTCCTGTAACAAGTATGAATTGCCGCCCGTAGTCCAAACTGCAGTTGCATCGACACCATAAAAACGCGATGAAAGGACGGTTCAGTGTGCTGCGGAGGAACGAGCTTATTTCCCAGTGACCCGCGTCGCTTCGGCTACCCCACGCTCCGCCGGAAACAATTACTGCTGGCTGCCGAAGCGCTCCGCTACCAAAACTCATAATCGATTGCTGTAAAACTCCCGCCGTAATGAAAAGGCTTTGTCCCGCCTCCCGGGCGGAAGCGACAATGGCTGCGCAGTTACAACCCTCCACGCCTCGTCTAACGGCCCGTGCACCCCCTCCCAGGTCTTAGAATTAACCATCGGAGGCCACGTCAGGCATAAATAATAAGTTTCGTAAACAAGCACGTAGGAAATACTAATTGTATGCGGCACAAGTTGCTTCCTGCACTGTCGCTCAAACCTTTCCCTTTGTTATTTCAAATCGTTACAATTCAAATTCTTTTTATTTGCTTTCCTTTGATAAAAGCGCCTTCTTGTAAATTTTCAACGTCATTCCCTTTGTGAGCGTTTCCACTCTGTCGACATCTAGGTCATTCGACACTAAGGTGACCAAAGTCAGGGGACAGCGATATGCACATATACAGAGGGCGGTAATTTCAGGTACACAAGGGACAAAGGGCGGAGCTGGCGTTTGTACTCAAGTGATTCATATGAAACTGTTTCCGACGTCATCATGGCCGCACGACAGGAATTAAGACTTCCAAGGCGAAATGGTAGTTAGAGCTACACGCATGGGACCTTCGATTTCAGAAATCATTACGCAGTTAAATATTCCGAGAGTCAGTGTTAAGAGTGTTCCGAGAATACCAGATTTCAGGCATTACCTCTGACCATCGACAACGCAGTAACCGGCGGCCTTCACTTATCGATAGAGAGCAGACACGCTTGCTTAGTTGTTCATGCTAACAAAGGGGGTGAAATAACTGCAGGAATCAATGTGGGATGCACGACTAACGTATCCGTTAGGCCGGTATTACACGGTCAAATTTCTTTGTCCAAGATATTGGATGGTGTAATAGGGAACTTTGTCAAATGTCGTCCAATATTTGATCAAATCTAGGGCCTCGCTGTAGATTTAATCAAAGAAGTCGCTTGTCTTCTCCACACTGCACTGTGACATGTTACCACGTGAAGCGCTAGCATCGCTGCAGCATTCTGTCGCCTGTAGTGTTTTTATAAACATTGTCGGTAAATAGAATTTGTGTGTGCCAGCAACTACAAAATTAATAGAGATGTATGAAGTTGATGAGGCGCTTTACAACGTGAAAAATACAAAAATAGATAAAGAAGATTGGAGACCTGACCAAACCTAACCCAACCCAACCCTCTCCTGTAGCAAGGAATCGGAGTGTTACAATGAGCCTGTATCCTGCAGATCCAGCAGTTCTTAAGTGAATATTGTGCTTTGAGGATACAATTCTTTGCTGCAGATGTAGCAGTTCTTAAGTGAATATTGTGCTTCGAGGATGCAATTCATAGAGCATATACAGAAATGTATGCTCATCCATTCTTAAGTAATTGATGTACGACTTGATGTCCTCCACTATAAGCTCACTAACAAGTTTTGTTGAATGCTTTTATCGTGTTGTCATAAAACCTACGGCTTCACCCAGGTATGTTTCCTTTTTTCCCCCGCTTCTCTTCCGCATGTGCATACAGTGCAATTGTGGTACATGGATCTTTGTCAAATATATTTGACGGAATATTTGATCACATCTCTGACAAAGAAATTTGATAGGGTAATACCGGCCTTAGGACAGTTTGTGAATTTTGGAGTTAAAGGGCTATGGCAGCAGACGACCGACGCAAGACCTTTGCCAACAGCACCACGTCACCTACAGATCCTCTCGGGGGCGCGTAACTATATCGGTTGCACTCTATACGACTGGGAAACAGTGAGTGACCTGGTCACACCAGCCCCGATTTCAGTTGGTAAGTGCTGATGGTAAGGTCAGTGTGTGGCGCTGACCCCACAAAAAATTAAGTTCTCAACGAGGCACTGTGCGAGCTGGTTGTGGCTCCGTAATGGTTGCACTGGGTCCTTCGGTTGAGGTTCGAGCCTGAGCAATATAATTTTATTCCGTTGAAATTTGTTTCTGAAATTCAATTTAACTGTGATTGACACAGATGTACTACATAAAGCGACATACGAAAACCTCTGCCGGGCCGGGTCTGGAACCCGTATTCCCTGCTTATGAACTGAGAATACGTTGTAACGTCCCCTTAGAAAAATTTATAAATGGCAATGCTGGAAAACCTCTACGTTACTTGATTTTTCAAACAGCTGAGCAAAGCTGAACGTACTCAGACATATTTCTCTCTTTACTTATTCGGATCATCACTAAACTCTCGCCGGCCGCGGTGGTTTAGCGGTTCTAGGCGCTCAGTCCGGAACCGCGGGACTGCTACGGTCGCAGGTTCGAATCCTGCCTCGGGCATGAATGTATATGATGTCCTTAGGTTAGTTAGGTTTAAGTAGTTCTAGGTTCTAGGGGACTGATGTTAAGTCCCATAGTACTCAGAGCCATTTGAACCATTTTGAATTAAACTCTCACACTGTTTTTAGCGCAACGCAATCTTACTTTCAATAATCCCTACAAAAGAATGGCCCTGACTAACAACCTATACCTTTCATGAATCACTTGCCTCACAAAAATCTTTGTTACTCGAACTACTGCAATACAGCGAGCGCCAATACTGCCAGCTGAATAAAGGATTCTAAATACTGAAAGGCATAGTTAGCAAATAAAAGATTTTGATAGAGAACAAACAATGTATTTACCTTAATGGTGTTCAAAAGTCATAAAATATATATCATTTCATGACATCCAGTCTTACAAATTTCGTTTTTCTGACACACACACACCACACACACACACACACACACACACACACACACACACCAGATCGTCCCCTCTCAAAACACTGCCATCTCTCTTCCCACATCCACCACTGCTGGCGGCTCACCTCCAACTGCACAACGCTAAGCGCTGTTCACATCCAACTGCCCAACACTACAGTAGCAAATATTCCAACAATGCAAACCAGCCACAGACTACATACAGCACAGTCAGTGATATTCATACAGAGCGCTATGTGGTGTTACCAACATAAAAACCTAAACAGCCTACTTACAGCTCTCAAGGCTAGTCTCTGTTATTTTTCTCTGAGCCAGCCGACGCTCGTGGTTACCTGATTAAATTCTGGTCTCTTGTTATAATTGTATCGTCTGTCGTCATGTCGATAGTTTCTGTAATTTGTTGTCAGTTACATGGTGGAGAACATCTCCCTGAGTCGTAACTGCGCGGTGGACCGTTGCATCTTAAGTTATTCTGTCTCCCTTAATAATAATTGTTGGTTCCCATGTTGTCTGTTTCTGTGATTGTCTCTGTGATAGTCATTACCGCAGAGAGGTGATCTTTCCCTGTAATTCTTACTACTGTGTCAACGATTGTCATATGGGTGGTGTCTGTTTTGGTCACGATTTGCGTTGTAAGAAGAGCCTTGTCGTGTCCAGTTATTATTTCTGTCATCGCAGAATTGTGACATTGTGACGGATGGGACCTGTAATTGTTGTTCCTGTTTTCGCGTCCCGCGATTGTCAGTGTCATTTTCCAATTCTTGTAACAGTCCCTGAAAAGCTTCAATGTCGTCTTTGCAACATGCTGCCAAAATAATGTCATAAATGTCCAGGCAATTTGATTAAGCAAATGCGGATGAGTTCTGAGGAACTGTATGGGTTTCACAGAGAGTGGTTCTTGTGCATCATGTGTTCAAAATATTTGAAAAGACTGGAAAATTCAGATCGTTCAAAATGTTTCATCATGATGATGCTATGTTTTAAGCGATCTTGAGTAGCTTGAGACCAATATGCTGGGAGGAAGGCATGATACAAATCTCTTTGACTGTGACAATCGTTAATGACAGATCGCATTCTTACAGCTGGTTCATTCTGTGAGCAGCCACACACAAATTCTAATCTGTGCTCCAATGACCAGTTGGGAGGATAGCAATGACAGAATCGATGAAGCCACGGTTGTGGATGAATGTCGTTGCCAGAGTTTTTAAATATTTTGAATTTACATGTAATAATGAACAGCTTTTAGTCAGTCATCGTTACAGCGAGTCGCATATCGCTCATTGTTACGCCTAAAAATATGGAATCAATTTGACATCCACTGTCGATAGCGCTCATTACTTCATGACTATAAAGAGCTAGTTGTCTTTCAGAAGAACGATATTTTCTGAATCCGTACTGACTATGTATTAATAAATCGTTTTCCTCTAGGTAATTCATAATTTTTTAATACAGCGTATGTACTGCAAATCGACGTTGGTGATATGGACCTGTAATACAGAAGATTACCCTTACTCCCCTTTTTGGTATTAGTGTGACTTGAGCAATTTTCCAGTCTTTAGGTACGTGTCTTTCTGTGAGCGAGTGGTTGTTTATAATTGCTAAATATGGAACTATTGTATCAGCATAATTGAAAAGGAAACTGGCTGGTATACAATCTGGACCGGAGCCCTTGCCTCTATTAAGTAATTTAAGCTGCTTTGCTACACCGAGGATATCTACGTCTATGTTTCTCGTCTTGGGAGTTGTTCTTTATTGGAATTCAGGAAGTATGGTTATCGACGTTTGTAAGCGAACCTTAATGACTAGTTGCAGCTGACTTATGGAACGTGCCTCAGTTTTCGATCAAACGTAAACATTGATCACCCGAGGCCACGGACCGCAGGAGGATGAACAACGTTAAGCCATTTTGAGACGCTGACTTGTCTTCGCAGTGGTTCCAAGCTTCCATTTACACACTATCGCAATTCATCAGACATACGTTGTCTGTTAGTAATTCAGCAGGGATTCGCGTATCAACACATAGCATAACCATCTTAATACAGTTGCACAATGACTGTTGCGTTTCTGGTACTTTGTGTACGAGACAAAAGTTTCACCTTCCTGTCTATTGTACCGTTTGCAAAGGATTCTTTACAATAAAATTTTATTCGTTAAAAAGCAGGAATCAGGTAAGTCACCTCAAGGATGAGACTTATCGTTACCACTGAAAGCTTGTGTGTGTGTGTGTGTGTGTGTGTGTGTGTGTGTGTGTGTGTGTGTGTGTGTGTGTGTGTGTGTCGAGAAACTCCGACAGCAACAACGCAGCGCCCCCCCCCCCCTTTCATGGTGCAGAGCGCTTAGCCTGCCCGAGCACGCCTCTGTGGGCCCTCCTCCACAATGTGGGTGGTGGTCTGTTGAGCGCCACAGGCACACAATGGACTCTGGCCTAGGTCCCGCCAGTGCAGGGCTGCCTTTGTAAGCCCATGGCCCGTGCGGCTGCGACTGAGCTGCATCCAAAAATTTCTGTGCCGAAAGAAACCCGGTAGTCTAACGTGCGGTGTCAAGCAACTCCACGCTTAGCTTCGCCGTTAAACTTCAGTTCTTCTTCAAAATTTACATAAAGTTATAGTCCGGATATTGAAATTACCGAGGAAAAAGTGGTCTTCTTTGGCTTTGGTTACCTCGTTTGTATAAGAGTAATTTATCAGCGATTCAGTGGAGGGAAATACACACACACACACACACACACACACACACATACACACACACACACACAACACCATTTTCTCTCTTAAACAAATTGTCTGCCAACCTAACTTAAATTGTCTCTCTAAAAACACTATTCCAAAACCAAAAGTATTGTCCGCTCTCACAGTCTAGTCATATTACGTCCCCTGTCCCCAGTTCAAGTAATATCTTGCTACAGCCGATGTTTCAGGCTGTTGGAGACTCGCGTGACGGCGATGTTCCGCACACTTTCCTAAACAGTACGAATCGAACGGCCGATGTTGAGCCTTCCAAAAATGGCACGGAATTTTATATGCGCCAGGCTTCGTAAGTCCCAGATCATCTTTCACAGAGTCGGGTAGTTCACTAATCTTGGAAAGTGGACAGAACACTCATAATGTTACAAAATCCTTAACATTCTTCCCTCCTTAGACGATATGCCCGGAGCGTGAGGAATAAAGGCACTATACCTATTCTCCTTTTCGTTCACCTCAGGGGATGGTCGAAGCTAGATATCTCGACGAATCTCCTCCTCATGGACTCCATTGTCGTCAAACACAGCCGTCAAATGTGAAAGTTCTTGGGTTAAACTATCCACGTTGGAAAAGACACATGTTCTGTGTGTCAGTGTCCTAACGATGCAGACACCACACGATGTGTATCGGTTTTCGGTGAACACTATGTCCTAGAATACCATCTTACTTTCTATAATCCTTTAGTCCAAAGATAGAAACCTTCAACCTCCAGGGAAAATGTAATGCTGGGATAAAAACAGTTAAAGTGGTTTAAAAATCTGCTGAGAGAATCACGTCCATGAGGCCAGACGAAAGGTATCGTCTGCTTATTTACAGAAGCACGTTGGTTGCAAAGCAGAGGTCCTCAGAGCCTAATTCTCGAAAATCTCCTTGACTTTATTGGCGATAAAGGACTACCCGTAGCCAGTCCGTCTTTCTGTTTATAAATGTTGCAATTAAATGAAAAAGACGTGGACGTTAGCACACGACGACAAAGCTTCATACTTTCTCCATCCAGCTTTTCACTAACCAAAACGAGGGGCCAGAAGAACTCAGGTCATGAGGCCATTACCACACTGCTCAGGAAACCCAGTACGGAATGTTCTCGGTCAGCGTGTGAATGTATTCGGAATGGAAATGCCCAGCTGTTGTTGGGACAGCCTTATTCTGTGCGTAGGTAAACTTGAATCGACAATTTCGTCCTGTACAATGCTAGACTGCCAATCGCTTGGTTATTCTGATAGAGGTATGTTTGGTTATACGAGGAGCATTCAGTAAATTAACAGAACAGGTGTTTTTCTCGGCCAATTTTGCTTGAAGATATCCGGAATTTGTTACGGGACATCGTTGAACCTGCTTCAGCACCTATACTTCTAAGAAATCCGTAGGCGGCGCCCTTTTACGCAGCTTCCAAAATGGCGTCTTAACGGAGGCGTTTCTAAGGAGACCTTTGTCACTGCGTTTCTTTTGACGGAAAACCAGAGCATCACAGATACTGATACGCGCTTGCAGAATGTCAGAGGAGGCAAGGCAGTCAAGAAAAGCAGTGAAGAAGAGCGTGATGAGTTGTTGGGCTAGGCGTCGGTCATTATCGCAGCAAGGTTGCACAAACCTGCCCTATCACCGCGTACCGGCCGGCCGGCCGCACAAGGCTGTGACTCGAGCAGTGTTGGTTCAAATGGCTCTGAGCACTATGGGAGTCAACATCTGAGAGCTTCAGTCTCCTAGACACAGAACTGGCCATTAAAATAGCTACACCACGAAGACGACGTGCTACAAACTTGAAATTTAACCTACAGGAAGAAGATACTGTGATGAGCTTTTCAGAGCATTCACACAAGGTTGGCGACTGTGGCGACACATACAACGTGCTGACATGAGGAAACTTTCCAACCGATTTCTCATACGCCAACAGCAGTTGACGTTGGCGACATCGCGGTGAACGCACATCGGAGGCGTGTATACGTCATCGCCATTCTGGCGTATCACTCGGCGTGATGGTATGGGGTTCCATTGGTTACACGTCTCGGTCACCTCTTATTCGCATTTATGGCACTTTGAACAGTGGACGTTACATTTCAGATGTGTTAAAACCCGTGGCTCTACCCTTGATTCGATCCCTGCGAAACCTTACATTTCAGCAGGATAATGCACGACCGCATGTTGCAGGTCCTGTACGGACGTTTCTGGATAGAGGAAATGTTCGACTGCTGCCCTGGCCATCACATTCTAGATCTCTCACCAATTGAAAACGTCTGGCCAATGGTGACCGAGCAACTGGCTCGTCACAATACGTCAGTTACTACGCTTGATGACCTGTGGTATCGTGTTGAAGCTGCATGGGCAGCTGTACCTGTACACGCCATCCAACCTCTGTTTGACTCAATGACCAGGCGTATCAAGGCCGTTATTATGGCGAGAGGTGGTTGTTCTAGGCACCCAAATTGCGAGAAAATGTAATCACATTTCAGTTCCAGTATAATGTATTTGTCGAATGAATACCCGTTTATCATCTGCATTTATTCTAGGTGTAGGAATTTTAAAGACCAGTTACGTACTAAAACCCAACTAACCTAAGGACACCACACACACCCATGCCCTAGGCTGGATTGGAACTTGCGACCGTAGCAGTCGCGCGGTTCCGGACTGAAGCGCCTAGAACCTCTCGGCCACAGTGGCCGGGAGCAATGTTGGAACGTGCGGACATACTCGTTCGAGTAGATCGATAGATCACTAACGAACACTTCGCTGCACAACTGGACGTCTCTGACACACTCGTCCATCATTTAGGGTACTAAAAGATGTGCGCCCGCCACGTTCCTCGCCGTCTAACAGAAGACCATACAGAGTAACGAAGGACCACTTGGGTGGACTTGCTTGTGCGTAACGAGGCTGATGGTAACGGTTGTTTTCTCGAACACCGTCACAGGCGATGAAACATGGATTAATCAATTCTAAGCGGAAAGAAAACGGCAATCTGCGTAGTGGCTGCACACTAACTTTTTTCCGAAGAAAAAGTTCAAAATCGCACCCTCAGCCGGTAGTCACAGCGACGGTCTTCTGAGACTCTGGAAGGGATCATTCTGTTTGATGTCATCCCTCACCGTGCGTGCTTCGTTCATCACTAAAGTGCTTTGTGCTACCGCAAGGAAACTGAAGAAACGACTTCAGTAAATTCGTCGACACAAAAATGCAAACGAACTTCTTCTACAAGACTAGTCAGCGCAGCCGAGAGAACCCCACGTCGGACTGTTCTTCCTCATCCGACCTACAGCTCGCATCTAGCACCTTCTGACTTGCAATTGTTTGGCCCAATGAAAGCAGCACTCAGCTTGATCATAGGGATGTTACTGATGCAGCAAGGCATTGGCACCGACGTCGACCAGTGGAGTGGTACCATGCGGATATACAGGCCCTCCCAGTAAGGTGGCGTATTACCATCGCAGTGAGCGGATATTATATTGGAAAATCTTTTGTAGCCAAAAGAGTGAAGAATGATGTGGTATATTCTAATGCTGCTTTCAGAAAAATTCGCTCAGCATCACCCGACTTAATTCGAGTACATTCCATTATCCTTGTTTTGCTTTTGTTGATGTTCATCTTGTATCTTTCTTCCAAGACACTGTCCATTCCGTATAACTGCTCTTCAAAGTCTTTTGCTCTCTCTCTGAGGTTCGCCGACGACATTGTAAATCTGTGAAAGTTTTTATTTCTTCTCCATGGATTTTAAAACCTACTCCGAATTTTTCTTTTGTTTCCTTTATTGCTTGCTCAATATACAGATTAACATCAGGGAGAGGCTACAACCCTGTCTCACTCCCTTCCCAACCACTGCTTCCATTTCATGTCTCTCGACTCGTATAACTGCCATCTGTTTTCTGTACAAATTGTAAATAGCCTTTCGCTCCCTGTATTTTACCCCTGCCACCTTCAGAATCTGAAAGGGAGTATTCGAGTCAACATTGTCAAAAGCTTTCTCTGTCTACAAATGCTAGAAACGTAGGTTTGCCTTTCCTTATTCTTTCTTCTAAGTCAAGTCGTAGGGGCAGTATTGCCTCACGTGTTCCAACATTTCTTCGGAATCCAAACTGATCTTCGCCAAGGTTGGCTTCTACTAGTTTTTCCATTCGTCTGTAAAGAATTCGCGTTAGCATTTTGGAGCTGTGACTTATTAAACTGATAGTTCGGTAATTTTTAACACATCTGTCGAACCTGCTTTCTTTGGAATTATACTGCAGCATGAAGGCATGTGGTAAATTAAATGGCCGCCGCGACACGACACTTACGCTGAGTCTGTGAGCGTTCCAGAGGGAGGCCGGGCCGTGCCGGGTCCGTGTGAAGCGCTGCAGGTGAGTGCGACACGGGAATTCGTTTGCCGCCGTCCAGCGCAGCCCAGCCCTCAGCGCAGACACAGGAGCTGCCGCCGCCTGGCCAGCCTCTGAATTATTGATGAGCGCTGCCGGCTCGTCACCACCACCAGGTACCCCCCGCCCCCCCCCCCCTCCCTCGCCTGTGCCAGACACGTGTTCCTTAGCGCAGCGTCTCCACCAGTTGCTCTCGCTACGTTCCTCCGCGGAAACGAAGGGAGGCCAGAGTTTACGTGCTCTGTCGCGTCCAGGTGGGGTCATTAGAGTTCGGTGCTTCAAGTTGGAGTTGGTCTGATTGACTGTTCCGTCCGGATGTTCGCTTGAAAAGATTTCTGTGAATCATATGAACCTGTGAAACAGAATGATTCGACACGATAATCATCTCGAACCTACCCAATACGAGACGTCTGTCCTTCTATCGCGATTTGTTCCTCTTTTCAGTTGATAAATTTAAAGCTGTGGATGATGATGATATGATATGATATATGATATGATGATGATATGATGATGATGATATGATGATGATGATATGATGATGATGATATGATGATGATGATATGATGATGATGATATGATGATGATGATGAGATGATGATGATGAGATGATGATGATGATGAGATGATGATGATGATGAGATGATGATGACGATGAGATGATGATGATGATGAGATGATGATGATGATGAGATGATGATGATGATGAGATGATGATGATGATGAGATGATGATGATGAGATGATGATGATGATGAGATGATGATGATGAGATGATGATGATGAGATGATGATGATGAGATGATGATGATGATGATGAGATGATGATGATGAGATGATGATGATGAGATGATGATGATGAGATGATGATGATGAGATGATGATGAGATGATGATGATGATATGATGATGATGATATGATGATGATATTCTTGTCTTTAGTTTTGCCTATAGTGCCCAAGCCTCTTCATCTCTGTATAACTTACGCAGCCTACGTCCGTTTGAACCTGCGTTCTGTATTCAAGCCTTTGTCTCCGTCGTATACAATTTTAATCCTCTCCCCACCGCCACGCACGCGCACTTTTCCGTTACCACACTAAGATGGCTCAGGATGTGTTACTATCAGGTGGGGTGGGTGAAACACGTAGATTATAACACCCTTAATATACCGAAGTGCCGAGGGAATTTGCATAGGCCTGCGTACCGAGCGAGGTGGCGCAATGGCTAGCACACTGGACTCGCATTCGGGAGGACGATGGTTCAATCCCGCGTCCGTCCATCCTGATTTAGGTTTTCTGTGATTTCCCTAAATCGCTCCAGGCAAATGCCGGGATGGTTCCTGTGAAAAGGGCACGGCCGACTTCCTTCCCCGTCCTCCCCGAATCCGATGAGACCGATGACCTCGCTGTCTGGAACAAGTGTCTGCCGCAGTTGTTAGATCGATTACTGGCGCTACAATGGCAGGTTATCAAGATTGAGTTTCAACATGGTGTTGCAGTCGGCGCACGGGCGATGGGAGACGGCATCTCCGAGATAGCGATGAAGTGGTGACTTTCCCATGCGAACATTTCAAGAGTGTACCGTGAATATCAGGAATCAAGTAAAACATAAAATTCTCGACATCTTTACGTCCGGAAAAAGATCCTACAAAAACGAGCCCAAAGACAACTGAAGAGAATCGTACAGCGTGACAGAAATGCAACTTTTCTGCAAATTGCTGCAGATACAAAGGTTAGGCAATCAATAAGTGTCATCGTGCGAACCATTCAACCAAACATATGTGTGGGCTTTCTGAGCCGAAGGCCCACTCGTTTACCCTTGGTGACGTTACGACATAAAGCTTTTACGCCTTCCCTGGGCTCGTCAACACCGACTGGAAACATGTTGCCTAGTCGGACGTCTCGATCCAAATTGTATCGAGCGGACGATCGCGTACGGAACCATGGACGCTGCATGTCAGCAGGGGACTGTTCAAGCTAGTGGAGGCTCTGTAATGCTGTGGGACGTGTGCAGTTAGAGTGATATGGGATCTCTGATATGTCTATGTACGACACTGACAGTTAACAGGTAGGTAAGCATCCTGTCTGATCTTCTGCATTCGTTAATGTCCATTGTGCATTCCGACGGACTTGAGCAATGACAGCAGGACCCCACACGTCCAGAATTACTAGAGAGAGGCTCCATGAACAGTACAATCACCAACAAACTTTACGTATTCACATACACATTTACCTTTTACCCAAATGAATACAGACTCATTTACAGATATTTTCCTCCTGTTACGAGTATACAAAGATAAAGAAGAAGGCGACATATATGCTGATTTACCAAAGTCTTTATTAGCAAGTTCGGCCATACGGTAGGTGCGAAATGCAATAATGTCTCTGTCAACGAAACTTCAGAGTCCACCAACATTTGGTACTCCAGAACCTCCACGGACAATGGCTACAGTAAACCATCCGTTTAAATACTTCCGCTGACCACCAAACTCCAGAGACGTGAAAATTATTGAGCATATCTAGGATGTCTTGCAACGTCCTGTTCAGAAGAGACCTGCAGCCCCTGGTACTCATACGGATTTATGGACAGTACTGCAAGATTCATGATGTCAATTCCCTCCAGCACTACTTAAGACATTAGTCTAGTCCATGCCACGTCGTGTTGCGGCACTTCTGCATGCTCGCGTGGGCCGTACTCGATGTTAGGCAGGTGTACCAGTTTCTTTGGCTATTCAGTGAATATACAGTTTGTCCTATTTCCGTTAGGACTTCTTGTGTGAAATTCCAAACTGCAGTGTTACTCCGTGGCGAGCTGCAGCCTTGCTATCCTTGAAGTTTCGACAACAGCCGTGTAGAAGGCCAAAGTACACATCGTGTCTTTTAATCATGTCTGTCTACAATTTAACCTGTCGTTTTTACTGTAACTAGCAATTTATCTTTTCCTTACATTGTTAAAAGAATAATTTGAATAGCCAAAATGTCGAAGACGTAACGCCATGTAATTAAGATTTTCCTGGAGCACTTATTCACTTCCCGCGGAACACCAGTGTTTTGCGGAACAGAATTTTGGAAACGCTTGTCTGTTCTAATCTTTCCTTGCGAAATTGAATCCTTCCAGTATTTTTGAGATGTTTTTGCTCCTGCTGGCATAGGCACAGTGAAATCGCTGATCTAGTAAGATAACGGCGGAAGATATTCGTCTTTTGGTTTCAGTTTATTGTGAGTTGTACTATGCCGGCTGTTAGGAGCTACAGTTTATTTTTCATCACGAAACCACATTCGGGCCAGTAGACGGAGATGCCCTGTCTTGTAGTAGAGACGCAAGCGTGGGTCGTTCGCGCCGCCCTTGTGGTCGGCTGTTGAGGGGGCAGGCACACCGCGGGGGCAGCTAGTGCTGCATGTAATCGCGGGTGACGGGGGTCCGCCAGTGATCGATACCAGACGGCGAACACTGTCCGGCCGTGACGTCAGCACAGCTGTGCGCGTCACTCAGCAGTGATTTGTTTGGCGGCGCCCCCTCAAAGCGCTCATTGTTGCGAGGCCGCCCGCTGCGCGAGAGGTCTCCGGCTTCGGGCGCGCATGCACAGGTCCTTCGAAGAAACGTACAGTTCGGCTTTCCTAAGTACTCCGTTATCGTCTCCGTAAGCTGTGTACACTATGTATCTGGAACATGTAGTTGTTCTCGTCAACTGTCCAAAACCGGTTTGATGCAGCTCTTCGCATTAGCTTAGGCTATGGACATCTTATCTGCATGTAAATACTGCAAATTACATCTATTTTAACCTGTTTACTGCAGTCGAGCCTCTTCGTCATTTCACAATTTTATCTCCCCTCTTCCCTCCCCCCCCCCCCTCTCTCTCTCTCTCTCTCTCTCTCTCTCTCTCTCTCTCTCTCTCTCTCTCTCTCTCCCCCCCCCCCCCCCCCCTCCCCTTAATGCCCTCAGTACATGTTCTGTCAACCATGCCATTCTTTTAGTCACGTTTTGTCTCCGTTCGTTTCAGTACATTGTTAATACACCCGAGGTGTAGAGTTACCGTCTTTGCCTTGTAAGTAAAATGTCCTGGGTCTCCGGTTGGAAGTTAAATTTTGAATAAAATTTAACCTCAGTGTCGGCCGAAGACTTCCGGCATAAGTCACCTTCGCTCTGTCAACGGCCTTGTCAAAGGGGTCGGAGGAGGGGACTGAGGTTCAGCACACTCCATGTCCTTTGGGGTGGGACACTTCACCAAAAAAGGCGGAATAAGCAACAGTGACCAACGTGTTCAGGGCGCAGAAGGCAATGGAAATCATTGCATTAAATATAAACAATTGTATTCAAAGGACACGCTGCCTGTAATTGAAAAAGTGTCATGATCATTATTTTTTTATTTTTTTGCACAAGATTCCTGACTAGTCCTCCATTCGGATCTCGCGGAAGGGTTTTCCAAGGAGTGGGGAGTGTCCATGAGAAAAGTGTGGAAAGGGTAACGTTCCACGGCTTGAGGTGTGGAATGTCAAAATTTTGAACGTGGTAGGGAATTTAGAAAATTTGAACACGGAAATGCAGTGTCTGTGTTTATTCCGAATTACGATGCAAAATTCCTTCAGAATAACACAGGCACTGCAATATCGCATCGATAGTCTTTCTCGTTGTCGTCGTCTGTCCGAAGACTGATTTGATTGAGTTCACCATGCTACTGCATCCTGCAAGCCTCTTAAACACCAAATAATTACTGCAATCCTTCAAAATCTGCTTGCTGTATTTATGTTGTAGTCTCCTCCTACGTATTTCACCCGCCTAACTTCTGTCCAGTACTAAATTGATCACTTTTTTCCTCAGAATTTGCCCTATCAGCCGACACCTTCTTTTAGACAAGTTTTGCCAGTTTTTTTGTCTTCCCAGTCTCATTTCTGAAAAGCTTTTATTTTTGTCTAAACTGTCTTTGTCCAAGTTTCATTTCTATTCGTGGATACACTTTCAAATGCCTTCAGAAAAGGCTTCCTAACACACACGACTATCCAGAATGAGATTTTCACTCTGCAGCGGAGTGTGCGCTGATATGAAACTTCGTGGCAGATTAAAACTGTGTGCCCGACCGAGACTCGAACTCGGGACCTTTGCCTTTCGCGGGCAAGTGCTGTACCATCTGAGCTACCGAAGCACGACTCACGCCCGGTCCTCACAGCTTCCAGACTTTACAGAAGCTCTCCTGCGAACCTTGCAGGAGAGCTTCTGTAAAGTTTGGAAGGTAGGAGACGAGATACTGGCAGAAGTAAAGCTGTGAGGACCGGGCGTGAGTCGTGCTTCGGTAGCTTAGATGGTAGAGCACTTGCCCGCGAAAGGCAAAGGTCCCGAGTTCGAGTCTCGGTCGGGCACATAATTTTAATCTGCCACGAAGATTCTCACACGACTAAGATTGATGTCAACAAATTTCTCTTCTCGAGAAGATTTTCTTGCCATTGCCAGTGTACTTTTTATATCCTCTCTATTTCGGCCATGATAAGTTGTGTTTCTGCCCAAATAACAAAACTCGCCTACTACTTTGTCTCTCATTTTCTAATCTAATTCCGTGAACATCTCCCGATTTAATTAGACTTCATCCCATTTTTCTCCTTTAAAGACACTCTACATTCCGTTTAACTGTTCTTCCAAGTCCTTTACTGTCTGACACAATTACATTGTCACCGAAAAACCTCAAAATTTTAATTTTTTCTCCTTGAATTTTAATTCCCACTCCAATTTTTCTTTGTTTTCCTTTACCGCTTGCTCAATGTACAGGTTGAGTAACGCTGGGTTATAAATAGCCTGTCACTCCCGGTATAAAAATGGTCACGTAACTGGTATTGCTATCGACACATCTTGCGGGAATATCCACAAAAAGTTTTCGGCTAAAACTGCTATTGTGTGGAGCAGGTAATATGACCGTTACAGTGATGCGTAGCGATTCAGACTAAATAAAAATAAAGACAATTGATCGCATGATTTCCAGTTGATGTTATTTCAGTCGTTAACGTAGACATCTGTTTAACGAACAGTGTCATGGTGTGAACAAAGTAAAAGTTTAGTTTTAACGGAGAAGCTTGAAAACGGATACATTAGTTATGACTATTTCTTGTTCCTGGAGAAGTCTTGTCAGGCCACACTGCAGACACGTCCACTGTAGGAGACATAGTCCGGATTCTGTGGCAGTCACAGTGTGTCCCTTTAACCATCAGGCGACTTCGTCTCCGTGCCCCGTGTTGATGACTTCAGGTACGCGACGGCTGTGTTTGCTAGCTTGATGTGGTTAAATTTGACATTGTGACCGGGCGTTACTCGCATGACTTTCCATACTCAAACTTGTAGAGCGATGTTTGTAGAGCGATGTTTGTAGAGCGATGTTTGTAGAGCGATGTTTGTAGAGCGATGTTTGTAGAGCGATGTTTGTAGAGCGATGTTTGTAGAGCGATGTTTGTAGAGCGATGTTTGTAGAGCGATGTTTGTAGAGCGATGTTTGTAGAGCGATGTTTGTAGAGCATATGCGTGTATTGTAAATACAACTGTAAGTTAACGTTTCCTTAAGGGCATTAACACTGTAACGAGTGTCTTACTTACTCTCGTGGTTTAGACACCGTATAATTGTGTCCTGATCTGAAGATTATCGTTTAAGTGGTTGAAACTAGTCATCACTGTTTTCTAGTTTGCGATCTCGGCCAAATAAAGGTTTATTAAATCTGCAACACTAATGTTAACGTATGGCTGTCTCCATGTTAACTATGTGAGGTAATTAATTTCTCTAAATCTACAAATACCACAAACACAAGTTTGCCTTTCTTCAGTGTACGATGAATCGCAAGGTCAGTATTGCCTCGTATCGTCCAACATTTCTCTGGAAACCAGACTGATACTACCGAGCGAGGTGGCGCAGCGGTTAGCAAACTGGACTCTCATTCGGGAGCACACGGTTCAAACCCACCTTCGACCATCCTGATTTAGATTTTCCGAGATTTCCCCAAGTCGGTCCGGGTAAATGCCGGGGTGGTTCCTTTGAGAGTTCACAGCAAATTTCCTTCCCTATTCTTGTGATAATCCGAGCTTGTGCTCTGTCTCTTATGACCTCTATGCCGACGGGACATTAAACTTGAATCTTCCTTCCGTCCCTCCTCCAAAGCGATCTTGGCGTCGATGGCCCCTAAAAGTTTTTCCATCCGCATCAGTAATTGGTAACTATGACTTACCAAACTTCCAATTCTGTAAAAGTCACACCTGTCCCCATCCGCCTGTAGATACACTCGCCGTATCCTCATCGGCGCAGGATTTTATCCGCAAAGTATATACAGGGTGAGCCCAAAGTCTTGCTCTGACCAAAAAATTTATAGCAGAACAACCCTTTGACATACTAAGTTACATTTGGTGCCGTTACATAGGTTAGTGTTACTAGCTTTTTTTTTAGACCACTTACGTTAGCAAACCTCAACGTGTGCTCCCTGGTGATGAATCCCCAACTCTCTTGTGGTTCCCTTTTTTGGTACTCCACGTCGACGTCTGCTTCGGTAGGTTTTCCGGCTTTACTTTCCGACATGACAGCGACGACTCTCCGATGAGATGTGGGCCTTGTTTTGCTATTACTGCAAGTCTTGTAAATGCCGCTTTTATTTAGTAAATCGCCCGGCTAAAACTCTCCCCTTTTATGATTAAGACAGCCTGCGCCACCTTTCGGAGGGAGTGGGGACGTCAGTCACAAAAGTTCATATCAAGTAGTCCGTTAAACACGTAAACGTTCTCTTCAGTTAGCGTGTTAGTTAATGCCTACGCTTTCCGATAGATGGTGCTGACTTACTGCTGAATAGCTTTGGTTCCCTAAAACTTCACTGATTAGTACTAGGTAAATGAAATAAGTACAACACTCTTGTATTTCACTTTCACTCTATATTCAAGGATTGAGATGGTGATGGATGATGGTCCATTTAAAAGGTTCCTAGCCTGGAGGAATCTAAGTAGTCCGCAAATGCCGATATGCACGCGCTCTACGTCCAGATTCGCAGCTAACGGCACACGACACTTTCAAAAGTCCACACGTTAATATCTGAATACCGGTACCTCTGAATTCACTCGTATCAGCAGATAATTTGACTTTCTATCGTCTATATGTCCGTAAAATTCCAATCTAGCACTAAAGTCCTAAAATCCCCTTAGTACTCCGTTGCTACTAACAATCAGAGTCGTACACTACATCACTTTTAATCTCCGTAATATTCTAACAGTTTATCGTGAATCTTGACACGATGAAGTCCAATGAAATTATTGTCTCGCTGACTGGCACGGGTTCCCCGCCCTTTAAAGAAACAGTCAAGGAAAAAAAGGCGGCAATAATGACGATCAGGCCTTTTTATAGGTTTTTCATCACAAGAGTTTAACGTCACTGCCTTCTCCATGACGAAGCTTCCGTGGCTTTGCTGTACTTAGACGTTAAACTACTCGCTGATACACTATAATTTTGATATGCAATTAACGAATTCTGATTCTACACTATTTTCCCCCCTAAAAATTCTATTCTTAATTTTAAATTTTTCTTTCTACAGCTTTTATCAGTGTAAACTGAACCGAGGTGTTACACTTGTTAGCTCGGAGAAAGTCGAGACATTATTCCAGTTCGCGCCAAGTGTTTCCTAACACGTGTTCTGTCACAGTACCCACAGCAGCTTGCATCCTAGCCTTCAGTTCATCGACGTCAGCAACTGGTGTGATGAAGACTTTGTCCTTGATATAGCTCCAGAAAAAAAGTCAAGGTGCGTAATGTCTTGGGAGCGGGGTGGCGAGGGTGTTGGACCGTTCGTTCCAATCGACCGACCCGGACATTGCTCCCCTCAGTAATAAATTGTTATGATCAGGGCAAGACTTCGTGCTCTCCCTGCATAACTGCGTACATCCGTATTCACGCAGAGCCAGACGGGCAGCAGCGGTTGCCGGGGCGTCGCCTGCGGCAGGTGCTCCGCGCCGCCACCAGACTCGGCGGCGCCGGTGGCGCGGCCGTATCGACGCGGACAACAGGTGTGGCCAGACGGGAAGGCGCCGTGCGCTGCACAGACGCGCCGCCGTCGCCATGGAAACAACGTCGCGTCTCCCTGCCGCAGTCTGTGACTCCTCCTGTATCTCCATGCAGCCCCCGCTTTCCGTACCATCGTCGCCTTGTATTTAGGGGTACACTCTTCTGAATCTACGGGGGTTGGATAGAAAGTAATGCACCGCATTTCTTTTCTCAGCCGAAAACAATGATACGAATGCGACACGTTGCATATGTATTATTTTGAGTCTCCTGAGTAAGCGCTCGAAGTTTCCGTTACTGCCGACAGATAGCGTAGCTGCAGGACAGTTTCAAAGTGGCGTCATTAGGTGATGTACGTTACAAGCAACGTGCCGTCATTGAATTTCTCACTGCAGAGTTAGAAACTGTGGGGAATATTCACAAACGCTTGTGCAAAATCTACGGAGCAGAAATACAGTTAGTTGCTGGGCATGGAGGGTGAGGTCATCAGAAGGCGGCTCGGCGGAGCTCCATGATTTGCAGTGGTTGGGGAGACCATCCACTGCTGTCACACTTGACCCTGCCCCTGCCCCCTCGGACTTCGACTTGTTTGCACCATTAAAGGACGCCATTCGTGGAAGACATTCTGAGGACGATGTGGTGCTTCACACAGTGACGTACTGGCTCCACCAGCAGGACAAGGTTTGGTACTGACAGGGCATACACCCGCTTGTTTCGCGCTGGAGGAAGGCCGTAGAACGGGATGGAGATTCGGTGTAAAATGGCGTGTGTAGATAAAACACCATTCTTTAGTCTGTGCGATTCTCATTATGTTCAATAAAGAATTGTTAAAGGAAAAAAATGCGGTGCATTACTTTCTGGAAAACGCTCGTAAGTTCCCAGGTTTTGAATCGGAACGCAAGAACGCGTAATCGATCTCGAAGTCCCTGCAATCGAAGAAGACTGTAGCGTAGAAATTGTAAAAAAGTTGTAGAAAAACGTGTTCGCTTACGCAACGGATGTTTTACGCGAACACGAATGTTGAAGCACGACTCTTTCACGTGAAAGCGCATCTCGTAAACGCTCTGTCCTTTTTGGAGTGCTGTTTTCCATTGTAAGATACCTACAACGTATCCGGACTTCAAACAGTTCGTCATATTATAGATGATGATCTGATGCATAAAACAACAATGATCGCAATCTTACTGCAGCAAGATAAGTGAAAGTTGATTCAGCAGAATGGACTTCTGTTAATAGCGCAACGTAAAATTATTAGGCATAGTGTCAGCAGATCAGACACAAATAAACCTGAAAAATCTACAGGGTGATTACAATTAAACTTTCGCTGCTTGAGAGGGCCTCCATGAAAAACGAGTGATTGGAGGATAACGAAACTTCGTGGAAGCATTTCAGAGGACCTGTGGAAGAGAAGTAATGAATAAACCATTGAAAGATACATATTTGAATTTACACCTCAGAGGGTTCACATGTGGTGGTCTTGGTGGCTACGCAGCTAAGAACGATAGGTCAATGATTTGATTTACACCTGGGAGAGGCCGACGGCTAACTGCACAACACATTGTTGAAGTTTCTGTCTCCATGGCTGAGAATGATGGACGCAATATGCCATTTTCAAGCAGTGCACGAGCTGTGCCACGGCAGCTGAACATTCCATCGTCCGCCATTCGAAAAGTGCTGCGAACAATTGTGGAATGGTATTTGTACAAACTTTACATTATGTACCAGCTTTTGCCACACGACGAACACATTCGAGTAGACTTCGCTCTTCTGTTTTCACGACATGGGCCTTAGAACATTTTTTGGAGAGATGAAGCACACTTCATGCTCACTGCGTCAGTAACACAAACCGTCGCATTAGGGGATCACAACATTGAACGTACGCTCATGTAGTTTCCCTGCCTAATGTACACGTCAGTGTGTTGTTGCTCCACGGCAAAGTTCGTGATCGGTCCACTTTGCTTTAAGGAACTCGAACGCCAATGACCAAAGATATCTGAGTGACTGAGCGGTTCTAGGCGCTTCAGTCCTGAACCGCGCCGCTGCTACGGTCGCAGGATCGAATCCTGCCTCGGGCAAGGATGTGTGTGTGTGATGTCCTTAGAACTACTTAAACCTAACTAACCTAAGTCTAGTGGACTGATGACCTCGGATGTTCTGTCCCATAGTGCTTACAGCCATTTGACCTATTTTTTATACAGCGAGAACGGCACACATTAGTATGATTTGCGTCGTCAAAGTGTGATCCCAGCTGTGCGGGAGAACTTTGGACCCAACTGCTCCTATGCACGATGGAGTTCCCCCTAACATAGCTCGTCAAGTCACTCGGTTACTCACTAATAAGTCTGGACAAACCGAATCATTGGCCGATTATTCTAAACTGCATTGCCACCAGGGTCACGAGATTTGAACCATCTCATAGTTTATTCCTTATTTCTCTTCCGCATCTCCTTGCAGATGTTTCCACCAAGTTCGTCATACGATCACTCGTTCATCATGGGATCCGCATCTATTCATCTGTAAGCACCCTTATAATAAGATCCCAGCAAAAGTGAACATGTACTGGGTATACGATTCAAAGTTGGTTCAGTGCTAATTTGCTTGGAAAGATTTGGGTATCCGTGTTTATAAAAATCTAAAAAAAACTCTAAAAACTCTTTGTGAGTGCTTCTGAAACACCGAATAAGTATACTTCTGCAGAATCACATTCAGCGCCTCCCGGAACAGCGACAGCGTCAGACCTATCATACTCGCTGCAAAATTCATGTAAAGAATTATGGATACGTAGTGTTTAAATTCGGGTGCGTTACCTGTCATGGGAAATACTAAGTGAAATTTTCCAGATGCCTCTGTTAGGTGACACAAAGGCAGCGCGTCGCAACGCGCTGTCATGCAGTAGCGGCAGAAATAAAGTAAAACCCATACACCAAGTGCCAAATCCATGACAAAGGAGGTTCAAATGAAAGAAATGTCATTTCCAAGAAGTAAATAAATTCAGAAAGCCATTCGGCGGCGCGTGACAAGTAAACCAGCTATGCAAACATCAAAGAACACTAGAAATCTATACTGAACACGTTAGAACACAAGGCATAGATTACTTTGGCTACACCCATTTAGCATCTCAGTTTCAGCATTTGAAGTGCGAGCTCAGAGAAAACTGTTACAGCAAGGGAGAAACTGCTAAGGCATTCAGATGCCGCCGTCGAACGACGCCTCTTGAATCGGCGAAAGAGGCCAATCCAGCTGCGTTCCTCTGACGACCTAATTAATATTAGGAGTTTGCGTCCAACATTAATTTAATTAACAAAACGACCATATTTTTTGGAGAAAATCAACTTCAGTAGTTACACAACTATCAGAGTGTAAGTCTGTCAGAGTAGTTCACCTGTGCTGTAGAATACCAAAGCTCGTAATAGTGAGATAACCGACATGTACGGTCACGTCTTTAAAATTCAACGGCTGGCCTCTGTGGCCTTATTACAGGAAAATTCATGCTCGTTCGGAGTAGCCTTACCTACCGCATTCAAATTGTTTCCTTCCATTGGGCATGCCAACGACTCGCTAGATCGTACTCGATAGGAAGCGCACAACAGAAGACTAATATTCCTGTTGGATTTATGCGGAAGAAAAGAACGCACGGAACGTCTCGTGTTAGGCAGCATGACTTACACGATACATTGCAGATTTGTATTTACGCATATGATTGCATTTCCCAGCAAAAATTTTCAATGGATTTATTTTAACCTTGCCATTAACTTTAAATATTTTCAGACAGACTAATTAGGCTCTCGGTGTCTCTCTTTATATGTATAAAGTTCCCAGACTCGACTGCTATGTGCCAGAAGCTTCCCGCTCCCGTGTCTACTTAGGGGGAGATGCCGTCACGTCACAATCGTCGGCCGTTGTGGCCGAGCGGTTCTAGGCGCTTCAGGCCGGAACCGCGCTGCTGCTACGGCCGCAGGTTCGATTCCCACCTCTGCCATGGATGTGTGTGATGTCCTTAGGTTAATTAGGTTTAAGTAGTTCTAAGTCTAGGGGACTGATGACCTCAGATGTTAAGTCCCGTAGTGCTCAGAGCCATTTGAGCCGTCACAATCGCGGCAGTCTGCTTTCCCCTTAAGTTTCTGACAATGACAACCATCGATAGCTCGTCTGTTCAGCTGATTTCGCACCGCTTCCTCACGACGATGATTTTTCACAAACTTAAGAAGCCACAGTTTGCTGAAATAACTTGTTCGGCCGTGCTATTCTTCAGGATAAAAAAAAAACTGAATGGTTATAATTAAAGTGCAACTACTCCCGGAGATACGGAGATCCAGTGTGGGCTGTAATTATTGAACGAAACTTGGTAGATATGCTAATGCGTTAATGCGGAACCGATGTAGGCTGAAAAACTGTCTCGATTTTAACCACCAGGTGCAAATCTGGATACACAGCATCTCGACGACGTCACTAATGCTCCTATTGAACAAACTGTTTAACTGGCGGTTAATAATAAAATCAACATTACGCCTCTATCACTTGTTCGACCTTTTTTGTCCACGTGCCGTTCCGAATCCATTACGTATGAGACATTTCTATACGTCTTACTTGCATTCGCAGCGCCAGATTTGCGCCTCGTGGCCAAAATTGGAACAAATTTGGTTTCGAGCATAAATCTGTTCCGCGCTGACGCAGTAACGTATCTACCAAGTTTCGCAGTCATGTGATAATTACAGCTCACGCTGGACCTCGGTAGCAGCTGCACTGTAAATAGAACCACCCGATAGTTCCCCGAGGTGAATGCCATTTTTAAGATTTGGGCAAGCGGTTCACGATAGCAAATACTGGAATCTGCTCTTTGGGTTACCGGCTAGGAGGAGAACAACATGCATTATGGAAGAGGGGAAAAGGAGCGATTGTCCCTGCCTCCGAGGTACAAACACGGAGAGCCCACTCACTGTCGGGGCTAGAGCACAGTAGAAAGGCTGGGCGGGCGGTCTCGACGGCCACTTTCTGGGACCGCGCCGCTGGTCGATACGAGATGGCTGGCTCTTTCTGCCTCTACCAACTCCTTTGTCTTTTGTCCGAGAGACCATCGATCTCTTACCAAATAGCGCCGTTATTACTCTCTTCTGGCTACCAGCAATTCAGTGAACTGTAGCCGCCATCTATACACCTTGCAAGACACCTCCGATCCACATAATGCTACGGTATTGATTACTGGAAATTGAAAGCTGTCATTCTGACTGTTGCTTATGAAGAGTTCGTTGATATACTCACACTCTTCGACAGTAAAATATTGCAGATATGAAAGCTGCCTTTGTTCTGTATTTTAGCAGCCTCTGAAGCTGTATAGCGGTAGGCCTGTGGCGTTTCTGTCGAAAAAAGTCACAGCGAGTCGCGCATTGTCTGGATGGTTCAGAGACAATAAGGGGAATGCGGAATCTTAACTCTTCGAAACTCGTCTATATCGTGTTAACACACTGGCGATAGCCATTATCTACTAGTTGGCCCTATATTAAAGTGAAATACTTCTGGCGTTAGAGGATCATTTCATTCTGCGATAAGTGTACATTCTCCGTACATACACTATTGGCCATTAAAATTGCTACACCAAGAAGAAATGCAGATGATAAACGGGTAGTAATTGGTTAAATATATTATACTAGAACTGACATGTGATAACATTTGCACGCAATTTGGGTGCACAGATTCTAAGAAACCAGTACCCAGAACTACCTCTGGCCGTAATAACGGCATTGATGCGCCTTGGCATTGAGTCAGAGCTTGGATAGCGTGTACAGGTACAGCTGCCCATGCAGCTTTAACACGATGCCACAGTTCATCAAGAGTAGTGACTGGCGTATTGTGACGAGCCAGTTGCTCGGCCACCATTGACCAGACGTTTTCAATTGGTGAGAGATCTGGAGAACGTGTTGGCCAGGGCAGCAGTCGAACGTTTGTGCATCCAGAAAGGCCCGTACAGGACCTGCAACATGCGGTCGTGCGTTATCCAACTGAAATGCAGGGTTTCGCAGGGATCGAATAAACAGCAGAGCCACGGGTCGTAACACATCTGAAATGTAACGTCCACTGTTGAAAGTGCCGTCAATGCGAACAAGAGGTGACCGAGAAGTGTAATCAATGGCACCCCATACCACCACTCCGGGTGATACGCAAGTATGGCGATGACGAATACACGCTTCCAATGTGCGTTCACCGCGATGTCGCCAAACACGGATGTGACCATCATGATGCTGTGAACGGAACCTGGATTCATTCGAAAAAATGACGTTTTGCCATTCATGCACCCAGGTTCGTTGTTGAGTAACCATCGCAGGCGCTCTTGCCGGTGATGCAGCGTCAAGGGTAACCGCAGCCAGGGTCTCAGAGCTGATAGTCCAAGCTGCTGCAAACGTCTTCGAACTGTTCGTGCAGATGGTTGTTGTCTTGCAAACGTCCCCATCTGTTCAGTGATCGAGACGTGGCTGCACGATCCGTTACAGCCATGCGGATAAGATTCCTGTCATCTCGACTGCTAGTGATACGAGGCCGTTGGGATGCAGCACGGCGTTCCGTATTACCCTCCCGAACCCACCGATTCCATATTCTGCTAACAATCATTGGATCTCGACCAACGCGAGCAGCAATGTCGCGATACGATAACTTCAATCAGACCTTTATCAAAGGCGGAAACGTGATGGTACGCATTTCTCCTCCGTACACGAGGCATCACAAGAACGTTACAGCAGGCAACGCCCGTCAGCTGCTATTTTTGTATGAGAAATCGGTTGGAAACTTTCCTCATGTCAGCATGTTGTACGTGTCGCCACCGGCGCCAGCCTTGTGTGAATGCTCTGAAAAACTAATCACTTGCATATCACAGCATCATCTTCCTGTCGGTTAAATTTTGCGTCTGTAGGACGTCATCTTCGTGGTGTAGCAGTTTTAATGGCCAGTAGTGTAGCATGCGAGTTTAGGATGAGTTTGCGGTATGTAAGACTTTTTGTGCAACTCCGCGTTCTGCGGACACATGTGTGGCCAATGATCCACACATAAAACTTACACGTAATTCATATATAGCCTATGGAAAACATGCTCCTGCTCGAGAAGTACTGCCGGCCGTTGTGGCCGAGCGTTTCTAGGCGCTTCAGTCCGGAACCGTACTGCTGCTGCGGTCGCAGGTTCGAATCATGCCTCTGGCATGGATGTGTGTGATGTCGTTAGGTTTAACTAGTTCTAAGTCTAGGGGACTGATGACCTCAGATGTTAAGTTCCATAGTGCTTAGAGCCGTTTTGGAGAAGTGGTTGGTTGTAATTTAGTTAATCTTGAAGTTAAAATTTTGATATACACCTGTGGGTATTACTTTCATCACATTTAGTTGGAAGTGAGTAATTAAGCCAACAGTTTTCGTTGACAGCTTCTGGACAGTCCACATGATTGAGCAGAAACGACTTATCGAAATACCAGTATGGATCAAACTACTTAAATTCAATTTTTTGTGTGTCGGATTAGGACTCTAATCCGACCTTGCATCCTTCAGGCAGGTCTTACCGGCTGAGCTATCAAAGTGCCACTGTCAACTCGCCTTCACCGCCTCCATTCTGCCAGTACTTCAGTAAGATCGTTCCTTGTGAGCGGCTTGAGTCTCGCTCTTAGTTGCGAATCGCGACGATATTTTGTCTGGTAGCTTAGGTGTTAGTGCCACCCTACATACTCTACAGTACGACGTGCTGACCGACCCTGTTGCGGAGAAATCAGTGGTCGGGTTACAGCACTTACCTTTCCAGTATAACATTTGTACAGTTGAGCGCATGGTACTATGGCTTCAAGCAGTGACATTTTTCTAAGATGATGTGGGTTCCTGTGCATTGTGGAACGTGGGAAGCAGCTTCACATCTGCAGTCACCTTAGTGGGGTCGCCATCACCATATTTCTGTGGAGGTATTGTAGCCAGACAGTACCAAGACCTTCAGAGATAACATTTTGTATGAAAACTGACATGTAGGGAAAAATAAAATACCTGAGATGAGGTATAAAATGGCAGGAAGGACTCAACTTGCAAATTCACTGTGACAAACTGCACGCTTATTTCTTAGTGAGGAATATGGCGCAATAATTAAAAATTGCTAGTATTGTTAATTTGTAAAATAAAAATACATAAATAAGATAATATTAAGTGGCGAAACGCTTAATAGCATGAGTTCGATCGATCTTTAACGAATACTGTCTTTTATTTTTTATGTAGTTCTTAACTCAGACCTTACTGTGAAATGAAGCCAAAAATTAGTAAAATTCTCATACCCGATTCTTTTGTTACAGGTGAGTGTTGGGAATCTTCTTGCTGGCTGCTCACATAGCCCGCCCTGTTACGTGGTTTGGACTGTCTGGTAAATATGGACTACAAACCTGAAAATAAGTGTGTTATCCCTTCTTGGAGATGAATGGGAGCGACTGTTGGTCGAGGCTGTGTTGCAGTCCAGATAATGTCACGCCCCTGGGCCGAACTTCTTTATTCACTAAGCACTAATAAAATTTTGCAAGAAATAAATGATACTTAGCGAGAAATATACTTCTAAACTAATGACTTAAAAAGAAAGGTGGCAGATAACAACATACTTAGTATACGTCAGGTTCTCCGGTCTCATATGATGTGCAGGACAGCGTGACACATCGGCCGTCCCATGGTCATTCATTATTTCTCATCAGATTCGCCCCATTCTTCACAATTTCGTCGTTTGATAAGATGCTGCCCAACTTTTAGAAATAACTTACCTTGCCGACCACACCTTCCCGTACCTGAGATTAAATGGCTGTGCCATATACTCGATAGCAGATCTTAACGAAGCCTGTTCGTTCCTTCCAAAAACCTCCAGGCTTCATAGATTCCGTTGAATTTGACTGCTTCATCTCGCATCACTATATCTGACTCATTCAGCCGCCTAACATTGTCATCGTTCTTCTATCGCTGCTGAACCATGGGAGTCCCTATGGTCACCTAATTCCGGTTCCCGCTTCGACAGCTGACTACAGCTAGTAGGAACAATGCCTCCTCATTGGTTTGAAATTGATTCTATTACTGCGATAGGATTACAAAAAAATTTCGCCTTCTCCGTGTGTTAACGACACTTCATGCGGATAGTTTTTACAGTGACTGAAATCTCTTCCAGAAGTTGACTATAAGCTCAGTTCGCCTACTTGTCCGATTGTCCACAAATCTCGTGGTCTCCTTATGCTGACACACGACTCGTCTGGACACCATTTGCTTCGAATGTTCATGTTCGAAAGAGACAATTCACTTGGGACTCACTTCAACCGTTTCAGGCTTCACTCACTTTCGACAATATCTGCTCGAGAATCCCAAAGGTACCATTTAACTAAAGTCGCGTTTTGGCGTTTGCCTCCTCCCCGCTGCAAAAAGGTGTTACACGGTGTCCATTTCCGTGCAGAGTAAAAGAGGACTGACAACAAAATGAATACTATTCACATCACGTGGTACTAAGTTAAAAACTACGTCCGAACAGACGTCAGAAGACCTAACAGTAGCAGCCGACTGCCGTGTCATCGTCAGCCAATAGGTACCAATGGATGCGGTTGTGGAGGACGTGTGGTCACCACACCGCTCTCCCGGCCGGTTTTCGTGACCGGAGCCGTTACTGAAGGAGCTCCTCAGTTGGCGTCAGAAGGGCTGAGTGCATCCCGCTTGCCAACAGCGGTCGGTAAACATGGACGTAACCAATCGACGTGCTAGCCAAGACCGACAGCACTTATCCAACGGGAAACTTACCACTGTGGCATGGCCGTTGCCCACTGACGTACTACATGGTGTCAGTCATCCGTATTTTGAGAAGTGGCAGTATGGACCAAAACAAGAGAGAGATGTCCAGTAAAAATGAGCTCTAAAATCCATACCTTCAGAGCTATGAGAGTTTGCTAATCTTCGCTGCTATAGGATACAGCTCTTATTGCAAGCTGTTTTCTGTTGCGAACGATCTTCAAATATAGTAAACAAATAAGGATAGATTCCTCTGTTGTCCATGGGTACAGCATGCAGTAAACTTACGTTAGTATGGTTACTGTAAACTATACATTAATCTTAATGGCACCAGTTTGTGTTCCGAACAGTTTGTGTGATGCTTTTACATTGTAGTGCGTGACTGCTTAAGACGTAGGACAAAGCATGCCTTACTCTCAACTGGCACCATACTGAGCACGTTTCTTCGCGATGGCTCACAAGTGCAGGTTGTATGTAATAACGAGCAGATTACATTAGAAGCTCTGCTGCTTCAGAGTAGCAGACTATATTGTCATCGTTTTATTTGTTCATTACATTCTGTAGGACGTTAGAGATGGGAAAGAGCTTGCAGCGGAAGAGATGTTTCACAGTAGCGAAGATGAAATAATGCTCATGGCTCCTAAGGTATGCATTTTAGGAGCAAAGTTTACTGGACTTTTTTCTTGTTTTGTCCATACCATCACCTATCTAAATACGGAATCCTTTAACAGACTGTATTTGTCGTGCTGTTCGCGCGATACTAAGCTTGGAATGTCGTAACGGCTATGACAAGTTTTACAGAAATCTGTTGTATGCAAGGGCTCGCCTCTAGTAAACAGCTCGTCCGCTGCCGCTGAATTTAGCCAGCAAGATAATTGGTCAGGGTATGAGGACTCTCATCAGAGTCGAAATAAGCAGGTCGCGCATTAATAGACTACGTCAAGTACCTCCTTAGCAATGCCACAGTCGAACATAAGCCACGACACTCCGTCTCTTTCTTGTTACCCATATCGATAGCAGCATACCAAGCGGCCGGAAAACGAACTTTTGAACACGATATTGGCTGAGTGCGAATAGTATCGTTTATATTGATCTGTAACTTACTTTATATAATAGGATCATAAAAATCGACAGTAACTAGAAAATGACACAACATTTGTAATATTTTTGTATGCGCCCTGGGAGGTATGAAACGGTACATTACAGAGGAGGTCGTTTCCAATTCTGTTGTAATGTGTAGATTTTTACTGAATGTCGTTTTTCCTTAGTAAAAAAAGGTTAGTTACGTGACAAGACCTGACATTTTACAGAAAGATGTTGTATATCCACCCAACAACGCTAAGTTTTGTTTGCTACACTTTCAGCTAGATCAGTGCATGTGGACATTAGGAAACACACAGTTACGTTATACGTTAGTTAATGTACCAAATACGCCACCACCACCGCAGCTGCAGCTGCAGGGAGAGCCACATGGTCGTCACGATAAAACAGCAAAAGCAACAAAAAGTCTTTCCCAACACGGAAGAAACTAATTTCACAATATAGTTCCTGTATCTCAGCCGTAAATGGCAATAATCTTCAGCACACTCGCTTTTGAGAGAAAAATAATTTTATTTACAAAAATTTTCGTGTATTGAAAAACAGTGAAGAATACGAATGGGCGAACCATTAGACTACATAAAGTTTTTACGTGTCAGTGGAAGTGTCTATCATAATATGAACAGAAAACAATGGATATATATGTTGGTCTCATGCATCAAATATGTTTATATCCTCTTGATGCATCAAATATGTTTATATTCTCTTGATGCATCAAATATGTTTATATTCTCTTGATGCATCAAATATGTTTATATTCTCTTGGTTTCAAGGGAGTAAGCTACAATTATGCAAGTATTCGTAAATATTTCTTCAGGAGTAAGTTGCAGCTTATGTTACTGAACCAGTGAGATTAGGTTGTTTTTACATTTATTTCACATTCATTCATGTCTTCTGATATTACACACACTCTTGGAAGCATGTAACCGCTTGGAGCGCTAGTGTCGCTCCAACTGCCAATGGTAACAACTGTCCCAGCAGAGGATGTCGTGACTATGTGTATTACACTGTGGTAGTGCGAGCCGACTTGTTGCTTTCTTTTTCTGGCTCTACGTTTATCCGAGAAAATTTTATCCGGCAGTGTGACGTGTTGGAATGTCGATGGGAAGCTAGTTGCTAAATCACTATTTTTGTAACGTGAATGGAGCCTAGCTGTAATTCGTTTCATGCGTGAGAATTTTAAGTTTGCGAAACAGTGTGTTATTGAACGCAGTGCTCCAGAAGCTGAGGGCAGACACTCGATTGTCGGCGGCGACGTGCAGCGAATGGAATCGATGGTAAGCGGGGCAGGCGTGAAGTGGAGTGAGGTGAAGTGCACCCGAGGACCCCGCAGAGACAAGCCCTTGACACGCGCGCCGCGCCGTGGCGTGCCGTGCCGTGCCGTACCGCACCGCCCCTCCAACCAGCACCACCCCCTCCTCTCACCGCCCCTCTTGAAGCACAGTGTGCCGTCCGTCGTAACACCTCGTTTGCTACGAACTCGCAGAAATTTAAAAACCTTTCCAACCTTCTTTTCGTCCGTCCTTCGGCCACGTTGCGCCTTTTCACAGAGAGGTGGAAGTTGTCGAGCCCTCTTTATGCGATTCACCGTGTTCACGCTAGCGAGCGCCAGCACACGGGGGCTTGGCGCGTATTCAGAGCGGTTTGTTTCGAAGCGCGTCTTCTCTAAAGACACCTTCTTGCTCGTCCCGGCGGCTATCACTGAATGGTCCATGTAACGCGGGCTATAAAATAAACCAAATAATGTGTGTTTAGTGGGGTCAGAGAAAGCTTCTAAATAACTGTTGAGCAAAAAATTATGTATGTTGCGCCGTTTCCGAGTTATTATATCATTGACGTTAGCCGATCAGGCCGTTGCGTGCGCAGATTCAAGCGGCTCGCCGGAGAATGTTTCTCCGTAAGTGCTCTTTGTTTGGTTTCCTACAACCGAACTAGAAGGTGGTGCAAAAGTTAGACATGGGGCGGTAGTAAGGATCGAACCCTAGGCCAAGGATGAAGAGTCTCGTGCGCTACCACCTGCGTTGTGTGAAATGAGGCAACTTTATTTCGGCGCATGTGTTGTCAGGAGTACAATGCAAAGTTCGTTCGCATATCCATGCCTGTCTCTAATACAAACAAACGCCATGCGATATGAATCCACACCCGTCGCTAGTTTAATGGCGGACGGGGCTTCAATAGAGAAGAAATGATACATGCGCAGACCGCCGAGCGTGGTATGGCAGTAGCAGACGGGCGTGCACGAAGTTATTAGAGTACACATCACGATGAGAGACGGGCGCGTGCTGACAACATGGTCGCCATTGGAACTGCATGCTGTTACCCGGTATGAATGGGCACTTAGGACTACAGATCCGTCATCCATGGTCGCCTGCAGAAGAGGTTGTAACCTCCCCACATATAAATAATATGTATAATAACCCCCCAACAGTAAAAAATATCATTCACATTCAGCGTGACCTCCCAACAGTTAAGTTCCGTAACCTATCAATAATAAAATGTGACTAATCTCTCAAGAACAAATTGTGGCTCACATTTAACACAGTGCTGAATGAGGACCATCACCGAAATTTTTCACTACCTCGACACGTCTGTGACGTGGCTAGAACAAAAGGATGTGAGGTTTCTCACTCGCTTTTTTAAAACGTTTGCGAGAACTGCCTTCATCGAAGTGAATCCGAGCACTGAAACAAAAAAACTTTCGACTTTTTCTAAACATTAGTAACCCTATTTCAGTGGCCATTTTGAACTTCACAAACTAGGTTATTCAGTCAGTTCTACGTATGACAGTGTTTCTTTGTTTTATATTTCTATGAATAATTTTCACATAAGTCATTTTCGAAAACTTTGTCGTTACCCGAACACTCAGCGTCCGTCCCCAATTGTTAACAGTAGTTAAATTTCATGCCAAAATTTACCGTTGGAGGTATATTCTAAACACTGAGAGCCTACAGATTGTGTATCATTATTTCTTGGGAAAATGTTTGCATGTTTTTTCAGCATGGAATTTTCGGCAGATTGTTCCATACATGCCATGTTCTATTAATTTCGCCATTTGAGTGCGCATATAAATAACCGGTCATGTATTCGTGAAGTGTCGTATTTTTGATGCTACGGGAACAGGAACTGCAGCGTCAGTCTCGTCGTCTACACCGATACGCTCCTGTGACATCTGAACCATCTCAAAGATGTGGTCGTGTTATATCGGTGTTGTACACACATACACTCCTGGAAATTGAAATAAGAACACCGTGAATTCATTGTCCCAGGAAGGGGAAACTTTATTGACACATTCCTGGGGTCAGATACATCACATGATCACACTGACAGAACCACAGGCACATAGACACAGGCAACAGAGCATGCACAATGTCGGCACTAGTACAGTGTATATCCACCTTTGGCAGCAATGCAGGCTGCTAATCTCCGATGGAGACGATCGTAGAGATGCTGGATGTAGTCCTGTGGAACGGCTTGCCATGCCATTTCCACCTGGCGCCTCAGGTGGACCAGCGTTCGTGCTGGACGTGCAGATCGCGTGAGACGACGCTTCGTCCAGTCCCAAACATGCTCACTGGCGGACAGACCCGGAGATCTTGGTGGCCAGGGTAGTTGACTTACACCTTCTAGAGCACGTTGGGTGGCACGGGATACATGCGGACGCGCACTGTACTGTTGGAACAGCAAGTTCCCTTGCCGGTCTAGGAATGGTAGAACGATGGGTTCGATGACGGTTTGGATGTACCGTGCATTATTCAGTGTCCCCTCGACGATCACCAGAGGTGTACGGCCAGTGTAGGAGATCGCTCCCCACACCATGATGCCGGGTGTTGGCCCTGTGTGCCTCGGTCGTATGCAGTCCCGATTGTGGCGCTCACCTGCACGGCGCCAAACACGCATACGACCATCATTGGCACCAAGGCAGAAGCGACTCTCATCGCTGAAGACGACACGTCTCCATTCGTCTCTCCATTCACGCCTGTCGCGACACCACTGGAGGCGGGCTGCACGATGTTGGGGCGTGAGCGGAAGACGACCTAACGGTGTGCGGGACCGTAGCCCAGCTTCATGGAGACGGTTGCGAATGGTCCTCGCCGATACCCCAGGAGCAACAGTGTCCCTAATTTGCTGGGAAGTGGCGGTGCAGTCCCCTACCGCACTGCGTGGGATCCTACGGTCTTGGCGTGCATCCGTGCGTAGCTGCGGTCCGGTCCCAGGTCGACGGGCACGTGCACCTTCCGCCGACCACTGGCGACAACATCGATGTACTGTGGAGACCTCACGCCCCACGTCTTGAGCAATTCAGCGGTACGTGCACCCGGCCTCCCGCATGCCCACTATACGCCCTCGCTCAAAGTCCGTCAACTGCACATACGGTTCACGTCCACGGTGTCGCGGCATGCCACCAGTGTTAAAGACTGCGATGGAGCTCCGTATGCCACGGCAAACTGGCTGACACTGACGGCGGCGGTGCACAAATGCTGCGCAGCTAGCGCCATTCGACGGACAACACCGCGGTTCCTGGTGTGTCCGCTGTGCCGTGCGTGTGATCATTGCTTGTACAGCCCTCTCGCAGTGTCCGGAGCAACTATGGTGGGTCTGACACACCGGTGTCAATGTGTTCTTTTTTCCATTTCCAGGAGTGTAGATTGCGACACGTTCATCAAGTCATATTGTAGGACAGTCTAGTATGTGCAAACTTCTCGAAAAATTGCACTGTTGCAATATTCTATCTTTCTTGAAGTGCCAAAGAATTTGGTACTTGCATAATCCCGAATGAGGAAAAAAAAATCAGTCGTCTCAGCCGTCACCAAATTCCACCCAGATTGCAGCATAATTAATGCATTTAATGATCTAACTCTATTTTTGTATAATGCCTTGATAACACCCTCTTAAACCACTTATGGTGTTCACAAGCAAAATGCAAGCTTTATATCTTCTCGCGTACTATCGGTCTGTGTAGTCAGTTAGCAAAAATTATTGCGAATTTGCGCTTTCCTCGTAAAAATAGCTTATTCAGACTAAGAATACAGTCGTTCAAGATTTCGGTCACGAGCCACGATTTTTGTGTTCGCCATGTAGTCGACTGGCAATTTTCCAACATTTTAAAAATACTGCGGTTTTAAACAGTGACAAGAAAAGTGTTCAGATCCATCCGAATAACAAGCAATGAGTAATCGCGGTAAAACAATCCGTTGTCGTTGAATACATTGTCGGCGTAATATTTTTACTGTATTGAAAATAACGCAGACTACAAGCAATGTGCATTCGTAGTCGGTGAAACGTGGTTACCTTTAAGCGTATTCCGCTTAAATATTGCCGTAACTGAGTTAGTTTTCAATAGCCTGACTCTTGAACGATTACAGTTGTCAACCTCAGCTTTTGATAAGCTGCCTTAAGCGGCTCCACCTTCATTTTAGACTAAAGAGCTGTTTCTTTTCGCCGCGATCGCACTGCATTTGGCCACAAAAAAGAAAGAAATCATGTCGGAGAACTCGTCGACTCCGACACATCCGTTACCAATTTCGAAAACCGACTGAAGTGTTCAGACACTGAAAGCATCCAAAACAAGCGGTAACATAGCAACTACTGACTACTTTGTTTGGTGCCATACAAAAGACAATAAATCTTAGTGAGCATTACATCGCAGCTGCAGGAAGCAGGTAAACTCGATCGTCCCGAGAAGCGAATAACAGTTTTGTTCCTTGGCAAAGGAAAAAAAAAGTTGAATGTAGATAGTATTCTATCAGTACAGCAGTATTGTTTAGTGTGGGCAGATCGTTCATAAGAGGGTTGGAACTTCAATAGTGGCAACTATTTATTACGCTCGTACAAAATAGATCCGCGTTTCAGAGTTTTACTGACCTTCAGAGTAGTCACCAACATTGTGCATAAACAGTTGCCAGCGATGTGGAAGTCGTAGGATACTCTTAGCAGTGCCAGTTGTGTTGACAGTTCGAGCAGTGCGCTCTGTTGTCCGATGAATTTGTAGCAGTTCTGAAGCGAATGCCTTGAAGTGTTTCCTTCAGTTTAGAAATCGAGTTGAACTCAGGTGAGTGCAGTAGGTGGTACAGCACTTAGCAGCCCTATCAGTCAAATAGATCAGTAACAGCTTGCACTGTGCGTGCGTGAGCATTGTCCTGCAAAATGATGGTCAGGTCCAGCAGAAAGTGTCATCACTTCTGTCTCTATGACCAGCTTAGTTCTAACCCTCGTATTAATCGTCTTCATGTTAAATGTTGTCCTTTTCGATGAGATATTGTGAATTAATATCATCTCTGAAGACGATGCCGGCTATTCTAAAAATCGTCAGTTTTAAGTTGATAAATTTTGAGATACTTAACATTGTAAGTGTAGTTGAACCGATACAATCTCTTAAATTATGACAAAGGCCTCGCTTCTACCTAGCTGTAAACAAAATCAAAGGGAGAGTGTATTTCTGCTAGATGATAAATGATTTGTTGCGACGTGACCACCTCTGTGGTGTAGTGTCATCATCGGTATCAGTGATCAGAATTAGTTTAGCACCGACAGCTGCGAGGAAGTAGAGGGGGCAGGGGCACGCGGAATGCACCACACGCATTCAAAAAATCTCACCATACAGCAATCACCAGCAGCAGATACATTTTGAAACGTCCCCTTAGAGAAATTTATACAAGACTGTGCTTAAACTGACACACAATATTTTTAGCGCAACGCAATCTGACTTTCAGTAATCCGTACAAAGGAATGGCCCTGACTAACATTAACCTACACGTTTCACAATTCACTTACCTCACAAAAATCTTCGTTACTCAAACTACTGCAATACAGCGAGCGCCACTACTGCCAGCTAAATAAAAGATTCAAACTTCTGAAGGCACTAACTACTGATAGGCATAATTAGCAAATGAAAGAATTTAATACAGAACAAACAATGTATTTACCTTAATAGTCATAATATATATATCAGTTCATGACATCCATTCTTACAAATTTCTAAACTCCGCCATCTCTCTCCCCACATCCACCACTGCTGGCGGCTCACCTCCAACTGCACAACGCTACGCGCCGCTAACAGCCAGCTGCCGCTGCCCAACACTACAATGGCAGACAACAATGCAAACCAGCCACAGACTTCACACAGAACCCCCAGTGATTTTTCATACAGAGCGCTATGTGGCGGCGGCGTTATCAATAAAAAAAACCTAAACAGCCTACTTACAATTTTAACACCCCCCCCCCCCTTTCAGTTTCAAGTAGCTTGCTGCTCCGTGTAGTGTCATTCCCTAAGGTTGCAGAAGTTGTGGTTTTGTTCATTCGTTCCCTAGGCAAGCCGAATATAAGACAACAATAATTGCGCTTGGGCTAGGGTGACAAAATAGGTGACAGCGCTAGCATTTCTGGCCGGTTTTCGGAGGCTCTCATTGACTCGAAGGTGAATACTGGAACAAACTTCTCCAAATAAATTCCAAATTGGGAGATGTAAGTTACACTTCCTCTCTCACAGTGTTCTGACAAATGAGAACCTAATAAAGAAAATAGAACCTTGTAAATCCATACGGCTGACAAGGGTAACCAACGTGGCTCGTAACGGCCCTCTCCTTCCCGTAAGAGAGAAAAATGAAAAGTGCAAAAATAAATAAACAAATCTCCTAACGATTCCTCAGTTGTTCGGTACCCAGCATGTATAACAGGTGTCAAATGGGCATTAGGAGGGCTTATTCCTTACGGAGAGTCAGACATCAACCTTAATGTTGGGAGACAGACCTACGTTAAACATAAGTTACTTCCTTTTTGTTGCTCTAATTTGCCATGTCATGAAGTCTGTGGCATTTTTCGTTACACTACACCTATTACTTAAATACCGTTTCATGTCGCCCGTCATACCTGTGATTATTCCTGTCTAAAAATATTTCTGTTCCTTAGCAACTGTTACGCAGTGTAGATACAAGCAGTGACATGGACATACATACATACATACATACATACACATACCGTTGAAACGTCATTGGATCGAAAGCTACCTCTACGAGAGCGGCACGAGTCGGATTCGTTTTCGCTGGCAGTTCACGTGTAGTACTCAGCGGTTGTTTCACAATTTCCCGCGTGATTCACACCGGTTCATGAGCAGCGTGTAAAAGGCCGCCGAGCGGCGGCGGTAATTGCGGTTTTAGCCGCCCAGAGCGCGCGCGCGGCGCAGCTTCAGGTGTGAATGGGCGCACGCTAATAACCTGGAGGCGCGCGCAGGTATCGCGGGCCTGCATTATGCTAATGGCCGCACTAACACAGCGCTGCTTTATTGCAGCGAGGCAGGCGGCGGTGCGGCGTTTCGTAAATCCGAGCTGCTAGAGCCGGGAGACAGGGGGTAAGGGGTAGGGGAGCGAAGGTGTGGTGTTTGTTGGCGGGGCTGGGCCCGGGGCGCCGCCACTGTGGCCGTAATTAAAGTGCGTGCAATTTACGCGCGGGTCGCGCTCCTCTCATTACGGCGCGCCTGTGAGCCCGCCACCCGCAGGGCAGCTGCTCCGCGCCACTGCCGCTATCTGCTCCGCGCCGCTCCTCTGATAGGAGCAGCACGGGCACCCGCCTTGATGTCCGCTCAAAGCGAGCCGCCGCAGCCGCCACCGTCCTTTGTCGCTGCAGTCTTGTTAGCGACAAGACAGCGTGCGTACTTTGTCGTCGTCGTCCTCGCACGACTCGCGTTCGTCACCCGGTAACGAACCTGGAACCCACACTGCCGCAGGCGCTCCTACATCACTCGGGTGTAAGATTTACACCAAGGACGCTGCTAATCACTGCGACTTTCCTGTATTACATGTACCGGGTGTCCCACAAAGTGATTTGCACTGTTGAACTTCAATAACTCGAAAAAAAATCACTAACTAAAAAAAAGTCTCGTAGATGATCACGACATTACTGATGTTGTTTTACTGTTGAAAATGTACAGAATGTCCTGCGTCGGCAGCAGTAGAGCGTCTGCAACGTCGCGGAACAGACATACACGTGTCACGGTTACCATTGGAATCGACTTACAGGCAGTCACAATCGCCTCTCTCATGTCATTCAGCATACATTCTTCGTGGCGTAGATGGTATTCTTCAGGTTTCCCTAAATACAACCCCCCCTCCCCCCCTCCATGAACCATGGACCTTGCCGTTGGTGGGGAGGCTTGCGTGCCTCAGCGATACAGATGGCCGTACCGTAGGTGCAACCACAACGGAGGGGTATCTGTTGAGAGGCCAGACAAACGTGTGGTTCCTGAAGAGGGGCAGCAGCCTTTTCAGTAGTTGCAGGGGCAACAGTCTGGGTGATTGATTGATCTGGCCTTGCAACAATAACCAAAACCTTACTGTGTTGGTTCTGCGAATGGCTGAAAGCAAGGGGAAACTACAGCCGTAATTTTTCCCGAGGGCATGCAGCTTCACTGTATGATTAAATGAAGAATGCTGAAGATCAGATGGGTAGATCACATAACTAATGAAGTATTGAATAGGATTGGGGGGAAGAAAAGTCTGTGGCACAAGTTGACCAGAAGAAGGGACCGGTTGGTAGGACGTGTTCTGAGGCATCAAGGGATCACTAATTTAGTATTGGAGGGTAGCGTGGAGGGTAAAAATCATATAGGGAGACAAAGAGATGAATACACTACGCAGATTCAGAAGGATGTAGGTTGCAGTAGGTACTGGGAGATGAAGCTAGGATAGAGTAGCATGGAGTGCTGCATCAAACCAGTTTCAGGTCTGGAGACAACAACAACAACAACGGCTTTACATCGCGAGATCTGACTGGAAACTCAACACTTCCTCGTCGGCCTATCCGCCACTCAACTTACGTTCCATCCAGAAATTGCTGCACGCCACGATAATGAGACGGTGTACTATAGTTTTGGGGAAAAAATTGTCATCTTGGTACAATTGAACATCTGGTACAATTCTTTCCAGCAACATGGTAGGTACTTTACACCAGTCAGTGTTCGTTCAAAAAGGAATGATCCTAAAAGTCCTGCAATAGAAAAATCACACCACGCTGCTCGTCGGATGCTGACGTGGCTAAGAGACATTCTGAATTGGCACGTCACAATCTCGATTTCTGGCGAGCACAGGGATAAGAGTTACGTCGTTCCCAACTTCATTATTAATCACAGTGCTTGATGACTGTTGCGTCCGTACGATTCGTAGAATCTTGAAGAACGCTCTTCGTGTATCACTAGTTGTTGGCTTGCGAAGCCTCCTGGTTTAATTATGTTTGGTATTTTTGTAACCCAGAAACCTACCGTAAACATCTGTGCAGTTTCTGGAAAAACAGTACGGTATGCCTGCGGCCACTAAATGAAACCTGTATTATGGAATGATTGGTCGCTTAGATAACTAGCCATGTTGCTGCAAGAGATATAGACAGTATGTTATTAATTCGAGTCCCTACATTTCCCTTCTGTTATAAGTAGGCGTTATCTGGCACAGGAGCGCGTCGTTTAGTCTAATCGTGACCATTTCTGAGAATAGAGAATATGAGATGGCAGAAATCGTCCTCTTCCTGCATCCTAGGGAGGTAGTTTAAGGGTTGCCTTTTCCCGATATAGAGAAGAATGGCGACGTCGGTTGCGTGATTTAAGAGCGAATATACAGTGTAATGTCTGTTTTGGTGGGGATTGTTGTAGAAACGAAAGGGGGGCGGGGGAGACATGTGCCTATTGCACTTGGAAAACGCTAAGTAGACCACAGAGCTCAACTTCACCGTCCCGTGTAAATTGTGATACACATTCGGACTACGAAACTCAAAATATCAGTTCATTCAGTGTGACCACAGACTGCAGTTCCAGTAGCTCTTCTCCTCTAGCTGAGCAAATGTAATTACAAAAACTTTGTTCTACTGCCAAGAATCAAACCAGCTACCTCCGGAACGTATTAGTGTTAGCGACCGCGACTGTAGTTGAGCTGTGGAGTCGACTAAGACAAAATACTGAATAACAGGATCCCGGTGGCTGTTTTGATTCCAATATAGGGTCTTGAGACTGTTAGCAAATGTTTTAATTGGTTAAACACCAACGGGACACAAATAAAAGCAAAACGCAGCGGTTTGCTCAATCGTATTTAGGCCATCCTTAAGATTTGTGACTTCCACATCCCGTAAACAGATAACTCCGTTAGCATACACCAGCGTCTTTCTGGTCTTGGGCAGAGGATGGTTTTTCAGAGCTGCAGCTCAGCCCGGCAGGGACCCTCTGGAGGATACGCCTGCCACCTGCCCCCTGCTGCGGAATCTCCAGCGGAGCTCTTTCCGGAGTTGAGCGCCCGTGCTCACCCTTTATCTGCTTTCTCTCTCTGTCTCGTTCCCTCTGAAATAAAAATACTGCTGTGTTTGTTTCTCTTCATCCCACGGTATGTTCTGTAAAATTATGTTTGCACCGCACATTGGAATTTTCCTCTTCCTTCCAGCGGAGCTGTTTGTGCACTGCAATTTTACTCGTACAGTTTTTTATGACTATTTACTTTTGATTTTGAATTTATTCTCGGTGACCTCACAGCGCGCGGGATGAACAGATTCCTGCTCATGTCCACGGCAGCCTATTAAACGAAATGTAACTGAACTAATAGTCAAAATGCGTTACAGTCCTTTCCTGAGATCATATTCTGATTTTAGCGTTGTAAAAACTAAAGGTTACATGTGCTGTGTGCATGACACGTAGCCGACAATCATGCACGTGTGAACGGCCGACAAAAGGTGTATTCTTTTATTTATTCTCCCTTATTTGCCGGACCAATTTGGGGCATTAACGCCCATAATCTGTGGCTAGAGTATATGTTGCCAATCGGTTAATGTTGCTGGGTTGGAAGTACGCGTGGAATATCTTTTCTCCGTGGTCGTGAATTTGGCGTTCTTAAAAATCCGCCTTCTGCAAATAAAGATGTTCTTCATTTTTCTGTTCTTCCCCCAAATATATTTAGACACCTACACGTCGTCATGACACATTTGTCGAAACATGTTTTGGTAAGGAAATGAAAAAGATATACGTTGGGTTTTGTAGCAGATGGATTTTTAGAAACCCAGTTAGTGTCAAAATGCAGAAGTGTTTAAAGTATGCGAGTAGTAATTCTCACAACTTATCAGGCCACGCAGTGCATCCGGCAACACAGGCTTTTCAATTGCGTCATCTGCTCACACACACTCTCAGCCCCTTCAAAGCCTCTGTGTGCTGTACACCGTCCATCCCTTAGCGGGAACGGGTGCACGAAAGTTGTCGCTTGCTCACTGTTGACGGAGCCACTGTGATGTTTTATGTGGGTTCCAGGTCACATCTTACAGGAAACGAGGCCGCTGACGCTACTGCAAAGACACCGCTATTTCTTACATTCCCTCCGATGATCTCCGTGTTGCCGTCTGTCAGCAGGTGGTGTCATTTTGGCGTCTCGCGCCGGGATGAGGTCATTTTAACTAGGTTGCGTATTGGGCACTAACTTTTTAGCCATCGCCATTTCTTAAGAGGTGCTCCCTCACCAGTTTGTGCACATTGCGCTCAACTTTTAACTGTCCGCCGTTTCGTGATAGAATGCCCTTTTATTAACCGCTTACGTTCCCGTTTGTGTTTGCCCTCTGAGTTACCGGCCGTTTTAGCGAACGACGCGCGGGCAGTCGACCGCGTTTTACTTTTTATCCGTCGTAACAATATGGCGAAGGTTATTCTAGTTCTGGACCTCCGTTTCTCTATGGCGTATTTTATAGACTTCTCTCCACGTCCCTGTTTTTAGCTGTCATCTCTTCCGTCGATTGGGATGGAGGTATAGTTGGTTTTATCTCCTTTCCTTGTCTTAGTGTTCTACAGTTCTGACATGAGCGCGTAAGACCCTAGTTGTTTTTGCGTCCTAAAATAAAATAAAACAAAACAACGTATTGTATGTGATTCTTGAGTTTCTCCCGGCGTATTTGATAATCAAAATATCCACGGGTGAACTGCCGGTCTGTAGTGTCCAACGGGCACAATATTTCGGCGATCAAATATGTCGCCATCATCAGATGAACTGACGGACTGAGCTCCTGTGAACTCGCCGACACGGAGATCCGTACGCTATGGCTGCTCAGGGGGAACTGGGTTCGGTCGCGGCGGCGGCCGATTTAAATACCCTCCGCCCGCTGCGCGCTCCCTTCGCCGTCCGCGCCCCGCGCCACGGTATCGCGGTGGAACAGATTGCGGCGGCGTCTGAGATGACGTCGGTGTGATGGCTCTGTCCGCCGTGGTCGTCACAACTATGCGTTCGCTCGATTTACTCTTGATTAACCCAATCGCTGGTTCCCAAGCCTTGCTAAGATTATAGCCACAGTCACGGTGCGTCATTGGTGCGAATTTCGATGGCCTCTCTAACAACGCTGTCCCAGTATCTCGACGTCTGTACCAGAATCCTCGTGCGGTCATACTCCATAGCGTGATTTTCCGACAAACAATGTTCAGCGACCGGCGACTTGCTCGGATACATCAGTCGAGTGTGCCTCTGGTGTTCACGGCATCGATCCTCGACGGTACGCATCATCTGACCAATATACGACTTGCCACATTGACACGGAATCTGGTACACGCCGGCCTTCCTCAAACCGAGGTCATCTTTGGCGCTCCCCATTAGTGCACGAGTTTTATTCGGAGGACAGAACACAGTTCCGACCCGGTTTTTCTTCAAAATGCGGGCGATTTTCCCCGAGAGTGCACCTGTATATGGAACAAAAGCAGTGCCTACCTCCTCCCTCGTGATTTCATCCATCTCCATCTCCACTGTAGTGGTTGGGCGGAGAGCACGTTCAATCTGCCACTCTGAGTACCCATTTTTTCGAAATACAGTTCTCAGATGTTCCAATTCCTCAGGTAGACTCCCTGCGTCAGAGATAGTGCGCGCCCTATGTACTAGAGTTTTAAGTAGCCCATTCCTCTGTGAAGGGTGGTGGCAGCTGTCTGCGTGCAAATACAGATCAGTGTGTATTGTCTTTCGATACACCCCATGACCTAGGGTGCCGTCAGCCCTTCTCCTGACAAAGACGTCAAGGAAAAGTAATTTACCCTCCGTTTCAGTCTCCGTAGTGAATTTGATGTTGGGGTGTATGGAGTTTAGATGTGTAAGGAAGTCAAGGAGTTTATCCTTACCATGTGGCCAGATGACGAACGTGTCGTCCACGTAACGGAAAAAGGTATTGTATGTTAGTATAGGACACAAGCTGCCACAACGAGATCAAACTGTACATGTTACGGCTCGCAAGTAGCAAAATGAACATCTCCATGGTGTTAGCGCTGCATTCAAGTATGCACAAGAAATCATCCATCGTGGTGTGAAAAGCAGTAATTTCAGTGTTTCACTAATGTGTGCATAATTTCTATGTTAATGCTTTACATCAGCACCATCAGTACTTTTCACTTACTGTCAGATAGTTCACAGCACGACATTCACATTGCTACATGTTTAGCCATAAAATGGACAGTACGATCGTTTCGTAGTAGTTTGATGCCGCCAACAACATAGAAGTTGAGGATGGGAAGTTACAGTATAGGTAATGCATTTTATTAACCATTCATATCTACGTTCTATGATGGGCACTAATACCTGCTGGTTCTGCAAAAAAAAAAAAAAAAAAAGGTGGTTGCGTATATAAAAATGGATACAAGCAGCTTTCGGCGGCAATTACGTGTCAGCGCTGGACAATCATTTGAACTTTCTTGAAAATGCACTTCTTGAGAAAAAATGTGAAGCGCTCAGAAGGGGAGGAAGAAACGAAATGAAACTTCGCTCGTTGACATGGTATTCGATCTTACTCGAGAGATCACAAAATAGTCAAATTAACAGGGAACTCGCTGGTATGAGCCCCCTTAACAGTATGACGTTGAACGCCATGTGCCCTGGATGTTGCACTGTTCGGTTGGGAAGGGTATCGAAATGCCGTTGTAGCCCCTCCCGAGGCAAGCTACCTAGTTACCAACTGGTCAGTAATAACCTGGATACTGACGCTGGAACGAAATTGACACCACAGCTGTTCTATCTGGGACAGATCCTGGGTTGGCGCTGGACAACGTAGTATGTCAACACCACGCACACGCTTCGTAGAGAAATTTGCCAATTGCTGATAAGCGTTGTCCTTGTGAAAAACGGCATCACCACACTGTCGCACGAGACAACATAATTACGAGGACGCAGGATGTCCGGTGACACATCAGCCGTAACCGTAAGTCATACCCAATGTCTCTCCATACCATAAAGCCAGTAGCAACACCGCTGTGCCTCACCTACACATTGGAAGAATGGAATATCTCTCCAGATCTCTGCCATACCCACCCATGATGGTAATCAGGGATTTTCCAGAACTGCTATTCATCGCTGAACATAACGCTGCGCTATTCATCAGCGATCCATGCTTAGCCGTCGGGCACCACTCCGAAGGAAGCCGTTTGCGTTATGGTATTAACGGCAACCTGCGCATGGCATGGTAAACTTCTATGCTCCATCATAAGAATAAACCTCGTGTAAACATTACAATATATATTTTTCCTCGTTTGCTTGTACCACATTGGATTTAGTTTCATGTGGAACGGAAGCCAAGTTGTCTCGAGTACAATCAAGTACGATAATGAGCATAAGTTTGTTTTATGCTGTGACTTACGTATACATCGGCACATCGATGATACGGAACAACAGCTTGACCAGCGCATTTAACGTAGACAGCACTGGCCAGGCAAGTGAAGCGATAAATAGCAGTGATGCGAACAACCGCAGTAAATACGTAAAACGAGACGAGCACAGGACACTGCAGCTTTTAATCTCAATTTTTAAATGAAAGGAAATTGTATATGGCAAAACTCAGGCGATACGCTTCTTAAGTAATCTGACTGAAAACACAAAATGCCGTCTATCTTGGGTAACATAGTATTGTAATTAAAATCAGGAGTGATGAAAATTTCTGGCTTTAACAAGGATAATTTTTCTGCCTGAGCTATGCGTGGCGTCAAAGCGCACTGCTGATTTCCCATGTAGTTAAATATTGAAGCCACTGGAGGTACTACAGTCAGTCGTCTGGTAACCTCCGAACTCCTAACATATTGGATTCTAATGAATACATTTCATTACAGCTACGTGTATAACGAGGCTTTCAGCAACAGAATCCCAGGCCATCAAGAAGTCCACTTTGCTCCTCTTTTAATACGTGATGCTGCGCATTTCGCAATCATCCGGTAGTGATGTCACAAAGCTTCTTGCATTAGTTCCAGTACGTTTGCCAGCTTAAATCTCTTGTTATTACTCGCGGAAAATACCTTAACTTGGCTTCAGATCAGTTCCTTTGGGTTCAGATAGCAGTGGTTCGGTGATAACTGTAAACATGCACACTGCGCGCAGCCGGCCGCAGTGGCCGAGCGGTTCTAGGCGCTTCAGTCCGGAACCGCGAGACTGCTACGGTCGCAGGTTCGAATCCTGCCTCGGGCATGGATATGTGTGATGTTCTTAGTTTAGTTAGGTTTAAGTAGTTTTAAGTTCTAAGGGGACTGATGACCTGAGATATCAAGTCCCATAGTGCTGAGAGCCATTTGAACCATTTTGAACACTGTGGGCGACGCCGTGAATTTTTTTTTTTTTTTTTTTTTTTTTTTTTTTTTTTTTTTGCCGTGTTTCTACGGCGTTTATCACACTGGCTGTTGTGAGACCACATCTGCCCCATAAAACAATGGGCGTATTGTAATTAAATGTTTGATTTTTAATTTTTTCCAAAAAAATGGTTGTGTAATGTTCCTTTAATTTCATCAATCTTTAACAATCTTTCATGAAATATCGATTCTTAAGAATTTATATCTCAAATGAAAACCAGAATTTTGCTTACGATATGTAATTGGAAATTAAAGAACTTGTATTTTTCTTGAAAAATGGCGATTAAGTGTGAGTTAATTAACATATATTTCACGAATTTATTGTTCATATGATCTAGGTATCCAAACCCGTGAACAATTAGAGACCGTAACAAGGTTCGAACTGTTGCCGCAGAGCAGCCGTACGACGCTAACGACTACGCCACACTTATAATATGATCGTGACCTACTCTTTATTACATACTGTTTCTCGAAAAACGTCGGAGTTGATTTTTTTTTCTGTAAGCTTGCGAAAAATATGAAGAGCGATAAGATACCTAATGTAAGTTGATCCTACTTCCAAGAACGGGTCATCTTTAGTGTACGAGAGCTACGGCTGCTGACCAATCATCGCGCTTGTTTGTTTGGATCAGGTTCATTCCTATGATGAGCGAAGTATAGTCCGACAGCTACTACTGTTTGACCAGTGGCGCGGAATGACGCAGAATATTGCAGAGTCCATTATTTGTTGTCGCGTGGCAGGTGCAGAAGTAAAGGCGTTGCCGATGTGATTGGCGCGCAGGACGGCGAACCGTCTATTGCACCACAAAAATCGCTATATATGCTCTTAAAAGGCAAGTTAAATAGGGACCCAACAGTCAGAATTAATGGCCAGGCGGTGTCGCGACAGAGAGATGCCCGTTACCTAGGGGTATATCTAGATGAGAATTGGAGTTTCATTCCGCATATTGAGCAAATAGGGACAAAGTCCTCAGCTCTGTTCAACAAGATAATATCAATAGGACAAAGGTGGTTTCATCTGCCGTCAAAGGCAATAAACATATATCATAACAGTATATTGGCACCTGTAGTAGGGCACGCATCCAGTGTGGGGGCCCACAGGTTAGCTCTGGTGCGGCCTGCCGCTGTTGTTAGACGAATACAGAGGAACGTTCTGTTGAGATGCATTGGTGCATTCAATAAAAGTCCAACAAATGCACTGTTGGTAATTATGGGTCTATATCCACTAGACCTGACAATAAGGCAGCACGCAGCCTCCTACTGGCTGCGCAAACAAAACATTGACATGGTGGAAAATATAATGGGCACTCCTCTGGCTAGCGTCAAATCCATCCGAGAAAAAATGCTCGACATTTGGCAGGACGAATGGGATGGGTCCAGTACAGGCTGTAGAGTCCATGGGTTTCTACCCACAGTAAGGGAAAGACTAAGGAACAAGATAATGAAGCCCTCACAGGGCCTGGTCCACTTCCTTACAGGCCACGTCCCCTACCCCACGTACCTGCACAAAACAGGTAAAAGGCCAACACCGGAGTGTGACTGTGGTGCCCACGTAGGATCGCCAGAACACACAGTGTTTGAGTGTCCAATATATGGACAGGCTGTCTCAGTTGAGAGACAGCTTCTCCAGAGAAGGGACATAAATGCTATACTAACAAATGGCGAATTGTTTAGCAATTTCGCAAAATTAGTGAATAAAATCTCAAGGGAGGCCCAGCGAGCCTACCTTGGGAGAGGGTAAATGCGCTTCAGATCTAATGCGCAATTGTAAATATGTAAATACTACGTTGTTTAAGTCTTGAGTTGTAGTAGCTAGTAGTTGTAGTTAGATCAGTATGGTGGTGGGGGGAATAAAATAGTACAACGGAGTAGTTTCTTCTAGTAGTAGCGGCCCGCCTCCACGTGGCTAGGGACGGGCAACTCTCTGGCAAGATACCAGAGAGGCTAAGAGGCCGACTTTTAATATAGTGCACAAAGTAGCGGAATAAACATATTGTGTGCATGCATTGATAAACCACTTCTGTAGCACTAATAGCAGAGATAGTCTTAATACACCCACTCAAAAGTGTCAGAAAGTGGGTTACGTATGTTTTGAAAAAGAAGAAAAAAAAGTTGGCCAAATGGTGTCCCACAAAGAGGCCCCTTTCAAACTGTCAGGTACTGTTAATGCTCTGATAAGAGTATACGTTGTCTCCTTTTCCTTCACAATAATCAGTCAAGATCTGATGGTTCTCATGAACAGAATGAGGTTACTGACATCGGACCGTGTCTTCTGGGTTGAAATCTCTCTTGTCAGGCAGTGTAGTTAATGATAACTGCAAACGTGTATCCAATTACAGAACATCGAACATTGTTTATTCCAAAACGTGCTCTCTAAACCGAATGACATTAGAGGAGGCGTACTCCTACAGTGTGTTCTCTAGCGGAAGTGGGACGTCGGCTCGCAAAAGGAAGGCGCCGCCCCTCTCCTAGGTCACTCCCACCCCCACTCCGTCCGCCGCTCGAGACAGACTACGGCTCCGTCACTAATTGCCTCGCTTCTCGCCTTTCCCTTCAAGGGTTGTGGAGGGAGGAATGGGGGCATGCTCTAATGGCAAAATTCCGTTCGTTCCTGCCGCCTTGAACGATCTAGTTACGCCCCGCTAACACCAGCAGTTGACGCACTGAGGCGCGTCCGAGCTGATTGTATTTCAAAGACTGTCGTCTCCCCAGCCTTGAGATTAAGGCGGGCATAGTTTACTGATTTCCGGCCGGTGGGAAGATAAATGAAGACGGTCAATACAATTTGCTTCAGAAAAGTGGAAAGATTGTCGTTCAGATAATTACACCTTGACTAAGAGTCGGTAACAATTTTTTCGTTCGAGAACATTCATTACGAATCACATCTGTGCAGTTTTAGGCTTGTAGTGCTTCCTCAAAGGGTTAGTATTGCAGTTGGTCCCTGTTACGTTACTTACCCTACTCAAGCTGCACACCAGTGCGGGCTGGTGTCGGTAAGACTTCAGACCTGTTCCGTGCCTCAGAAATTTCGCATGTTTTCATCTTGACCAATCACTATTAGGTGCTTAATGCATTTACCAACGATTCAACACAGCACAGTTAACTTTTCAGTTTATTTACATGTATTAGTATTTTATCCATATTCAGCAACTGTAGTTGTATATATCGAAATAATCAGCAACTAGTTGGACAAAAGGAATTTAATTTCTTAATCAGTTTCAAGCACTTGCCACTACAGCATTATTTGCGGGTGTTAACAGTAAGATGCATGCAGCATATTGCTGTGGCCATGTGGTTCATAACGCCAGTGCCTGTATAGCACCACAGCTGCATGCATCTTCCTGTTGGCACCCGCAAATAATGCAGTAGTTCTAAACTTCTGAAGGAATGCACTAACTACCCGAAACCAGTTAAGAAATTAATTTTATGCAACTTGTTGCTGATTATTTCGATATATTTTCATATAATGTTTTTAAACGCAAGGTGATCATCTTGCAATTAGTAACTTAAACACGCGGAAAACTAAGCAGTTGTTGACGTAATGGGCGAATGGAGCAAAAGAGCGTGAACATTGGCGCTCGAGCCAAGGGTGGAACTAATTCCGATACGGCTAAGTTTGAAAACTGGCAAATTGATGCTATCCAGAACTGCCGCCGAGACAACTGCGGTGTGCCACGGCCGTAGATGACAGGCTGAAGGTTTCGGAGACCAGTACGTGCAGATGGACATGCAACCTAGGGGCCACCAACAGCGCCTGCTCATCGACCGTTCAGCGAACGTTGCTGCCTACAGCCTTCCGCAGCAGGCGTCTGGTTCATGCATCCGTGCTTGGTGCCTTTCAACGGCGACGAATGCTGGAATTCGCATGACAGTACAAAAACTGGACGTCCGTCGAATAGCGATAGGTGGCATTTCCAGATGTATCACGTTTCGTGCTCCATCGCACAGTTGACGTGAACAGTGTGAAACGTCTGAAAGAAAACAGCCAGCAACAATCGTCGAAAGCGTGCATTTCTGAGGAGGGAACGTGATTGCGTGGGTAATTTTTCCATGGCATTTGCTGGGTGATGTCATTCTGGAAGGCACAGTGGCTATATACAGGTATGCATCTATTCTAGGGGACTACCCCTACCATCTCTATGCACGATGCAGGATGCTACCTACCAGCAGGACAATGCAACCCCGTCACACAGTTCAAAGTGTACGTGCGTGGTTCGAAGAGCATCCGGAAGAGTTTACCGTTCTCCTCCGGCCACCAAACACCCAGGATCTGAACACAATCGAAAATACGTGGGACTACCTCGATGACGCCACCGATCCTCAGACGAGAAAACCTACCGCAGCTGGCCACGACACTGGAGTAAGCTTGGCTCCACATGCCTTCGACACGTTCCAGAATCTCACAGACTCTTGCTGCACATCCGCGCTTCAAAAGGTGCTTACTCAAGCTTTCGACATGCGGCCACATTGTGACAGGGCAGTGCAGACGTAGATATGTCGCAGACGGAGCTGAAGACCAGACGGGCTGTCGGCTGCTCCCTGGAGCGGCGCCTTAGTCGTTTCCGACGCCGCCACTGCTTTGCGTCTGTCTGTCTGGGCGGCGTCCCCGGCTCGTCGCGTGCAGCCGTTGTCCGTGTCTCTGGCTGGCTGGCTGGCTGGCTGGCTGGCTGGCTGGCTGGCTAATGACGCCCCCTAATGGCGTCGTAATTCGTGTTGGTGGGCCGACGGTCGGGCCCGTGTCCCCGGGCGGTCTCCGCCTGTAGGCTGCGCTCTGGCGCCCCTCCCACCTTAAGTGCCTGTGGAGCACACACTCGCTATGACGACTGTCGCGTCTCACTAAATTCACAGTACGCCAATTTCACACGAGCCTACTGTCGCAGGCGTGGTGGTAACCAATGGTAGCTGGCGTAGTGGCAGTCAGTTTCACCGTGTAGATCGAAGTCATTCTCGTCGAGCAGTAGAATAATTTAAGCTATTATGTCTTAAAACACAACGATCCTGCCAACGGCCGTGCCAATGTGCTTACCCCGGCTACCGTCAGATCGCTGTCAAGTCGTGGCCTGCACTTGGATGGGTGACAGTCATTGTAAGCTGAACGCCGCTGGCAATTTTCCTTTTGCCGTAACAGCACAAGGGACAGGAGTCGTCGTGGCGTGAAGTCCCTCATCATCAACGTTTGCGCTCATGCCCTAGATTAAACTCCAAATCTCTCAGCAGTGACTCGTGAATTGCGCCAATGTGACGATGTTGATTGTGATCTGGCCATGGCATAGGGACGTTAAGCTCGCCGGACCTCTCGGTGCTATTAGAGAGTAGTAGGTTTGAAACGCGTGCTAAACCCGCCGGGCGGAACAGATAAAAGGCTTGTGGCAAGGGCCGAGAGTTGAGGTGAGTTTCTGTTTTTCTAATTGTCATTTATTATAATTTAGCAACTTTCACAGATGAAGGCGTCCAACAAGAAATCTTAACAAGACAAAAATCCAATTAAGATTAAATATGTTGCTTCTTTAAATTATTGTATTGCTATGTGCAATACCAATGGCGGAGGGTCACAATTAAACTTCAAAAATTTTAAAATATATTACCATAATCTTTAAAGGCAGAAAACATCACTATTCAAAAATTAATTTCGCAAAATTTTAAGAAAACAAAACAAATAACGATAAGCCTAAAATTTAAAATAGCTGACAACAGATAAACACTGGTGGCACTCAGAAACCTCCAGGGAGGTCGGTCTGCCATCGTTCACTTACGCGAGACAGGTGGTGAGCCCAACTATACTTGATCCGTCGGAACCCAACCAGGGGACAGCCACGGACCGACTGACCAACGACTGGCTTGCCACCAGTCGGTACAGAAAATCTCGCCAACTGCGAACCACCGAAACGAACCACACAACGTGAATGGACTTTGCTTGGAGACCTGAAACCACTACTCAGCTCTCACGTCCTTGGTCGGTGAACCACGAAGCCCGTAGCGATCGGACAGCTGCAACCACGCCCCGACCGGCAGCGGACCCAGCCGACTGCACCGCGCGGAAATATTTTCCCTGGTCCGCGAACCTGCAAGAGAGCTTCTGTAAAGTTTGAAAGGTAGGAGACGGATACTGGCAGAAGTAAAGCTGTGAGTACCGGGCGTGAGTCGTGCTTCGGTAGCTCACATGGTAGAGCAGTTGCCCGCGAAAGGCAAAGGTCCCGAGTTCGAGTCTCGGTCGGGCACACGGTTTTAATCTGCCAGGAAGTTTCATTATCAAAAGCGTTCTCCAAGTCTACAAATGCTAGAAACGTAGGTTTGCCTTTCCTTAATCTTCCTTCTAAGATAAGTCGTAAGGTCAGTATTGCCTCACATGTTCAAACATTTCTACGGAATCCAAACTGATCTTCCCCGGGGTCGGCTTCTACCAGTTTTTCCATTCGTCTGTAAAGAATTCGCGTTAGTATTTTGCAGCTGTGAATTATTAAACTGATAGTCAGGTAATTTTCACATCTGTCAACACCTGCTTTCTTTGGGATTGAAATTATTATATTCTTCTTGAAGTATGAGGGTATTTCGCCTGTCTCGTACATCTTGCTCACCAGATGGTAGAGTTTAGTCAGGACTGGCTCTCCCACGGCCGTCAATAGTTCTAATGGAATGTTGTCTACTCCCGGGGCCGTGTATCGACTCAGGTCTTTCAGTGCTATGTCAAACTCTTCACGCAGTATCATATCTCCTATTTCATCTTCATCTACATCCTCTTACATTTCCATAATATTGTCCTCAAGCACATCGCCCTTGTATAGACCCTCTATATACTCCTTCCACCGTTCTGATTTCCCTTCTTTGCGAACACCATGACTACACAATAATATGCACTTCCAATCAACTTTGATATAACGATGTTCGAAGAAGGTACCTCTTACCTGCTTCGCCACGTAAGTACATTAGCATGCTTAGTGCTCACTCGGTGCGCGTTTCCGACATCTAATTGCTTAACAAGATACGTTTGTTGTTGTCTCCGTCTTCATATCTGTCAGTTTGGACACTGAAAATTTGATCACTCTCTTTAAAAAAGTTCTTTACCTAATTTTTCTCAAATTCTACTCGAGGCTCTTAATCAGCGACCTGAGGATGCGACGTTCAGTACGACTCGACGGACGAATTTAGTTATTAGCGCAATTTTTTGTTCTTAGGTTGGTACTACTGACTACTGTACGGCGCGCGCAGCGCCAGCAGACAGTAGACTGGCGGCGGCCGCGGCGTGCCGGCGTGGCCAGGGTTTGGCGTGCCACCTGTTGCTGGCGTTATTAATTTAGGCTGTCCACACTTAGCGCGGCACGAGCCGACTTGACTGCGACACTTGTTCAGAAACCCCAGGGCGCCGGCCGGCCAGTGTGAGCAACGCTTTCGTGTCCAGATTCCATCTCTGTGTGGTGTGGTGTGGCTGCGTTGACAGGCGCGGCTGTTAAATTTAACTGATTGCACTCCTGAGCATATTACTGGACGAGATATTCTTTGCTAAAGCGCAGCCCGGCGTTGCACAATGCTGCGATACTGTTGGCGCAACAAGAGTGGTGTCGTAAAAATGACAATGCATACAGCAAATAGTAACTGAAAGTAACTCACGGGTTCATATCCGCCATTATTTGTGCACTGTATTTCATTTGACAAGATATTTCGAAGAAATAACGTGCGAATAATTAAGACCGATAGGCCTATACATTTACATACATACTCGGCGAACTATTGTGAATTGTATGGCCAGAGGGTACTTACAATGATGCTACTTGCATTCTAATCGCATTCGGAGTGAGGAAAGAATGATTATTTGAATGCTTATGGGCGCCATCGGTAGGTAGGGAGCTGAAAATGTCCCTGCATTCTTTATTTAGTAGTGATTTTTGTAACGGTTTAAGTAGGCTCTCGCAGGATAAATGGGGTCTAACTTCAAACGTCTGCCAATTCAGATGATTGAACATTTCCGTGATTCACTCCACCGAGTCAAAGAAACCTGTGACTTCTTCTTTGTAGACGTTCAGTATCCTGACTGGTGTGGGTCCCATGCAGTTGAGCGGTATTCTAAGTTGGGATACGCAAGTAGTTTGCTAGCTGTCTCATTTACAGAAAGACAGCATTTTGCCAGTATCTTTCCAACGAAACGAAGTCATTCAACTGCTTTACCTACTGCTGAATGGATGCGATCATTTCATTCATATCCCTACAAACTGATAAACCTAGGTATTTCTGTTAGTAAAGTCATTCCAGCTGTGAATAGCTGATGTAGTCATAGGATGCTAGTTTCTGCTCTTTGTGAAATGCACAGTTTCCAATTTCTGAGCATTGGGAACAGCTGCCAATCATTGTACAACTTTAAAGCTGTATATCTCAGGTACTGCCCTTTGAAACAAATTCATTTACGAAATACTACAGACATAGTGAAAAGACAATTTATTATAAATATTTTAATCTGAAATTTGGAAGTATTACGCTCAGAGACAAAAACAGAAAACAATAAAAAAAATCCTGCAATATCAGTAACTTCTCAGTAATTTTTTGATGTCTTGTAAACATAAATCAAAACCAGTTTTCATGCACTGTGAAAACTACTGATGTGCGGTCCTGTAGGTACTCAAGTTTTTCACAGATATTATTTAAGAGGACTGGGGAGAAAATAAAGACACGTGGTACTGTTGTGGTAACTACGGCATGAGAATATATGTATCTTTATTGAACTTTGGACCAAAGCATAAATAGTATCTGAAATAGGTGGACATGTGAAAGCAAAAGTATTTGCTAATAGTGAATTGTGCACTCTAATCCTCTGAAAACAGTGGAAGTGATTACCAAAAATGTATAATATGTAGTACAGAATGACATTCTTCATTACTCCAGGCGGACAGCCCTTGTGGCCGAGCGGTTCTAGGCGCTTCAGTCTGGAACCTCGCTGCCGCTACGGTCGTAGGTTCGAATCCTGCCTCGGGCATGGATGTGTGTGATGTCCTTAGGTTAGTTAGGTTGAAGTAGTTCTAAGTTCTAGGGGACTGATGACCTCAGATGTTAAGTCCCATAGTGCTCAGAGCGATTTGAACCATTACTCCAGGCGCTGCTTCCTCATCAGCTATGTTGGGTTGCACTTATTCGGACGAAATTTGCAGACGTTTCTATAATATGACTACAGACTCCTTATATCGCATTTAAAGCATCAGTGGCAGGTGCTCAAGTAATGGTGAATAAAAGACATCGGTTACTGGTGGGGACTCAAACCAACGAGCTCGCGTAACAGGACAACTCCCAGCACGTGAAGGAGACGGCTGCACAGATTGCCAAAAAATCGTGCAACAAATGGAAACGACTACTTCGTTAAACACTGCGAAGCAACCGAGAAGAGAAATCTCACAAGCATCAACAAAAAGACTGCTACGATAAGGTAATTTACAACCCATTTCATTTCACTCCGTAGCGAACACTGTGCTGGGTGTCGGACTGAAGCACAAGGCAGCTTGTAGTCTAGTTCAGTTTTCTTGCGTTCTCCGCGGATCGTATGCACGAAAATTTGTTGTGATGTAGGACGTGTCAGCACGTTTACAAACAAATCAGTTTCTCTGTGAAAACATGGCACATGCTGGCCATTTACATAAGTGGATTTTTAAAAATCTGAATCTACAAGAGAATTTGGCGTTACCTAAGAACATACAGACTTCCTGCTCAGAAAGTCATCTATTAAGCAGAACGAATTGGAAGCGTTCCTCCTTGTCCGTCGTCTCGGAGCTTCTGCAACGACCGGTGACGTCCACTCAAGGTTACGCATTAACAGTTACAGATGAACAAAGGATGATGTCATTTACACCAGACTCAAATCAATAGTTTACCTAGCTCTACGATCCAGTTTAGAGAATTAGCTAATTTAGCTCCGTGGTTTCTGGTTGTTCATTTCGAGAATACGAAAAGCGTATTCCCAATGTAACGTTTCGCCAAGAAATGAAAATTTCCAGGAAACACATTTTCAATAACCTAAGCTGAATCCAAGCTCTTGACACATGGCTGCACTTCTGTGTTCCAATGACTGATACAGTGGAGAAAAAGAACGTACTTCTTAATAAGAAGTAATGCGCTTTTGGTTTAAGAAACAAATATTTTTATTTGGCTGAAAATATCGGAGAGAAGTGGTAAACTTCATGCAAAGGCTCGAAATTTGATTGCAAATGAAAACTGTGTGCCGGACCGGAATTCGAACACGGGACTTTCCTTTGTTCAAAGAATGCTAGTCCTTAAAGATTTGCAGCAGAACGTCTTAGAAGTTTGGAAGCTATGATACAACGTGTAAGTAGGCTGTTTAGGTTTTTATGTTGGTAACGCCACGTAGCGCTCTGTATGAAAATCACTGGCTGTGCTGTGTGTTGTATCTGGCTGGTTTGCATTGTTGTTTGCTATTGTAGTGTTGGACAGCTGGATGTTAACAGAGCGTAGCGTTGCACAGTTGGAGGTGAGCCGCCAGCAGTGGTGGATGTGGGGAGAGAAGTGGCTGAGTTTTGAGAGCGAATGGTCTGGACGTGTGTCCATCAGAGACAGTAAATTTGTAAGACTGGATGTCATGAACAACAGTATTAAGGTAAATACATTGTTTGTTCTCTATCAAAATCATTCATTTGCAAATTATGCCTATCAGTAGTTAGTGCTTTCAGTAGTTTGAATCTTTTATTTAGCTGGCAGTAGTGGCGCTCGCTGTATTGTGCAGTAGTTAGAGTAACGAAGATTTTTGTGAGGTAAGTGATTTGTGAAAGGCATAGGTTAATGTTAGTCAGAGCCATTCTTTTGTAGGTATTATTGAAAGTCAGATTGCGTTGCGGTACAAATATTGTGTGTCAGTTTAGTGTTGATCAGAATAGGCAAAGAGCGAAATGTCTGAGTTCGTTCAGTCCTGCTCAGCTGTTAGAAAATTAAATAATGTAAGAGGTTTACCAGCACAGTAATTCACTAATTTTTCTAAGGGGACATTTCATAAAGGGACTGGCAGAAGTAATGCTGTGAGGGAGATACGTGAGTCGTGCTTGAAGAGCTCAGTTGGTACAGAACTTGCCGACGGAAGGCAGAGTTCCCAGGTTCGAATCCGGATTCACCTCGCAGTTTTAATCTACCAAGAAATTTCAACTCAGCGCACACATCGCTGCAGAGCGAAATTAATAAACCATTATTTTCTGAAAACAACATTGACTTGGATTTTTAAAAAAAGTTTAATTTATTGTCCATCAATTACCCTAATTAACTTAAAAGCGCATTTACGACAGCAAACTACTCCTGCTCAAGGCCTAGGTGAGGTATTGTCTCATTGTCTGATTCCTCTTCTCACAGGAAACTTAAGAGTGATTCATTCTTCCCTTATTTCAATATGTAGAGTAGTGTTCTTAAGAGTGTACCAGATTAAATTGGTATCAGCTGTGTAGGAAAAGTAATGAGATGTACTTTTTATCTACTAATTATTTTTTTTTGCGAACAATATTTTTCTCTTCGAAGTAGCTCTCTTCGGCAGCGCTCCAAAGCTTCAACTAGTAGGACCTTTAACATATTGATCACATTCTTTTGAATGTTCTCCAGTCACAAAATGTTGTTTTGAGACAATGTTAAATTTCGGGAAAAGAAAGTCACAATGACGCACACCACGTGAATAGGGGGCTGTGGAATAATAGGAACACCTTTTGAGATAAAAAAAAATTCCGTGATGGAAGTGGCTGTGTAAAATATGAGACATTGGCCATTGCAGACAAGTGGTTGATGGCTTGTCTTGGACGAACAACTTCGCAAGAGCACGCACACATTCGACATTTTCGTCGGTTTTCTGCGGTGTTCCTGTTCAAAGTGTTCCTGGTCTTCCAAAAAATGATTCGTGCTCTGGATAAGGAATATGCCTCACACTCTTGTTTCAAATTTTGAAAGGACATACTCGCGTATTCCCCAAGTTAAACATAAAACGTGATGGCATGACTTGGCTCTAAATTCCGCTGTTTGATTTTCGTAGCACACAGCAAAAACACAAGTGATGGCTTTACTGATCTGAAACTCGGACTGAGCATGTGGAAGGAATGAACACACGGGTCTACACAAATAGAACAACACAGCATTGCCAGATAACTCGTAGTGTTGTTCTCATTACTTTGCTCACACACGTCGTATACGTGCAGACTGTAGTTCATCGGTCTAATTGCTACCCAGGTCTCGATCGTAAGTCGAAGTCCGTCTGTTAGTCTATGAACTCGATGGAAAATTGGAAATTTGTGGTAAGGTCTTATGGGACCAAATTGCTTAGGTCATCGGTCCCTAATCTAACTTTACTACATGATCTAACTTTACAGACACCAGATGGCAGTTAAGAGTCGAGGGACATGAAAGGGAAGCAGTGGTTGGGAAGGGAGTGAGACAGGTTTGTAGCCTCTCACCGATGTTATTCAATTTGTATATTGAGCAAGCAGTAAAGGAAACAAAAGAAAAACTCGGAGTAGGTATTAAAATCCATGGAGAAGAAATAAAAACCTTGAGCTTCGCCGATGACATAGTAATTCTGCCAGAGACAGCAAAGGACTTGGACGAGCAGTTGAACGGAATGGACAGCGTCTTGAAGGGAGGATATAAGATGACCATCAACAAAAGTAAAACGAGGATAATGGAATGTAGTCGAATTAAGTCGGGTGATGCTGAGGGAATTAGATTAGGAAATGAGACACTTAAAGTAGTAAAGGAGTTTTACTATTTGGGGAGCAAAATAACTGATGATGGTCGAAGTAGAGAGGACATAAAATGTAGACTAGCAATGGCAAGGAAAGCATTTCTGGAGAAGAGAAATTTCTTAATATTGAGTATAGATTTAAGTGTCAGGAAGTCGTTTTTGAAAATATTTGTGTGGAGTGTATCCATGTATGGAAGTGAAACATGGACGATAACTAGTTTGAACAAAAAGAGAATAGAAGCTTTCGAAATGTGGTGCTACAGAAGAATGCTGAAGATTAGATGGGTAGACCACATAACCAATGACGAAATATTGAATAGAATTGGGGAGAAGAGGAGTATGTGGCACAACTTGACTAGAAGAAGGGACTGGTTGGTAGGACATGTTCTGAGGCATCCAGGGATCACAAATTTAGTATTGGAGGGCAGCGCGGAGGGTAAAAATCGTAGAGGAAGACCAAGAGATGAATACAGTAAGCAGATTCAAGAGGATGTAGGTTGCAGTAGGTACTGGGAGATGAAGAAGCTTGCACAGGATACAGTAGCATGGAGAGCTGCATCAAACCAGTCTCAGCACTGAAGACCACAACTACTACTACAACGATAATCTAACTTTAACTTACGCTAAGGACAACAAACACGAGTGCGCTTTCTTAACAGATATGGACAGTTGCTGTGAAAACATTTCTGAATTTCGCCCATTCGAATGGCTGGTGAACGTAAAATTTCTGACACAGACCATTTGTAATCTTTGTAGCAGCTTCAAAAGGTAGAAAGAAGACGAATAATTTTGGATGTTCTTGGTTATTCTTGTGGACCGCTGTTATCTAGCTTGTGAACTGGCCAGTAAGTATGCTGAAACGGAGCAAGCCTACCAACCGGATAAATTTGGTCGCCTACGAATATGTTCGCGAGAAGGTTGACTTCACGTCAAAGCACACAGAGGGCAGTACCACGCCTTGCCTTGGGTTGGAACTGGTGCGCACACACACACACACACACACACACACACACACACACACACACACACGCACGACGTGGCCGGGGCGGGAGCAATGGGTGCTGACGTCACACCACAACAAGTATTACGAGAGTGTGCCTGGTGAGGAGAGGCGGCAGGTCGATGGTGGGCGCTGGCGGGCAGAAAGAAGGCCGGCCTTTGAAACCGACGTCGGCGGTCCTCAGGAGAGAGGGGCGGGGCATGTAGGGGCGGTCGTTCCTCGCGAGGCAGCGCGGGCGGCAGAAAGGCCCCTGCTTTCACACACGGCCGTAGCCCCTACAGGCGCTGCGCCGCGCGCCGCCTGTTGCAAGTTCGATACCCTAGTGCCTGCCGCGCGCCGCTGGCAGCGGGGCTCACAGACTTCAGATTTCTTTCGAGCATTTCCTTTTTCGGTGGTGTACAGTAACGGGAATCACATAAGGCGGTCGTCAAAAATTTCGCTCTAGTTTCCGAAAGGACTGCCGGTAGAAAGAAAGTGTGAGCCTCAACGTTCGTTCGACGCGGAGCAAAAGGTCGGAACGTCGAATAACATTGCTGCTGAAAAATGCGTGGGGAGATAAGCCGCGATCGCTTTGTAGAACCATCACTGCTCTTGCGAGAAGCAGTATAAAGGAGTCTCTGGAAATTTAATGCACGGTGTTTGTACTGACAGTTAAATCCGTTTTCATAGAAATGAGTCCAGGGACTTAACCATATGTGCACGAGATTTTGCAGAGAATATTCCGGCGGGTCAGAAACAGCCTGAAAAGCACGCAAAGGAATTGGAAGTTGGATTTGGGAAATAATTATTAAGGAAAAAAAAAATCTATACATTACGCCATTTCCGAGTTAACTAGTACTGAAGTTAGTAATCACGCCGATGCGAACGCAAATTCAAACGGCCTGCCATATTCTATTAGTGTCAGTTCTCATAGCGTAAATAAAATTCACTGCCTTTGGTCCGAGTCCGGTCCTTACTACTGTTCCGTGTCAGATTTTTGTATTGCGGACTTGTTGCGTTTTAGGAAACAGCACAAAGAACACTTTTGACGACACCGTATCTGACGGGCCGTTCGAATTTGCTCACACATTGGCTTGATTGGTTTACTTCCATGCTAATCAACTCTGAAACGGCGCAATTTACCGAATTTTCTTTCTAAAAAGTTAGTTCTCAGCGCAGCCTACCCTACAATACCCCTAAAGGTTTTTCAGGCCGTTTATGACCACCCTGTATATACTTCACTGCAGAAGTCACGGACGAGATAAATAAAGTACCATAACTAATCCGTAGTCCGCCCGCGGTAGCTGATTAGTGCGGGCACGGTAGCTCAGCGTGTTCGGTCAGAGGGTTAGCTGTCCTCTGTAATAAAAAAATAAAAAACTGAGTCAACGGCTCAACAAACAAAATAACAAAAAAGCGGTCAGCGCCACAGAATGTCAATCCTAAGGGCCCGGGTTCAATTCAGGGACTGGGTGTTGTGTTGTCAATAATAATAATAATAATAATAATAATAATAATAATAATTTCATGCCTATCGACGCGCAAGTCGCCTAAGTGGCGTCAAATCGAAAGACTTGCGCCTGGCGAACGGTCTACCCGACGGGAGGCCCTAGTCACACGATTTTTTTGTTCTTCTAATCCGTAGATATGACAAAGTGCCGAAGCAAGTTACCAGAGGTCTCAAAGTTATGCACAGGAAACTTGACGTAACAGGGCGTCAGATTAGCCAATAGCGCCAAATAGGGATGGCTCCGCAACACGAGCCACCACGGAACGGGTGTGTGTGTGTGTGTGGGGGGGGGGGGGGGGGGTGTCAAGCAAGGAACAGTTGCCATGCACTGTGGTGGTTGTCTTCAGTGGAACATGCCCCGGAGACATCGTCTGTGACACAGGGAAGAACCGCCCGGAAACGGGAAGGACTAAGTGTAACGATTGTAGCTCAGGAGTTAGGTATTGCTCATAGCATTGTTTCACAGGCTTGGTGAGCGTTCCGAAGAACAGGCACTGCTGCCCAAAGGACAGAAAGTGGCCGACGACGGTCAACTACAGTAGCAGATGTTGACTACATTGTGCAACAGGTAGGAAGGGACCCACGTCAAACAATGTGCGGAGTTAGCACCACGTTTAACAGGACTGCAAGCCACACAGTCTCAGATTCCGCAGTGGTACGAAGACTGCGTGGGGTTGGTCTCTCCGCTGATATCAAGATTGTAGTGTTCCGTCGACAACCGTACCTCGGCGGCACCATTTTCGGTGGTGCGAAGGGCATGTGCGCCCGATCACCGAGGAGTGGATTCATTTGCTCTTCCCGGATGAGCAGTTTGTCTGAATGGTGATTCTGCATGTATCCTCATTTGATGAGAGGCGAATACGTAATGCACACTGAGGAAAATCGTCGCATCTAACATGATCGTATGGTGTTCTGGGTATGCATGAGCATACTTACCTCGAAATATTTGAACACGGTACACTCACAGGTCAGCGTCACTGTGACACTGTTCTCCTTCCCTACGAGCTCCCTTTCAGGGATTTTATTTTTGTAGAAGGCAATGCGAGACCGCACCGAACAACGGTGGTGAACCAGCTCTTTGGACGAAATGATATTCGGCGATTGCACTGGCCACCCCGTCCCTTCGTGTTACATGATATCGAGCACGTGTGGGATGCAACAACGCCCATGCCACAGTTGTCAACCGCAGTAGTGGAGGAATGGAACACCCGACCAAAACAAGTCCTCACTAACTACGTGACCAACAAGGGCCCGCGTAGCAGGGCATGCATCACCGTACGCGATGATGATACACCCTATTGAGAATCATCTCCTGTCTTTTGTAATGTCCAGGGAACCATCACAAATCTTGATGACTTTAGTGTGACTACTGCCTTTGAATAAAAATGTCGTTTCTGTTCGTCTCATTGCTATACTATAGCAATTCTTTCTACGTATGGTAATATTTACATCGAGCTGTGTTACTTGGCACGGACACATCCTGCAAGAATTACTTTCTTAGCTGATGTATTGAGAGAGATTTCTTAGACAGTCATAATTCACGTAGAATATACTTGCAAAAGATCCGCCAAATCACTTGAACAATTTTTTGATATCTTATATACGTCATAAATTGAAGGAGAATAGTGTCACAGTAATGCTGATCGGTGAATGTATCGTGTTCATACATATGGAGTTAAGTATGCTCATGTATACCCCGAACACCATACGATCATGTTTGACAATGTTCGTTAGTGTAAATTTCGTAGTAATAACACCAAAAATGGGGGACAAAGACGATAATAAGTCCAGAACAGGAAAAGTGGAAAATCAAGTGAGTATAGGTTTCGTTCATCTCGCTTATGTTTGTCTGCGGTCAAAGAAGAGCAGAAAAATATTTATATATAACTCAGCTGCTGTTAATTCTTTCATCTGCCAGATGATGTCTGCAACACGGGATACAAAGGGACATTTCTGATTCTTTTCAGTAAACCCCTGCAGTTTGGGAGTGTGGCGAAGGAGCTCCCACTTGGTAATACTTAGAAGGGGAATCACAGTTCCGATTTTGCCTGATAACTAAGGAAAACTCTGCGAAAACAGTTGCTCGAGTGGGGGTTTCTGTCTGTTATAGACACTCAGAGGCAGGAGTGTTAAAAAATAGCAAGATCTTCGTAATTCCAACTGTTGTATTAGTCCGATTCGCGCGAATTAATCGATCTCACTGTTCTGTTGGTAAATATATCTGAAAAGTATATGTACAGCGTCACCCATATCGGATACTCCGTCCATTATTTTGTATAAAATGAATCGGAAGATAGGTATTAAATTTTGCTCAAAGAACGGAATAAAGTGCAATAATATTTTAGAGTAAAAACACAAAAATTTACGAATTTCGCGGCCGGGTCGGATATTTCCTCGGGGATTGGGTGTTCTGTTGCCTTTACATTCGTATCGTGATAAGTGACATACGCTGTCACATCGTCTTCACATTATTGAGATGGCTAAATGGGCGTGAACCGAAAGCCAGTAAACTGAAATAAAAGATACACGCATGGTATAAGCGTTTCAATGAGGATCGTGAAGAGGTTGAAGATGACGAACGCCCTGGATGCTCTAGCAACGATTAAATCGTGGATAAAGTGGATGGACTGATTATGAACAATCGCCGAATCACAAACAGAAAAGTCGGTGATGATATTGGCATGTCATTTGGGTCATGCTATAAATTTTCTTTTTGGCGTATTACTGTTAAATTTAAAACAGCTGCGTATGCAAATAGCTCACGAGTCGCTAGATAAGGTAAAACAACGTTGCCGAAACAATGAAAGCTTCCGTTTTCGCTGTATTAAAATCAACAGAGAAGAAATAAAAACTTCGAGGTTCGCCGATGATATTGTAATTGTCAGAGACAGCAAAGGACTTAAAAGAGCAATTGAACGGAATGGACAGTGTCTTGAAAGGACGGTATAAGACGATCAACAAAAGCAAACCGAGGATAATGGAATGTAGTTGAATTCAGTCGGATGATGCTGAGGGAATTAGATTAGAGAATGAGACACTCAAAGTAGTAAAGGAGTTTTGCGAGCAAAATAACTGATGATGGTCGAAGTAGAGAGGATATAAAATGTAGACTGGCAATGGCAAGGAAAGCGTTTCTGAAGAACAGAAATTTGCTAACATCGAGTATTGATTTAAGTGTCAGGAAATCGTTTCTGAAAGTATTTGTATGGAGTGTAGCTATGTATGGAAGTTCTAACTACCCACCACAACAAAGGTCAAAATTTAACGATTGTGGTGTTGGTTACGCTGCTAAATATTGCATTTTCGGGCAACAACAAAGTTATTATGTGGCAGGTGTCATTAGAGCACAGTTATTAGTCATTTCGTGTAATAATGAATAAACTAAGCACTCATCTTTTCGTGTTTCACACGCTGGTCTCGTTGTAAAATCATGACTCAATCGTCGAAAATCAAGGTGGTGGTGATTCCAGGCTCCGATGGAAAGAGGTCTAGGTTTAATTCTGCCATATTCAAAAGTTTTATAGATGTATTTCACAAACAATTCTTGAAGATTACAGTTTTGCAGGACAATAGTGATGTAAAAAAAGTAATCAGCACTCCGAATTTAAGTTACAATTCGCCGGCCATAGTGGCCGAGCTGCTCTAGGCGCTACAGTCTGGAACCGCGCCACCGCTACCGGTGCAGGTTCGAATCCTGCCACGGGCATGGATATGTGTGATGTCCTTAGGTTAGTTAGGTGTAAGTAGTTCTAAGTTCTAGGGGACCCATGACCTCAGATGTTAAGTCCCATAGTGCTGAGAGCCATTTAAACCATTTCTTTAAGTTACACTTCCTTTTAACTGCTTTTATTGCAATATCACGTAACACACAAAACATCACTTCACAATACAAACATACTTGAAAACATCTTCCTCACTGTTAAAGTTCACATTTTATAAGCTGACGACAATATGCGTCTTTCCAACATGACGTCCAAGACTTAACTTTTTCAAGGTCCGACACCCTAACAACTAATAATCGCTTATGCGCCCAAAAATCAGAGTTAAAAGAACGTCAAAGATCATAGGGACAAAAGAAAGAATACACATAAGAATAATATCATTGCAACATAAAGATATCGATGTATCCGAGTATCTCTACATTAATGGAATCAAATCTGAATGTTATCTCAGAAACATGTTAACTACACAGAAACACAGTAGTTTATTGCTGGTATCGAGAAGTTCAGGTGAGCTGCCGTAATGGTTACGTAATTAAAGTACCATTACAAAGTGAAACATGGACGATAAATAGTTTGGACAAGAAGAGAATAGAAGCTTTCGAAATGAGGTGCTACAGAAGAATGCTCAAGATTAGATGGGTAGAGCACATAAATAATGAGGTATTGAATAGGATTGGGGAGAAGAGAAGTTTGTGGCACAACTTGACTAGAAGAAGGGATCGGTTGCTAGGACATGTTCCGAGGCATCAAGGGATCACAAATTTAGCATGGGAGGGCAGCGTGGAGGGTAAAAATCGTAGAGGGAAACCAAGAGACGAATGCACTAACCAGATTCAGAAGTATGTAGCTTGCAGTAAGTAGTGAGAGATGAAGAAGCTTGCACAGAATAGAATAGCATGAAGAGCTGCATCAGACCAGTCTCAGGACTGAAGACGACGACGACAACAACAACAACAACAACAACGACGACGACGACGACGACGACGACGACATGGAGATAACTACCCTTTTTCGTGGAATGAAATCGGCTTACTTTTGTCATAGAACGTTTCGACCGCGTATGCGACCCGACGTCCTCAGGAGCAAGCCATGCCTGGGCACTCGGCGCTTCTCCGCAGCGCGCGCTCCCCTCCCGCATTCCCCCTCCCCTCCCCACCGTCCCTCGCCGTCAACCCCTCTTACCGGCGTGGCGCGCCCCTTGCGAAACTCCCCTCGGCTCACTCCGCACTCTTTCTGGCCGCTGCGGCGCTGCCTCCCTCGCGGCAATAATTTGCAGCGCTTCCCTCCTCGCCTTTGCCGCTTCTGTATTGTTTAGGTTATGCTGCTAGCGGCACAGTATTTTATTTCGGCCGCTTCGTTGCCGCCGTCTCCTTTTTTATGCCGCCGCCGCCGCCGCCGCCGCTGCCGTCGCGAGGCTGTTTCCAATATTCATGGGTGCGGCGGATTTAGGGCGCGACTCGGCTCTTAGCTCCCGCGATCTGCAATGGGCCGGCGCGACACTGCGCTCGCCTGAAATATTGACAAGTTGGCGCCGACTGCTGTCATGCATTATATCACTAGCCCGCAGCGAGTAAAGCGCCGCAGTATTTTGCGCCCTTCTTTTTTTTTCCTCGACCACAAATTGGCTGAATTCGTGCGCAGGACGCGGCGGCGCTATTGTATGCCTTGCACAAACACGTCGTTCTTCACGTAACCCTGATGCCGTTGAAATCCTCCGGCGGCGGTCGTTCTAAAAATCTACTTTCGTGTTCTGCTTGACCGACTTCGTTCGGGACCACATCAGATTTTGGGAGTCGCCTTCCGTGTATTGGCAGTCCGAGACAGTCCAGATATCGATCGGAATATTTTTGAAACGATCGGTGGGTTTGGTGTCACCAGTCTTCCAACTGGCTTTATGCGGTGCGCCACAACTTCATCTCGTGAACCGCTTAATCTCACGAGGAAACATCACAAACTTGACTTCATATTTAAAGAGTAAACAGTGCACTTGGGAGGTATCGGCTCCCAGCAGTCAATGCTGCGCGAAAATCTGGGCGATAATTCTAAGAGGACCCATTTATGATCTTCCGAAGATACAGCTTTTAAGTTTCGCTGGCACTGTTCGCTTATTACCCGCCAAACCCCGCTGCAACCGCCCAATGCAAGAGTGCGAAGTACTGTACAGCAGAATGAGGAAGCTCCGCCCTAACAGGCCTTGCAAGGCCCAGCGATACCGATGGACTGCCGGGTCATCCTCTGCCGTTAGGGGGGGTGGGGGGGGGGGGGGTGTATGTGTTCAGCACACCGCTCTCCCAACCGTTGCCAGTTTTCGCGCGTGAACAGAACCGCTACTTCTCAGTAAAGTAGCTCCTCAGTTGGTGATCTAATGGGAATCGCGGTTAGTAATGCGGCAACGCCATTGGCGCAGCAGAGTAAGAGGTTTGTGGAACACTGTTTTGACGTTGGTAACGCGCTTTGTTCACTGTGTCAAAGTGCACGATTTTTAACCCGTAACTCGTGCCAGATATCTCTTGACTTAGAGCATTTTTATGTTGTGGTTCATAATTGCTGTATAAATGAATGAAACGAATCATGTCTCATTAAAGAAGTAGAACAGCGCAATTAATTGTTAACATAGCTGCTATATGTGATTGTCTTGGGATTTTAAAGCTAATGCTATATATAACCTTTACGTTCGGGTCATAAATACTTCCTGTCACAATTATGGCCCAAATTTTCGCACAGCGTAGACTACTATAGCTGATATCTTGTGTGTGTGTACTTCTTTCTTCTTACAGGATAACGTCAGCTTGGAGATAATTCCTTTTCAGAGCAGCACTTACACCGAACGTCCTCAGGTATTTCTGGGATATAATGCAATCTCTGTCTTCCCTACAGGTTTCGCTGTTCTCAGCTTCATGTAGTACAATTGCTGTTGTTCCCTGATGTCTTAACATGTCCAGTCTCCCTGTTCCTTTTCGCGGCAGTACTTTCCACATATTTCTGTCCTTGCTGATTCTGTGCATGACCTCCTTATCAGCTCACTTAATAGCTTCTGTAAATACAACTGCTCCACGCTTGAATTCTTCCTTCTTGAGGTTCTCCTACGTCTGTGCGTGAAGTATTTTAACAGAGAAATACTTACACTTCCCGTTTTCCCACATCCACACTATATACTGAATAAGGCATAGCGGAGGAGAACAGATTCCAACACACTTATATGTCTATCTTTCCTGTTTTATTCTAGATGGACCTTACTCTTACTCTTACTCGTCTCAAAACTAAGGGCTGATCAGCTCGAAAACCACTAGCTTTTGTGAGTGAATGCAGATCTTGTGTGATAGTATACTAAAACTTCTGAAAATAATTCTGCTGCTTATGGTTTACTCTATATCATTCACACCATATATTGGAAGAGCAAATAAACAGCAGTCCCGACAATCTTGGCAATTTATGCTACATAAGTTTTAGAATATGTATTTTGTATTTATAATTATCTCAAAGACGTAAAAAAAACTGCAACTAGTCTGGTAGACATTAAAAAAAATTAAATGGTATATGCCACCTTTATATATATTACTGCTTGCTCAATATACAGATTGAATAACATCGGGGAGAGACTACAGCCCTGTGTCACTCCCTTCCCAACCACTGCTTCCATTTCATGTCCCTCGACTCTTATTACTGCCATCTGGTTTCTGTACAAATTGAAAATAGCCCTTTCGCTCCCTGTATTTTACCCCTGCCACCTTCAGAATTTGAAAGAGAGTATTCCAGTCAACATTGTCAAAAGCTTTCTCTAAGTCTACAAATGCTAGAAACCTAGGTTTTCCCTTCCTTAATGTAGCTTCTAAGATAAGTCGTTGGGTCAGTATTGCCTTACGTGTTCCAACATTTCTACGGAATCCAAACTGATCTTCCCCGAGGTCTGCTTCTACTAGTTTTTCCATTCGTCTGTAAAGAATTCGCGTTAGTATTTTGCAGCTGTGACTTACTAAACTGATAGTTCGGTAATTTTCACATCTGTCAACACCTGCTTTCTTTGGGATTGGAATTATTATATTCTTCTTGAAGTCTGAGGGTATTTCGCCTGTCTCATACATCTTGCTCACCAGCTGGTAGAGTTTTGTCATGACTGGCTCTCCCAAGGCCGGCAGTAGTTCCAATGGAATGTTGTCTACTCCGTGGGCCTTGTTTAGACTCAGGTCTTTCAGTGCTCTGTCAAACTCTTCACGCAGTATCTTACCTCCAATTTCATCTTCATCTGCATCCTCTTCCGTTTCCATAATATTGTCCTCAAGTACATCACCCTTGTATAGACCCTCTATATACTCCTTCCACCTTTCTGCTTTCCCTTCTTTGCTTAGAACTGGGTTTCCATCTGAGCTCTTGACGTTCATACAAGTGGTTCTCTTATCTCCAAAGGTCTCTTTAATTTTCCTGTAGGCAGTATCTATCTTACCCTAGTCAGATAAGCCTCTACATCCTTATATTTGTCCTCTAGCCATCCCTGCTTAGCCATTTTGCACTTCCTGTCGATCTCATTTTTGAGATGTTTGTATTCCCTTTTGCCTGCTTCATTTACTGCAGTTTTATATTTTCTCCTTTCATCATTTAAATTCAATATTTCTTCTGTTACCCAAGGATTTCCAGCAGCCCTCGTCTTTTTACCTACTTTATCCTCTGCTGCCTTCACTACTTCATCCCTCAGAGCTACCCATTCTTCTTCTACTGTGTTTCTTTCCCCCATTCCTGTCAATTGTTCCCTTATGCTCTCCTTGAAACTCTGCACAACCTCTGGTTCTTTCAGCTTATCCAGATCCTATGTCCTTAAATTCCCACCTTTTTGCAGTTTCTTCAGTTTTAATCTACAGGTCATAACCAATAGATTGTGGTCAGTCCTCATCTGCCCCTGGAAATGTCTTACAACTTAAAACCTGGTTCCTAAATCTCTGTCTTACCATTATATAATCTATCTTATAACTTTTAGTATCTCCAGGCTTCTTCCATGTATACAAGCTTCTTTTATGATTCTTGAACTAAGTGTCAGCTATGATTAAGTTGTGCTCTGTGCAAAATTCTACTAGGCGGCTTCCTCTTTCATTTCTTTGCCCCAGTTCATATTCACCTACTACGTTTCCTTCTCCTACTACCGAATTCCAGTCACCCATGACTATTAAATTTTCGTCTCCCTTCAATATCTGAATAATTTCTTTTATTTCATCATACATTTCATCAATTTTTTCGTCATCTGCAGAGCTAGTTGGCATATAAACTTGTACTACTGTAGTAGGTGTGGGCTTCGTATCTATCTTGGCCACAATAATGCGTTCACTATGCTGTTTGTAGTAGCTTACCCGCATTCCTATTTTCCTATTCATTATTAAACCTACTCCTGCATTACCCCTATTTGATTTTGTGTTTATAATCCTGTAATCACCTGACCAGAAGTCTTGTTCCTCCTGCCACCGAACTTCACTAATTCCCACTATATCTAACTTTAACCTACCCATTTCCCTTTTTAAATTTTCTAACCTACCTGCCCGATTAAGGGATCTGACATTCCACGCTCCGATCCGTAGAATGCCAGTTTTCTTTCTCCTCATAACGACATCCTATGGAGCGCTGTGAAAGTAAATGATCGTTGGGCATAGCAAGACGTCATCTAGCAGAGAACACAGTTGGCTGAATTCTGTACAAAAACTTTATACAGAGAACAATATTTGGAAAGTAACAGGCAGTGTGTAAGAAATGAACTACGAAGTTCGAATTGATTTCATACTAATTTACTATGTGCAACCTGCGTGATGTTATTTTTCCATCTGAGAGGTCCATCCTGCTACATTAGACTACATCGAAGAGCAGTTTTGAAAATGATTTTCTGGAGAAGTCACCTTCGGTCTAAAGATACTGTTTAACGATATCTGAAAACCTGTGTAACGCTCTCGTGCAGAGCAACGTTTGGCGTCAGAGTTCCAGATGCCCAATTTGGTTCCTGGGTGCAGAAAAAAAAAATGTTCTGTCAACAAACTTTGTCATGTTACAAAGATGACGGAGTAAAATTCCCAATCGACGATCAGCTAGCTAGATGCATTAGCAAATGACTATTGGCGCGGGGATAGGACCTCCCTTCAGATACTGATACAGGCTGCCACAGAGAAACAGGAAAATTATAAAAAATGAAGGTACGCTGCAAAAATTCAGCAGTGGTCCTCGTTGACTCCCTGCTCGAGAGGTCCAGACGCTCGCGTTGCGTGTCTGCCACGGGTAACCACGCACGCAGTGCAGCGGCATCTGGACGCCGCGGAAAGGGTGGGGATTTTATTGGCCTCTTAAGCCTTAAAAGGCGAATCTCGGATGACCGTAAACACAACCGGTCCCACGCTAGATGGGGGCTGTAGAGGCGCGGTACAGCGTTCCCCCTTCCTGCGACAAGCGCCGCCGCAGGTTGCATGCGCCCTCAGGCCTCGAGATGTGCAGTTCGTTGCCGTCAGCAGCGGAGCGCCGGGCCGTCTATTCTGGGAGAGCTGCTACGTCTGCTCTGCAACCACGCTGAGCAGCCGAGGCGGCTCCTGCAGTGCCCTGTTTGGCTTAATAGCCGACCAGAAGGCACGTCTCTGTTTAACGACTTCCCTCGGTGGCGGAAACTCTCGGCACGGCGTGTTTCCGGCACCAGAAATTCTGCTCGGAGATTAAGCTCCAACGACGTTAAACCTATCTTTAAACATATCGTTATCAAAAGCACGGTGTACAAGGACGAAACCTCGTCAGATAAATCTACGCTAAAAGATTCGTCACATATCGACACTAAGGTTTACCAATTGATTTTTGGGTTGATTATACTAAGAAGTATTATTACCGTTGAATGCTCCATTACACCTGTAGACATCTATTGTCAGGTATGCTTTTAAATCCTCAGTCTTTTGACTTTTTTGATGTTGGCCTTCTCCTGTCCCTGTTGTTGCTGTTGTTTTTGCTGTTGTCTGAAGCAAAACGTATTTCAGCTATATTAGAAACTTGATTACACTGCAGGAAATTGACTTTTTATAAATGTTTTAAGTATATATGCAATTTCTGGTGTACTTTTGTCAAACCTCAAACGAGAGTTACGTTGTGAAAATAATAATACAACACAAAATCACACATTTGCTATACATGGATGATCTAAAACTAGTGACAGCAAGAAATCAACAACTCAGTCAATTACTAAAGATAACAGAAGTATTCAGCAATGATATAAATATTGCTTTCGGAACAGACAAATGCAAGAAAAATAGCATAGTCAAGGGAAAACACACTAAACAAGAAGATTACTTATTGGATAACCAGAGCGACTGCATAGAAGCGATGGAAAAAGATGCCTATAAATATCTAGGAAATAGGAATAGATAATACAAATATTAAAGAAGAACTAAAAGAAAAATATAGACAAAGACTAACAAAAATACTGAAAACAGAGTTGACAGCAAGAAACAACACAAAAGCTATAAATACTTATGCTATACCAATATTGACCAATTCATTTGGAGTAGTGAAATGTAGTAACACAGACCTAGATGCACTCAATACACTTACACGATCACAATGCCACAAATATAGAATACATCACATACATTCAGCAACAGAAAGATTCACATTAAGCAGAAAGGAAGGAGGAAGGGGATTTATCAACATAAAAAACCAACATTATGGACAGGTAGACAATTTAAGAAACTTCTTTATAGAACGAGCAGAAACTAGCAAAATACACAAAGCAATCACTCGTATAAATACATCGGCTACACCACTGCAATTTCATAACCACTTCTACAACCCTTCAGCTCACTTAACATCAACAGATACGAAGAAAGTAAATTGGAAAAAGAAAACACTACATGGCAAGAACCCGTATCATCGAACACACCCACACATCGATCAAGACGCATCCAACACATGGCTAAGAAAAGGCCATATATACAGTGAGATGGAAGGATTCATGATTGGAATAAAGGATCAAACAATAAACACCAGATATTACAGCAAGCACATTTTCAAAGATCCCAATACCATAACAGATAAATGCAGACTTTGAAAACAACAAAGAGAAACGGCAGATCACATCACAAGCGGATGTACATACTAGCAAGTACAGAATACACCAGAAGACATGACAATGTAGCAAAAATAATACATCAACAACTTGCCACACAACATAAACTAATAAAACACGTTCCCACATACAAGTCTGCACCACAAAATGTACTGGAGTATGATGAATACAAATTACACTGGAACAGAACCATTATAACAGATAAAACACAACCACATAACAAACATCATACTCACCAAAAAAGGAGAAATTAACACAACTAATCGAAATATCCATACCCAATACAACAAATATACAGAGGAAAACAGGAGAAGAAATTGAAAAATAAATCCAACTGGCTGAGGAAGTCAATGACATGTGGCACCAGGATAAAGTTGACTTTATACCAATTATACTATCAACTACAGGAGTCATACCACACAATCATACAGCTACATCAAAACGTATATATACGACTACAGAAATCTGTAATTATTGATACATGTTAAATTACCCGAAAGTTCCTAAATGCAGTGTAACATATAACGTACAGCTAAAAGGAAATCACGCTTGATCAAGGTCCGCTTTACTTTCCATTTTTAACCAGACATAACGTCTGAGAAAGTTAAGAAATAACAATAATAATAATAAACAAATTTACGAGTTTAGTTCAGTAGCTGAGTGAATAACCTGTCATTCTAGTTAATGAAGTCTTCTTTAAATATTTTTCAGTCTTTAGAATAGGTTGTAAGTCGTCGGTTGTTCGTATATATTTGTTTGTAAGTCGAATCTACAGTATATGTTTCTGACGAAGTCCGATTGTTATTATTTTACTGTGCAGATTATGTCTTCGCAGTTAACAATGAATAGGAGGGTCCTTCAGGAGAATGCTTAAGATTAGGTGAATAGATCCCGTAACTAATGAGGAGGTATTGCATAGAATTGGGAAGAAAAGGAATTTACGGCACACCCTGACTACAAGAAGGGATCGGTTGATAGGACACAGCAAGGGATCACCAATTTAGTATCAGAGGGAAGTGTGAGAGGAGGAGAGGTGAGTAAGTCGTAGAGAGAGGCCAATAAATGAATACAGTAAGTAGATTCAGAAGAAAACAAGTTGCAGTAGTTTCTTTGGAGATCGACAGTCTTGAAAGAATAGAGTAGCATGGAGAGCTGCGTCAAACCAGGCTTCGGATTGAAGACAACAGCAAAAACGACGACGATATGTCATCAAATTCGCTACTTCCCAACGACGACTTCTGGGCCTGAATTCAAACTCACATGAACAAGAGTTGAAACGCTTACAACACCATTCAGCAAGAAAATTGTTTAAACTTCCTTGCACCATTTCTAAACTTCGTGACCACATATATTCCGTTTATTGCTGTCGACCATGCGATGTTTCCTTCCTTCGACCATGTGAAACTTTCCTTCTTTCACCGACATTTTACTTATCCAAAAATTTCGCCTGAGGAGGAAACATAACATGTCGTCTTCCGTGCGAAGACAGGTTTGATGCCGCATTCCATCCTAGTATGTCGTGTGCAAGCCTCTTCATCTCTGCATAACTACCGCAGCCTACTTCCATCTGAACTTGCTTACTGTACTAAAGTCTTGATATTCCTCTACAATTTTACCTTCACACTTTCTTCTACTACCAATATCGCTATTTATTCATCCTTCAGGATATGTCTTTCCGGCCGACCCCTTCTTTTCGTCAAGTTTGCCATAAATTTCTGTTTTCCCGCCCATTCGAGCCAGTATTTCTTCATTTGTTATATTTACCCACCTAATCTTCAGCAGTCTTCAATAGCACCATATTTCAGAAGCCTCAGTTCACTAGTCAAAATTGCTTATCGATCACATCGCACTTCTATACAAGGCTACACTCCAGAAAGATACAGTGAATAACCTTAGTATTCGGACACTAAGAGATTTTTACTTTGCTGCATCACAACTGTATTCTGAATAAAAGAAAAATATAATATTTCCTCGTATTATATGAAGGTAAATGTTTAGTAAATAATAGTATGAATGATGTTTACACAACGTATACCACTTGCTCAATAATACGATTGAAATAAACCACTCTTCGATTATCACTTTACTTTAATATCCGGACAGATGGCAGAGCCGCACATGATTTCACCCCGTTCACACAGGGGTAATTACTTAGTAAGGAGGCAAGTGTGTGTTTACAGGCGCGGTCGACTGTTCAGGCGGTACGATGGCACGCAAAGTTAATACTAGTGTCGAGATACGACAGCTTGTGATGCTTCACAACGCGAAAGGTAAATTATATAGACAAATCGCTGCCACGTTCAACGTAAGTTAGAATACTGTGGCAGATATCCTCAGACGATTCAAAAAATGAGGACCGCATCAACTCTCTACCGCAAAAGGCTAGCCACCGAAGCTGGATGCACGTGACAAGAGGCTGCTAATACGGAAAATAAAGGAGGATCCTACACTCAGTGAACCTAGGTTAGCACGTGAGTTCAAAACGAGATTGGCAGGAAGGTACATCCTCAAACGATTCACAGAGCATTGAATGAAAGTGGCTACAAAGAAAGCCAGGAAGAAACTGCATGTGAATGAACAGAATCGAAAGAAGAGATTGTACTTTGCCTGGAAATTTATTACGAAGGATGAAATATGGTGGAACGACGTCATTTTTTGCTGACGAAACTAAATATAACGTATTTGGGTCGGATGGACGGATCATGGTGTGGCAAAGAGAAACGAAAAATTTACAGTCTCAAATATTAAACCGATTGTAAAGCATGAAGGTGGCAGAGTTCTTGTCTGGGGGCTGTATGTCGATATTTGGACCGGGCGAATTGTTCATCAACCGTATTACGGACAATTATGTTTATTCGAACATATTAAAAAACAATTCACGGCAAAGTGCTGAAACCATGGGGATATCAAACAAGTTAGAGTTTTACCAGGACAATGACCCGAAACATACGGCGCGCATTGTGCAGGAATATTTGTTGTACAGTTGTCCAAATCATCACCTCGATCACCAGATCTCTGTCCATTGAGAATGTGTGGGAAGAACTGGAGTGACATACTAGAAAAACACCACTATCGTCCAAGGAAACTATGAAACGTTGATTAAAAGAAGAATGGGATAGTCTAAATGCGGACTACTAAAAAAAGATCATTTGCAGTACGCCGCAGTACAAGTTCAACATATCATAGTGTCCAAATATTAAAGTGATTCACTGTACTTTCTAAAAAGTCTTCGTAACACAGGATTTGATAGTAGATGCTAATAAAGTGCGCTTCTTCAGAAAAGCTTTTCTTGCTGCAGCCAGTCAGCATTTTATATCCTCTCTACCTCGGCCATCAATTATTTTGCTGTTATATTTGCAAAACTCATCCAAACTTAGTGTCTCGTTTCCTAATGTAATTAAACCCGTATTACCGGATTTAATTCGATTACACTCCATTTCCCGTGGTTTACTTTTGATGTTTATCTTATAACCTCACTTTAAGCACTATCCATTCCGTTCAATTGCTCTTCCTAGTTCTTATTAGCCTACCTTGACAGAATTACACTATGATCGGCAAACCACAAAGACTTCATTTTTTATTCCTAAACGTCAATTAATTTCAAAATCTCTTTACTCCTTTCTCAATGCGCAGCCTGAATATCACTGGGAGTAGGCTGCAACCCGTTTTCACTCCATTGCTAACTACGGCTTCCCTTTCATGTCCTTTTGACTGTTGTAACTAGGCTGAGCTGCATTAGTTTAAAATATACCTTTCCTCCCTATTTTTCCTCCCTCTACCAGAATTTCAAACAGTGCGCCCCACACAGCATTAAGAAAAGCTTTTTTTAAACGTACGTTCGCTTTCCTTCAACCTATCTTCCAGGACAAATTGCAGCGACAATATGGCTACGGGTACTCCTTTATTTCTCCGGAAACGACACTGTTCTTCCCCTAGGTCGGCTTGTACCAGTTTCTCCATTCTTCTGTAAACAATTTGTGTAAATATTTTGCAAACTTGGCATATTGACCTTGTGATTCAGTAGTATTCAACCTGTCAGCAACTGCTTATATTGAATTGCAGTTATTACATTCTTCCTGAAATCTGAGGATATAACGACTGTCTTGCATCTTGCACGGCGTATACACCTGTCCCGTGCTCATCGTTTCGTCTCTGTGCAACTATTGAAGTCAACAATGCCGTCGACTACTTACCCATCTAGTGTTTCTTCTTACGCCAGCTTAACTATTCTTGCGTGGTGTGGCCGACAAACGTCCTTTCGTGCCGGCCGCTGTGGTCTCGCGGTTCTAGGCGCTCAGTCCGGAACCGCGCGACTGCTACGGTCGCAGGTTCGAATCCTGCCTGGGGCATGGATGTGTGTGATGTCCTTATGTTAGTTAGGTTTAAGTAGTTCTAACTTCTAGGGGACTGATGACCACAGATGTTAAGTCGCATAGTGCTCAGAGCCATTTGAACCATTTCGTCCTTTCTTCTGGTAAGGCTCTTTCGTTAGACTTTCTTCTCGAATTCCTGTTGTTGGTCTATTATTTCAAATATTGGCTGTTTCTACCTCTCTGGATCTCAGATTGCAATTCCACGCCGTTGGAGGACGAAGAAATAGAAGTGACCTCTCACAAGAGAAACTCGCAAACGTAAACTGCTTTCGGTATCATTGGCTCCCACTGGCACAAGGAAGGTATGGTAATACTGATAAGACTCTGTCTACATACTAAGTTCTCACAGGCCTGCTGGAGAGCACTGGGTAGGACTTGCAAATCAGAGGTAAACGCCCTGCTGGGGAATTCGACAATGCGCCTCTGCACGTGTTCTCCTTCCCCACAGTAACTTCCACACACACATAGTCAGCTAGGCACCGCCTGCGTTTGTGTAAGCTGCCTGCGTAGTTTACACACGGTGAATACTCGGAAATTTATGCGGTACTGCGAATCAATGAACACTGCTGGCTTAGTACCCAGATGATTTGTAGCGCAGTGAAATATAGTGAGAGAGCAGTCTGGGAAGTGGTTCATAAAGGTGACACCGAAAAATAATATACTAAGAGCAGTCATAAAGTTTTAAGTATCACCTTTTTCTTAAAAAAAGAAAAAGCTCTGGCAGCTAAAAATGCAGTTGGCGTCAGCCCACATTTTCCCAACGATTGAGGAATTGAGACCTTGGACGTAGAGGCTTGGTTTTGGCTGTTCGGGAGCAGTTCCATCGCGAATGTAAATTCGTCGTCTTTCTGGAATGCCTGGCGCACAATGGTTTCTTCAGCCGAGGAAATAAGATAAATAATTGGGTATCATCTCAGGAGAATGTGGGGGAGAGGAGAATTTGATAACCCTAAGAAGTGCTGTGCCGGATGAGCTTAGGCACTATCGTGGAGTAAAGAAACACTTCGGGCAGCTTCCCACTACGTTTCTTTTTGAGAACCTCCCGTATCCTAGTTACGAGATTTTGGTAGTATACCCCCGTGGAGCTTTGCTCTTTAATAGGAAAATCTAAAATCTGTTAGTGTTGCATCGTGGTAGTCCCAAAAACCAGTATGTTTCACGTTCCCCTATGACTGGTCATCACCTCTTTTGGCGATCGTATATCCGAATGTTTCCAATGATATATTTGCTGCTTTGCCTCAGCGTCATAATGGTACACCCAATACGCTTCCATGGTGATCAGTCGACGAAAGTCTTCTGGATTGGCCTCGAGCAGCGACATCATTTTCGCTGCTGGAGAATTTCTGTGAATTAGAGATCAGAAACGGAGCGGGTACGAATCCAGTGTTCGGGTTGCATACTTCACGAATCAAGTCGTGATAAATTGCTTCCTTAGTACTCGCTGTAGTTGTGCGATTATGACGGAGTCTGAACAGTGGCGCTGCGGTCGCTTCAAACTCGTCGTTCCGTCCTGCCTTGCCGAAGTATGCAGGAGTGTAAGGAAAGTCGTGGTGTGTTGTTAGTGCGGTAGGTGAGTGGGCGTTCTTATTGCCGTAAAGTAGCAGTGACTAGGCTAAATGACCCGTTATCGTCATCAGACTGCCTTTAACGAAGCTGTTTTGCGAGGCCGTGAAGGATGTAAGACGATAATCAACTGCTGCAAAGTAAACAAATGCAAATGAGTTCCATTAGAGGAGAAATTACAGCTGGAGTAAGTTTGACGCTATAATCCACGCTGCAGACGAAAAACATACAATTTCGTCCGTTGACAGCAAAATGGTTGTATTTTTTTTTTTTTCAACCTCCACCATGAGAAAACACTTGTACTGCGTCAAACGAAAACTGGGTCACTGTTGTATAGCTGCGACAAAAAAAGACTATTTCTGTATTCATTTCGTCATGGTACCTTGCGTTCATGGGCTAACGACAAGTTGTGTAGCTTATCAATCATTTCTGTAATTTATCTTAGTAATTAATCACCATTTACAGATTCCACTTCATCCTCCTGTCATGTTTTCTGGTACTGTCGTCACTAAATCGGTAACGCCTCAAAAGTGTATGTCAGCGTAATTGTTAGGCATTTAAATTTACAGTAATCTTCGAAAATGCTTCATCTGTACGAATTTATATATAAACAGAACACTATTCACTGCTAACCGAGCAATCGTTTATTGCTATGCAGCTTCCTTCTTTCATTTAGGCAGGTCGGACATTTTGTGACAGTCCAACTTGCACTGGACATGAATAGTAATTGACAGTTTAATGACGGAAATTTCATTCAAAACGGTTGTGTTTGTAGCGGGAATGTCCCGAGTGCGCGATTATACTTGCGAACTAGTGTAACCGCTCTCCTTTCTGAGCGAATAGAGTCCACTTGGACCCGACAACAGACACAGGTGAAGAGTGGGCCGCGACGGAGACTAAAGAGTAGAGATTACGGGCAAACGGATAGGGCGAGCTCGGAGACGTCACAGGACACGCTGGCGAGTTCATGGCTCAAATGGCTCTAACCACTATGGGACTCGACATCTGAGAACTTAAAACTACTTAAACCAAACCAACCTAAGAACATCAAACACGTCCATGCCCGATGCAGGACTCGAACCTGCGACGGTAGCGGTCGCGCGGTTCCAGGCTCTAAAGCCTAGAACCGCTCGGTCACAAAGGCCGGCTGGCGAGTTACAAGCGAGTGTGCGGAGCTCATTTCTGACTTCTTGTGAGCAGTCGCGGCAGTTCTTTCCTCAACTGACCCATTAGTGATTCACATTTATCCCACTATCGCCTCCATCGTAATAAGCAGGTCTTGGAAGACAACTATTCTTGCTAACCCTGGTTCTTCAAAGATAATTGAGAAACCGCTTCATCATCGGTCAGACGTGTTTCATCACATTGGAATCGTCTACGCTTCATAACTACGGTCATAAGGTAGTGCGTTGCAGCTACAAACTTGAAATGCAATTAGCTTACGATACTCCACATCCAGAACGAGCTCTCCGTTTCGTCTCGGCTCCTGTAGCAGCGTTTCAGTATTCTAAGGCCTAATGATCTGTGTACCAGCACTGCAGACATCTACCTGCAAATAAATAAAACAAGTAACTTTTTTTTGTTTTCGAGATGAGAAATGAAGATGATTGCTCCTAGTCTCAAGCCAGCACTGCAGCTGGCGCAAGGAAGCTTTCTCTAAAAGCGCTCGAAGTTCTATGTAGAAGGCGAGCGTTCAATAAGTAATGGAACACATTTTTTCTGAAAGAAAGTTGGTTTTATTCAAGATAACAATATATTATTTCCCATTCTTCTTGGCTACAAAACCTTATTTTTCATAAAATGGCTCTGAGCACTATGGGACTTAACTTCTGAGGTCATCAATCCCCTAGAAATTAGAACAAGTTAAACCTAACCAACCTAAGGACGTCCCACACATCCATGCCCGAGGTAGGATGCGAACGTGCGACCGTAGCTGTCGCGCCGTTCCTGACTGAAGCGCCTAGAACCGCTCGGCCACCCCGGCCGGCCCCTTATTTTTCAGCATAATCTTCCTTAACTGCGACGGCCTAGCGCGAGTTTACTGGGAGGGCCGCTATGCACACCTGGCACCACTTTATTGGCCGATGTCAGAGGCTACGTCTTGTTGCATCAATAAACTCCCTGTCACCCACGTACTACTTCTCGCGGAGGGCGTCCTTCACTGGGCCAACCAGATGGACGTCGGAAGGTGCGAGATCAGGGGTGGAGGGTGGATAAAGAATAGTCCAATGAACTTTTATGAGCTGCTCTCGGTTGCTTGTCATGGAGAACGAGAGGTTGGTTTGCATTTTTGTGTCGGCGAACACGCTGAAGTCATGTTATCAACTTCTTGAGGCTAGCGGAATGCACCTCAGAATTGTTCGTAGTACCATGACATAAAATACAATAACCCCTTCAGGGTACCAGAACACTGTCGTCGAAGGGCGGTGCGGCTTCGAACATTTCCTTCGGAGGAGAGGTGGTATGGCGTCACTCCATGGATTGACGTTTTGTTTCCAATTGGAAGTGATGAACCCATACTTCCTCGCTGGCGACGATGTTCGACAAAAAATTCTCACGACCAGCCTCGTAACTTACGAGCATTTCGGCACACGCATCATCGTTTGTATTTATGGTCTTTAGGCGGCGAGGAACTCAGTGGGTACATACCTTTGAGTACAACAACTGGTGGATGAGAGTAGATATCCAGTTGTGCAGCGAGCGTCTATGTTTGGTCGATCACCTCGAATGAGTGTGTCCGCACGTTCTAACGTTGCTGGAGTCACCACTGTGTGCGGCCGACTGGCACGCGGGTGATCAGACGGGTTTACGCGGCCTAGTTGCTATGATGACACTCCCCGCCCACCGACTCGCCGTGCTTTTGTTCACTGCCAGGTCTCCGTACACATTCTGCAAGCACCTATGGATATCTGCGATGCTCTGGTTTTCCGCCGAAAGAAACTCAATGGCAGCTCTCTGCTTGAAACGCACTTCCGCTACAGGCGTCATTTTAAAGGCAACGAATGGCGCCGTCACCTATCAGAATTTCTACATCAACATGGATACTCTATAAATCACATTCAAGTGCCTGGCAGAGGGTTCATCGAACCACCCTCCCAATTCTCTATTATTCCAATCTCGTATAGCGCGCGGAAAAATTTATACCTATGTATTTCCCTTATTTTCTCGTGGTGATCGTTTCTCCCTCTGTAGGTCGGTGTCAAAAAATATTTTCGCGTTCGGAGGAGAAAGTTGGTGATTCGAAATTTCGTGAGAATATTCCGTCGCAACGAAAAAGTCTTTCTTTTAATGATTTCCAGTCCAAATCCTGCATCATTTCTGTGACACCCTCTGCCATATTTCGCGATAATACAAAACGTTCTGCCTTTCGACAAACGTTTTCGATGTACTCCGTCAGTCCTGTCTGGTAAGAATCCCAAACCGCGCAGCAGTATTCTAAAAGAGGACGGACAAGCGTAGTGTAGGCAGTCTCCTAAGTAGGTCTGTTACATTTTCTAAGTGTCCTGCCAATAAAACGCAGTCTTTGGTTAGCCTACCCCACAACATTTTCTGTATGTTCTTTCCAATTTAAGTTGTTCGTAATTGTAACACTTAGGTATTTAGTTGAATTTACGGCGTTTAGATTAGACTGATTTATCGCGTAACCGTAGTTTGAGTTCCTTTTAGCACTCATGTGGATGACCTCACACTTCTCGTTATTTAGTTTCGATGTTCTGAAGACTTTATTAGTCGATAAACGACAGCGTCATATGCAAACAACCGAAGACGGCTGCTCAAAAAAATGGTTCAAATGGCTCTGAGCACTATGGGACTTAACTTCTGAGGTCATCAGCCCCCTAGAACTTAGACCTACTTAAACCTAACAAACATAAGGACATCACACACATCAATGCCCGAAGCAGGATTCGAACCTGTGACCGTAACGGTCGCGCGGTTCCAGACTGTAGCGCCTAGAACCTCACCGCCACAACGGCCGTCACGGCTGCTCAGACTGTCTCCCAAATCGTTTATATAGATAAGGAACAGCAAAGGACCTGTAACACTACCTTGGGAACGCCTGAAATCACTTCTGTTTTACTCGTTGACTTTCCGTAAATTACTACGAACGGTGACCTCTGACAAGAAATCGCAAATCCAATCACATAACTGAGACGATATTCCATAAGCACGCAATTCCACTACGAACTTGATGAAATAATAGGGGCTGAAGCGGGACTATTCCACGATGGTCCACAGCAAATTCCGCATTTTTTGACGGAAATCGGCCGAGGATAAAAGTGTTGCATTACGTATTGAATGTCCCTTCAGGGACGGAAGCCACTGCGAGATTCATTCAGTAAACTGCACGACGGCATCCTCCCGGAAGCCGCAGGAAAACCGGTTTCTCAATGACATAGCCGGTGTTCGAAGTCCGATCGCGGCAGAACGGCTGCGGCCAGGAATCCCACGGGTACACAGCAGCTGCCTGTCTGTGGGAACTGCCAGTGGGCAGCTGCGACTTTTAAGATTCCAGTCGCGGCGGCGCTGCTGTATTTATGGGTAGAGAGCCGTGCTGCCGGCCAGCTAACGACCCGGCCGACCACGGACACGCTCCTCTCCGCTCCGCTCTGCTCTGCGTCACCGCCGAAGTTTATTTCAATCTATGTCAGGCGCAGGCCTTCCTTCCACAGTTTTTAGTGGTCGCTTATCGCCGCAGTGCGGCTGACGGATCGTGACAGCAATCGGATCAAAGGGCGGCGCCAGCGAGCGGCCGGCGTCCCGGCGCTAATTGCGACGTAAGCGCCGGGCGAAGCGTCTCAGCCGCAGCAAACAACTCCCATTACGGCGCTATTACGTCGAAGGGGAGGCGCGTTCAAGTTTCTCCGCTTCTGGACGACGACGACTTCTTTGGACGGCCGCGTTTCTTGTTGCGCTGTTCGTAGGCCGTAGAGTCGGTTCTGTTGGGACAAGTTAGCTACGGTATAATGACAGCGTTTTTTCCCTTCCCTTATTCCTCTTTGTATGGCTCTTCCGTGAGAGATACAGAAAGTAATCAGACTGTTGCAGAAAATAATTGCTTTCGTTCCAAACAGGCGAGTAATATAATTGATAAGGTCTAAAACTGCAATAAATGTTTCCAATATTCCACTCACAATCAGCTGTCCTTAGTTTCCACCGTAATTAAATATTTATTGTTTTTGTAGTTACCTAACTCCATCTTCAGTCGTCCATATACTTGTAAGCCAACATATTATGACTGCCGCCCACCGCAAGAATGGATGTCGACGTTCAGCATGCTGCGGGCACGCGGTAAGGGAAATATACAGTGTGTTGCATTAACTTCAAACAACTAAATGTAGCGAAAAAGTACGTATCGTATGAAAAAAATGTTAGAGGTGAAAAGTAAATATTTTCGAACAGGACATGTATGTCTACTAAAACTGGCCGCTGCCCTCCCTCCCGTCAAGTGTTGGGTGGGTCAATTTTTTTTTTTTCAAATGGAAACCTCCTTTCTTGCAGATTCCGACTACACGCTAGAAAACACCTAGGGTTTATCTGAAACAATTTTTTCCATTCACGGCAGATGGCGCGAGAGTTACAACGGTTATGCGGAAGAACACACAGAAATGAGTCAATCTGATGGTGGAATTCAAGGGGACTTCAGGAAATAAAGCATCCTCATGGTGTGTGGACTCACCAAAATCATCCCTGGCTGGGGCAGAAAGTTACATTACGTTAAGAGTAACTTGTCACATTTTAAAATGTGTAAACGTAAACGTTTTACTGTACAATCAAATATGAGAAACTAAATTAAATGTTTGTAATAATATCAGCCATTCAGAACCAACAAATTTATAGTGTTATCGAAAATGTAATTTAGAATCAAATGATTCGGTTTTTGAGAGTATTTTGTTCTGTCTTGCTTCTACAAAAATGCGTGATTTTTTTTCAATCAGATGCGTTTTGCTTTATTGAGGAAACTATCATCAGTGGCCTGTAATTAAGTTACTTACATTTTGATTTGCTTCTAGATTTGTTGATTTGTACCTACAGTGATTTTCGCTTGATTTCTTGCTTAAATTGCGAAATGCCGTCTGCTAGCATGTCGTTGTTTTGTAATTATAAGTGCTGCGGTTTGTGTTCTGTAGTGTTGCCAGCATAACCTTCCTACTGCTTTGTCTTTGACCCACAACTTTTCTTTTTTGTTATTAGATTATTTAATTATGTTTCTATGTATTTATATATACTGTGTAAGAGTAGGGAAGGAATAATGGTTTCTTTCGGTGTAGCGCAGGGAGAAACCATAGTGTGATGAAGTGTGTGTTAGAGGAGAAGGTGAGGAGCAAGAAGGCAGATGAATCTATGAGTGGGGTGGGGGAAGTGGGGGGGAGGGGGGGGGGGGAATTGTGAGAAGGAATGAAGGATTTTTGCACTTGCAACGACAGAACAAAAATACCCTCAAGAACTGTAAAGCAACTACGGACATTGGCACACAAATTAAGGATTCGGTTCTTAAATGTAAAAACCGGAAAACGTTTTGTTGATTTCAGCTCTACCTACCACGAATGAAAATCTGTATTTCAGGTAAACTGTAGGTATTTTTTGTGTAGAATCCAAACCTACAATAAAAAATCAGTAGTTCTCATTTTAAAAAAATAAGTTTGACCTCCATCATTGGGGGTGTGGTTGGAGCTTCAGACGGTAACCAGTTTTATCACAGACAGTGTTCCCCTGGAAAGTGTTCCCGTACTGTGCGTATTCTTCTAGACGTTTAGTTATTCCACCTGTATAAGAGGAACAGAGACCAACGAGGAGTCACTCACTCGAGCGAAGATCTATGCCTCAAATTCGGTAATCCACTGACATAGCGACGTCAACAGATTACGGCCCGAGGCATGAGACCTTCTCGGACAGCATAGCGTGTCGGCTGTTTAGCTGTTGCTATCGTGAGCATCTATGGAAAGCGTTTAAAGTTCCCGTCCGACCATCCAGGTTCAGGTTTCTGCAATTTCTCTAACTCAATTAAGGCAAATGCTGGGATGGTCCTTTTGAAAAGTGCGCAGCCAATCTTCCCCATCTTCTTTTAACCTGAGCTTGTGCTACGTCTCTAGAGATCTCCTTATGGACGGTACGTTAACCTCTAATCTACGTACTATAGAGTAAAACTCAGCTACAGGTACAGGTGTTTCCGAGCACATCCTAAAGCGCACGTCGTTGAACAGTAGTTTCGCAGCAGACGCCCTTTAGGCCTGTGTGTACCCGTTTTCACACCACATCAGTTAAGATTGCAGTGAGAACCGGATCATACGGACTGTACAGAGAATCAGTGATAACTTCTCGCATGGTCGCATGATAAAATTTCTCACTAAACCACCTCGACGATCGTTTCTGGATTAGCAGTCATCCAAACGAACGATTACTCGACACACGCATCGCAACATGGCTGGTGGCGGCAGTATTATACTGTGGGAGGGGGAAGAGAGAGAGACATTCACCTGGACTTCCACGGGACCTGTAGTAATAATCGGAAGCACTATGAAAGCTGTGGAGTACGTGAACATTGTTACGGACCTCTTGCATCCCTTCTTGCCTGAAGCTTTAAACGACAGCTATGTTATATTCTAGAATTATAACTATCCGCCTCGCAGGGCCAAAATAGTAGCACAGTGGTTTCATGAACCGGATAGTAAACTCACATTGACATCTTGGCTGCCAAGTTCGCCCAATCTGAACCAACGGGAACACACCTGGGATGCTATCGACCACAAACTCTGCGTCCGCAAACCAGCGGCTCGTGATTTACGGTCATTGCGCGACCTCTGCGTACGTGGTGGTGGTGGTGGTGGTGGTGGTGGTGGTGGTGGTGGTGGTGGTGGTGGTGGTGCTCAACTGAACGGCTGTCAGCGCCCGAAAATGTTTCAACCTTTGCGCAGTCCAATCTCGACAAGCGTATGAATGATGATGAAATGATGAGGACAATACAAACACCAAGTCATCTCGAGACAGGTGAATTTCCCTGACCCCACCAGGAATCGAACCCGGGACCCCGTGCTCGGGAAGCGAGAACGCGACCGCGCGACCACGAGCTGCGGACCTCTGCGTAGACATCGGGCACCACACACCTCCGGAAACCTGCCAAGGGCCTGTTGAATCCATGTCACCCAGAATCGCTGGTGTACTGCGTTTCAAAGGTGGACCAGCAAACTATAAAGCAGGTTGATCTATCCCTCTGTCATTGGTGGGAGACGTGCGATCTGTTCATTGAAAACATGTGTGGACAAAAATCCTGTGTCAAGATCCAAATTTTCTTTACTGCTTACCGGTTTCAGCTAATTACCGAATCACCTTCAGATCAATCTGAAATGGTCAACGTATGACACTCATTACACATCGTATTTTTTAGAGCGAAGTCGCCCTAATTAAGTAAAAAGTCCCAAAGTGAAAATCATAGTTGGTTATATAAACTGACAACGTTAATCACAAACCAAATGCTGTTACAGTGCCCGTTGTATCACACACATGTATAAAAAATCCATAGCAATTTTCATTGCTAAGGCGACTATAAATCAACTCGACAATGTGTAATGAGCGCCACACACTGAAGAACATTCTAGATTGAGCTGAAGATTTCTCAGTAAAGGACTGAAACTGGTTACCAGCAAACAAAATTTGCGATCCTGACTTAGGATTTTTACCCACATGTGTTCATTATGTGTTGACTCATCAGTGTCACTGTTCATATCGAGAAGTCTGAGTGGGTTAGACAGAGGTTTGTGTCGTGACGTCATTATACTTGCCGCTAGAGCCTTCTAGAATTATTCACTTCTGAAGCGGCCTTGTATGCTGTTTGAGTTGCTCGACACACTCCTCCGTCAACTGATTTCGTCACAGGGTGGAGTTACTAACTCTGGAATCGAATAACATAATGTAAATATAAACTCCATAAATAAATTTTCAGTGAAACATTTCCGAATGACCGCGTCCCCGTCTTGTTTATCAACAAATGGCAAGTAACTTATATCGGAGTGATTTCTTCAGTAGTAAATACATAATTCTGATGAAGCTCCCTTCCAACTGGTCGTAACGTTAAAAAAAATACGTGACGTTGCTTTCACTTACCAGGTGTAAAAGTATGAAACCGGAATTTGGCCGCAATAATTACACGTCTGTTGTTTGAAACTGATAAACAACATTTTATTCAAAGTAATCTCCATTGCTATTTATGCTTTTCTCCCACCAGTCCGGCAGGGTATGAACGCCACGTAAAGAAAAAGGTTCTTTTTTCGAAGCGAACAGGTCAGCGAGCCATTTTCGTACTCTTAATACGAACTGAAGCGTTGTTGAGCGAGAGCGTGGCCCAGTGATGCAAATAGATGAAAATCGGATGGAGCCAAGTCTGAAGATTACCTCGCTTGCCCTAGTATTTCCCAACTGAACGCCTAGATCGTTTTCCTGGCGCGTTTTGGTGTGTGTGGTGAGGCGTTATCATGGAGCAGTGTGACTTTGTGTTGCGTTTTTCCATGTTCCGGTCGTTTTTCACATAATACTCGATTTAAATCGATCATTTGCTGTTGGTAGCGATCAGTGTTTACGTTTTCACTAGGTTTTAGCACGCCATAGAAGACGACACCCTTCTGCTCCCACCAAACACACAGCATTATCTTCTTCCCAAAGCAATTTGGTCTTGCAGTGTATGTCGAAGATTTGCATGGATTCACCCTTGATTTACGAAGCTTCGTATTCTCAAAATATATCAATTTTTCAAAAAAAAAAAAGCCATTTTCCATCACCTTTCACAATTCGATGAAGAAACGACCTTTTTTTGTATCTGGTGAGCAGCATTTCACAAGTGGTCTTTCTATTTTTTTCTTTCAGTTCATGCGGAACCCATTTTCCCACTTTCTGCACCTTTCCCATAGCTTTTAATGGAAGAGAAACGACTTTCTACGTCACATTCAGTTGTTCCGCGAGTTCCTGTTGACTTTGAGTATCGTCATCATCTACTAAGGCCTGCAATTCGTTGCCTCGAACTTTTTCAGTGGTTTACCGCGCTCGTCGTTTCTCACGTCAAAATCACGACTTTCGAATTTTTTAGCCACTCAGAACGCCGTGTTTTTCCAAGAGCATGTTCGCCGAAAGCTTAGACAAGCATCAGATGTGATTCTGCAGCATCTTCTTCAGATGATTACAGAAAACCAATACTGTCCGCATCGCAGTTCGTAGGCACAAAACTCGACATGTTTACTGGTTTGAAACAGATACCGAGGTATGGAACTTTGGTTACTGTGTGTTGGCATTCGTCGTCAGCCGTTACAGAAAGCAGATGGCGCCGCAGACACCATGTCACGGGCCCTACAGCGACGGCTAGCACAATCTATAGGGAAATTCCGGTTTCATACTTCTACACCTGGTAACCGGAAACGTTTCATTGAAGACAATAACGGCCTGGGAAAACCTACACCTCAATCATAGTAAGCTCAGTGTACTATTTGAAACATACATTATTGGTAAATAAAGCACACCGTCCAAGAGATCAATCGGAGAAATGGATGTCTCATACAAAAATGGCTTCCTTTTGCTATTATTCCAGCCTTTGAGTAAAGCTTTTCACTATATTTTGATTCACCATAGACTGGATTAACTTCCATTCTTCATAAAGCATGCTGAATAACTGTTACTGGCTTTTCAAACGAGTCTACCTGGCGCACAGCCGGGGCAGCAGTTCATCCAAAAGACACTCGATGGTTCTTAGAGAGATACTTTGAGCAGTAGAGTGCGGAAAATCTACCTGATCTTCCCTCTAAGGGAGACTAAATGAGTCGTCATTTGAGGTAAAGATCGTCATTATGCCGCTTATCGCGATGCTTACAATTTTCTGTTCTCTTATTTTCCCACAACGTATATTCCTCCTCCAGAGACGAAAGGAAGATACAACAAGTAAGGTTCTGTCTATAGCTGAGACGTACACTGTCATAGAATGGAAGCTGCACAGAAAAATGAAGGGGATATGGGAAAAACATTTGAAAGGGTGAAGCAGCTATTAACAACTGCAAGAAATCCAGTGCGGTTGAGGAAAAGATTTGCTAAACGTTTCGTCTGGAGGGCAGTGTTAATGGACAGTTACAAAAGGAAGAAGAATTGTAGATAATGTGGATTAGTGGCAAGGTAGAAAAATTCGTAAGGTGAAGTGGACTGACACACTTCCGAATGAAGTAATGAAGAAAATAAGGGAAGAAAGATGATTGCTGGAGGCGATCAGAAAGAGTAAGAAATCTAGGCTGGGACATAAATTACGCATAAATTGTCTGTAACAAAGTTACAGACAGAAAAGTGGGAGGAGTGACTGGCAGGCTAGACAGAGCAATGAAGTGAAGTGATGCACGACATTAGAAATGGACAAACACACGAATAGCTGAAGGAAGACACTCAGAACAGGACACCATGGGGAGCCTCCACTTGAAACCTGTTTTTTTTTTTTTAAAAAAATAAATACACAACAAATAAAGAATAATTCCCTTCCGTTCAGTGGTTTTCCGCGGTCGTAGAATTTTCACGTCATTTATGTGTTACTGTTTGATAGCAGTACAGGTGGTTGTCAAAAAAATATTTCACCGCAAATTTAGTTGTGATTTCTGTCTGTTTCGGTTCATTTCGTGTAATTTTGTTCCTTAGGAACTACTATCTTTCCGCTTGCTATTTTGCAAATTAACTGGATTCTGTGAGGTCTTGAAAAAGTAATGCATCCGTATTTTTAAATAAAACAATGCTCTTAACATTCTAAACCTACGTTCTTCGTATCCACGTAGGTACTGCCCTTTGCCGCCAGAGGGTTCCGAATTTTAGAATGTAACAAAGCTGTGTGTAACGTAATTATGTCTGTGCGTGAGAAATCGTGTGTTGTAATCGACTTTCGAACTCAATGCCCCCCCCCCCCCCTCCTGCCATGTAACACCCTCTTCTTTAGCTTCACAATGGCAGACCACACACGAGCGCTGGAACACTGCGGCGGCTTTGATTCACTCTCATCTATCATCTTGCATACGACGTGGCCCCATCCGATTTTCATCTGTTTCCAAAACTTAGAGAACACTTTGGAGTGCTTCACTTTGATAGTGATCACGCGATGCAAGCAGAGGTGAAGTTGTTGCTCAGTCAACAGAGTCAAACGTTCTACAGTGACGATATCAACAAACTGGTTTCTCGTTAGGAGAACTATGTTCGGCGTTAGGATGACTACGTTGACAAGTAAATGTGTAAAGAATGAAGCTGTAGATTGTTAATAAAGTTTGTTTTATTTGAAAATTTTTGAGGTTTCACGTATAAATTTCGAGGCATTATTTATACACTCGAATAGTAACGACGTTGCGAAACTCACTTCTACAACTCTTCATCGCTCTTGGCTTTGTTCACCTATATCTTTGTTACTTTGCCTAAACACCTGTCGTAAGATAACTAGCTGTGATTGCTTTATATGCAGAAATCCTTAACTGAAAGGTTCGAATGACGGCGTTAGCCGATGATTCCACGCAGCATACATCAGCCTTACTCGATGTCTGCGTAAAAGCAAAGCAATAGCCCGGAAAAAAATCCGAGTAGATTAATAATGGCGCTTCGACTTCGGGAAAACAAAACTGTAATCGAGGAGTTCGCGGAGGAAGAAAAGTGAGGCAGCGCCTCTGCCGTGAGCAATATTTTCGCAGAGTCGTGCCGGATATTACGGCAGTAGGAAGTATTGGATCAGACAGGAAGCTCTGAAGATGCTAAGTGGGAAAGTGGCTGGGGATGCGCCCGCGGGCAGCCAATCCGAATGCGCCTCGTCTGCCCGACAAAAACGCCACCCGCTTCGCCCCCTTCTAGAAGACGAAGCGCTGCGTTCGCGGTGTCCCCGGCCGATTCTTGTGTCTGACGTGTCTGTGGAAGAAACCCGCCTCCCTCCCGAGAAAAATACGGGGTCGCATTAGGCGGTAGAAATTTCTCGGCGGAAGAGAGAAAGGAAGAACTTTAATCACTTGCCAAACGCTCGCCAGCTTTTGCGTTGAACGCTCGGGTGATTCTTTCGGAATTCACGGTTCGCCGCACCCGGTCCCTCAGTTCCATAACGCGATTACTCGTTAGCGGCGATTACTTGCGAAACCGGCGCGCCGCGGAAGCTCCACCACGAGCTGTTTTTATTTTCCGTCGCTGTGATTGGCGGAACGGCGGACGCGAAAATAAATCTCACTTCAGAGGTGTTAAGCAGCTTAAACCCGTCAAGTAAGAGTCCGCTGCGCACACGTCTAAGCGAAAAATAACACACAGCAATGAAAATAAATTGCGCAAGTTGACCTACGAATTATTGAAAGAAGCAGCGTGTGACCTGCAGGAGAAGGATAAAACTCAGTCACGAGTGTTTGAAATTGGCATCGATCGTTCACATGATGTTCGTCGCCGCTGTATGAGTTCAGTTTTCTGTGTGGCTGAATTGAATCGTGTCGCAACAGATTCGCAGAAATCTGGTTAGTCCATGACGAAAGGTCCGTTACAACTGCAGGTCGATGTTACCGAGAAAGTTACTATTTACGCAGAGCTACGCCGCGCTAGGAACTGTGTGTTGCCACTTAAATTTCTGATCCAGAGTTAAGAAAATCAACCTCGTAATGAGGTCAGAGCAGGATGGATGGCGTCAAACCCAGTAGAATTTTCCAGGTCGGAAATGCAGCGTAGCGGAACACCTTCTGTAAAACAAGTACTACAATTCGCTACAGTAATCCAGGTTAATTTTGCGATTACGCATAGACAATGACATAATTGGTTCCATCTACGGGTATTTGGCATTAAACGCAGAAACATGCAATAAACGCACTACCAACACGCACATACCGCGTACGACGTCGATGTCATTGGACACTGAGCACTTTTTCAGACTGTCAAAGATCAAACAAATAGGCTGTGGGTTTATTGGAGGAACTATCTCAGCATTCTCCTTAACTGATTCACGGAAACAGCAAGAAACCAAAAATGTCCGAAGAGGACATGTGCAAAATTAGAAGTGCTGAAACCAGTTTTCAAATATTCATTTGCAAAGGAAGATACAGGAGTACGATCGCGGTTTAATTTTCGTACCACTCCAAAGATGAGTGATACAGACTCTAGTCTCAGTGGTATTGACAAACAGCTGATAATGCCCAAATTAAAGGAGGTTCCAAGACCCGACTGAATTCTTGTCAATGTATATAGAATTTTCAAGAAAGGTAGCCCTAGTGTTAAACATAATGTAGAACGACCTCCTCATGCCAAACACCATGGATTCCGAAAACATCGGTTACACAAAATCCAACTCGGTATTTTTCTCATAGATATCCTAGATCAAGGGAATGAGTTAGGTGAATCACCTCTTGACTTCCAAAAAGCATTTGACTCAGTTCCACAGCAAGGTTTACTATCGAAACTAAGATCAAAGGGGATATTAAACATAATTTCTTAGTAGGTCGGACTTCTTAGTGGCTAGGATTTTTTAGTAGGTAGGACGCAACATGTTACGTGGGATTGAGTCATCGACAGATGTAGAAATAACTTCAAGCACATCAGCACACGAAACCCTGTCGATCTTCGTGCACCCTACATGATGTCTTGGTGCAACAATGTAGACACCCGACACGAAAACCAACGGCATATGAAACTTCCTGGTACATTAAAATTGTGTGCCGGACAGGCAGTGAAATGTGGTATATTTTCCTTCGACGGTCACAGCTCGCGACTCGTCCTCACAGCTTTACTGCCGCCAGTACCTCATCTCTTACCTTCCACACATTTCAGTTCTCCTGCTTACCTTGGGGAATAAGCACTCGTCCGCTTACCTTGCGGAATTAGCACTCGTCCGCAGCTCGTGGTCGTGCGGTAGCATTCTCGCTTCCCGCGCTCGGGTTCCCGGGTTCGATTCCCGGCGGAGTCAGGGATTTTCTCTGCCTCGTGATGACTGGATGTGTGTGATGTCCTTAGGTTATTTAGGTTTAAGTAGTTCTAAGTTCTAGGGGACTGATGACCATAGATGTTAAGTCCCATAGTGCTCAGAGCCATTCGAACCATTCAGTTAGCGCTCCTGGAGGAAAGGAAGGTCCCAGTTTAGAGTCCCGGTCCTCCTCACAGTTTTAATCTGCCAGGAAGTTTCATACCGCGCGCACTTCGCTGAATACTGAAAATTCATTCTGGAGCCAAGGGAATATTGCTCGTCAATCTGGAAAATATACAATCTAGAATGGAAAGAGGAAATGAAGGACATACAAAGAAGAGGGACGCGTTTCGTCACAGGTTCAATTTTATATAAGTATGATGTCTGTTCTTTTGGACTTGCCCCAGGGAAGTGTGATAGGACCGCTGTTTATACATGATGATTTGGTGGACAGAGCGGGCAGCAGTCTGCAGTTTGCTGTTGATGCCATGGTGAACGGTAAGGTGTCGACGTTCAGTGACTGTAGAAAGATAAGAACACTGAGATAAAATTTCCAGGTGGTGTCACGAATGTAAGGTAGCAAAAAATTTAGAGAATTTCAGCTTAATGCGTATGCGTATGAGTAGGAAGATGAAGCCTATAATGTACGGATACAGTATTACTAGTGTCCTGTTTGAGACAGTTACGCCCTTTAAATATCTGGGCGTAACGTTTCACAGCGATATGAGATGGAACCAGTGTGTGAGAACTGTGGTAAGGAAGGCGAATGTCGACTTCAGTTTATTGGGAGAATTTTAGGAAAGCGTGGTTCACCTGCAAAGGAGAGCACATATAGGACGCTGGTGCGACCTATTCTTGAGTACTGCTCGACTGTTCGGGATTCGTACCGCGTCAGATTTAAGAAAGGTATCGAAGCAATTCAGAGGCGGGCTGCTAGATTTGTTATCGGTAGGTTCGAACTACACGTAGTTCTTACGGAGATGCTTCGGGAACTCAAATGGGGATGACTTGAAGGAAGGTGACGTTCTTTTCGAGGTACACTGAGAAAATTTAGAGAACCGGAATTTGAAGCTGTTTGCCGAACGATTGCTCTGCCGCCAACATACAATGCACGCAAGGACATTGAAGATAAGCTAAGATAAATACGGAGGCAAATAGATACTCGTTTTCCCTTGTGGTACAGGAAAGGAAATGACTAGAAAGTACAAGGTACCCTCCGCCACGCGCCGTATGGTGGCTTGCGGATTATGTAGATGTAGATTCTAACCCGTCTATCTCGCTTTAGTCAAGCGGTCGCCTTAATGATATCGGTTATCCGAGCACATCTACCGTCTGCTACAAATCATAATATATAGGGATACTACTCTGCAGTGTGCGCCATTTGGAGATTTGGGTCCGACGGGACAAGTCCTTGGATAGCCAAGGCAGAAATATTTTTTTTTTGTTATTGATTTACTTCAGTGCCCCAATGCAGCAAAAATAGGAAATTCCTTACGATAGAGCCGGCTAGTGTGACCGAGCAGCTCTAGGCGCTTCAGTCTGGAACCGCGCGACGGCTACGGTCGCAGGTTCGAATCCTGCCCCGGGCATGGATGTGAGTGGTGTCCTTAGGTTAGTTAGGTTTAAGTAGTTCTAAGTTCTAGGAGACTGATAAGCTTAGATGTTAAGTCCCATAATGCTCAGAACCATTCGAACCATTTTGAACCTTTCGACAGGTTGAATAAGTAAGCGTAAAAGCGTCACAGAGATGCTCATGTAGCTACAGTGGCAGAGGCTACAAGGGAGGCGTCGTGCATCATGGTATGGTTTAGTATTAAAATTTCGAGAGAATACTTTCCTGGAAGAATCAACCAATATTTTCCTCCTCTACGTTTATCTCCTAAAAAGGCTATGAAGATGAAATTAGCACGATTCAAGCCCGTCATTAATAGTTCTGCCCCCAAGAGCATTAGTTACTCGAACAGGAAAGAAGGTGTGAGGGATGGGGAGTGGAGAGGGGGGGTGATAGAGACACACAGAGTACTCTGAATCACTAACCATAAAGTAGCTTACGGAATAGAAGTGTAGCACATGAAACTGTTGCCTAAGGGACAGCGGGCTCTCGTGTCGAACAGAGGTCACCAGATGGTGGCGGCCATGTGGCTCGTGTTAAGCCGTGAGGTGGAACAGGATACGTCTGTGGACCGCTACGAGCATTCGATAAGCTGGCCGTTGCGTGACGCTATCACAAATATACGGCCCCAGGGACGGAATGTTGGTCTATTAGCCTTCGGTTACGCTAAACGTACCGGCGGAAGGGGAGCAAAGTACTGCGATAAGGCGCTGGGAGCAAAAGGAACACACGAGGCCAGAGGACAAAGCGACCGTTGTTACCCCTTCCAGCACATCACGTGGGTCCCAGCTACCGTTTACTGATGCAACTCACTTCCACTCTGACAGCTTCCAAAGGTGTACAGCCACAGATATTCCGGTCTGATTCGCTTCTTCCTGGAATTTCGATAGAGGCTGCTACACAAGAAAGAAGTCACGAAATAAGAAGAAAACCTGGTGTACGTTATAACGCCACCAGCGCCACATTAACACAGGAGAAGTGGTTTTGTTCACCACTTCTATACATGAGAACCACCTTACGTAACTTGTATCAGACGCATCTCTACTACTCTTTAGGTTTTCACAAAAAAATGTGGAATCCTACCACAACATAAATTAGGGCAAGAACTTCGTAAAGAGCCACTATAGACACACATGGTTTCTAATATCAAAGCACTGCCAAACAATGCTTATCACTTCCTCAATGGTTTGCGCTTGGTTTCACAATGATTATAGCACGTCATAGTTTATAAGCAACAATAACAAATCAATATTAAACTGACGCATTCTACTCGTTATACTCTGAGAACAATGCTTTTCATTACAGTACCTCATACACTTCATCACTACGATTACCAGCCATCATAATGATCGGTATTACAGTTAACTCATCTCAGACAGATTTTATTTGTGTGAAAGGAATATTAACATCTACAATGAGGTCATTAGAAAGAGAACACAAACTTGGAACGAGGAAGGAACTGAAAAAAAGGTCAGCTATGTCTTCCTCAAAGTAACCTTCCCTTAGCATTTGTCTCAGCTGATATAGAGAAACTATGAAAAATTTATATCTGGATAGCAGTGCACGATTTGAACTAAGTGTCTTGACACAGCTGGTGTACGGGTAGGGAAAAAACACGAAAGAGCTATTGTCTTGATACATTTTAGTCTCTTTGACCGATACTTAAGGTATTCTGATGTTCGAAGGAGTAAGAGAAGCGGCATTGAAAGATTGTGTGCTATGTACGTAATGGTTGAAGAAATTTTGAAAATATCATGTTTTCACTGAGCTGGCAAAAGTCATGGGACAGCGACATCCGCGTATGCAGATGGCAGTACTATCGCGTACACAAGGTATGAAAGGGCAGCGCATTGGCGGTGCTATCATTTGTACTCAGGTGAACAGACTTTGAACGCGAAATGGTAGGAGAAATTCCATTTTTTAAATCGTTAGAAAATTAAATATTCTGAGATCCACAGTATCAAGAGTATACCGAGAAACAAATTTCAGGCATTACCTCTTACCACAGACAAAGCAATGGCTGACGGCCTTCACTTAACGACCCAGAGCAGCGGCGTTAGCGTGGAGTCTGACAGACAAGCAACACTACTTGAAATTATCGCAGAAACGTATGTGGGACGTACGACGACCGTATCCGTTAGGACAGTGCGGTGAAATTTGGCGTTAATGGTCTATGGAAGCAGATGACCGACGCTAGTGCCTTCGCTAACACCATGAAATCGGCTGCAGCGCCTGTACTGTGCTCGTGTTCATATCGGTTGAACAGTAGACGACTCGGGAACCGTGGCCTGATGAGTCACGATTTAATTTTGTAAGAGCTGATGGTAGTATTTGAGTGTGGCGCAACCTCACGAAGCCATGGGGTCCTATTTCTCAACAAGACGCTATACAAGCGGATGGTGGCTCCATAAATTTGTGGGCTGTTCTGGACCATTGACTGTAAATGGCTATATTTGTTACTTGCAAACCATTTTCAGCCATCCATGGACTTCATCTTCCAAAACAACGATGGAATTTTTAAGGACAACAGTGCGCCGTGCCAGAACGTTCTGGACATTAGAGCGAATGATTTTGCCATAAAGATCGCCCAACAAGAATTCCATCTGACTTTTATGGGACATAACCGAGACTTCTGTTCGTGCACGAAGTCCTGCACCGACAACACTTCCGCAGTTGTGGACCGCTATACAGGCAGCATAGCTCAACACTCCTGCAGGCGACTTCCAGCGACTCCAGTCGATGCCACGTAGAATTGCTGCACTTGTCTGCCCAAAAGAAGGTCCGACACGATGTTGGGAAGTATCGCATGAATTATGTCACCACAGTTTCAAGCAGCACAGCCTCCCATAAGTTTATTTTGTAATCAGCGTCAATGCTGGCATCCATATTTCAACGTCACATTTAATTCGTGCAGATAGTTACTTAATTCCATTTTTCCTAGATAATTCACACAATTTCTTTTGAAATGACTTGTGAATCAGTTTGCAATCTGTGTATACGTCCTGAAGGGAGCAATACTGAAGACGGAATTGCCTTGTTATTTTTCGTCACTGCTGCGTGAAACTCCGTTCACTTAGGTTTATCTGAAGTTTGAAACTTCTAAAGGTGCTGTCCGCTGCTGGAAATACAACGCAAGAAAAAAAATCCTTTTTGGGACTAGGCCTAAAACACGTAAATATTATTTCTTCACGCGCCGAAATTCAGTTCACTTCGTTACGTAATTCCCATATGTGACGGTGGAAAAAAGAAAAAGGCAAAAACGCAGTGCGTAGCGTTTATGGTACTAAATGTACAGTTAATATTCCACTCAGTAGAGGAAAGCAGAAATTGTCAGTGCGTTTTGTTTGATCATTTGGAAGATAACGTGAAATTTTTAAAGGCGGAAATTGTTATTTTGTGCTAGCGTCATAACTGGATTAAAGCGGATCCCGTGTTGCGGCGAGCAAATTAATCGACTGTGTGCAGCACATAAAACGGCTTTTACAGCTTAAATATTAATTCTGCGCGAGCGATCAGTGCACAAATTGGTTCAGGGGATTTTCTTTGTGTTTGTTTGCCGAGCCGTCTGCTGTGTAACTATGTGAAGGGCTAAATACAAGCGCGATGCTGCGCCTGGCTAGACAGCAGCGCTTATTATCAAAATTCCTGTCGCTGCCTCCGACGGAACACCACTCAAAATGATGTGTGAAAAAGTTGCGAATGCGACCCTTGTATAGCGAAACGTTACTTCGACCGTAGAAAAACAGAGGTTATAAAAACAAAAATGCCAATGTTTTACATTACAATAATTCGAAAGCGGTGATGGAAACGCGAAGAAAGGATCTGATGGGAAGTTTATTGCCTTGGTCGTGTATACTTACAGTAGGTTACTAGTTTCGACAGGACTCGTCTGTCATCTTCAGATCCACACGGTGCAGTTTATAAACCCATTTTGTGCAACAAACTGCGCATTTGTTTTCGAACCATCGAAATGGACGCATAATACAAAGGAAGTCCTTTTCGGTTATACTAAAACAAACGTGAGGTTTATCGCATAGCATGGTTTCATATCCTCTGCACTGTGGATCTGAAGATGGCAGCTTAGTCCTGTCGCAACTTGTAATCCAGTGTACGTACACGCGACCAAACAGTAAAAAACTGTATCAGACGCGTTCTTTACATTGAATTAACTAATCGCCCTCTAGACGACAATGTCAGGTATTTATAGTAGACAGAAATCTCTCGAAGTAATTTCTCTTTCACGTAACTTGACTTCATGTGGCGAAGCTATACCAGTGAAGCAACTGTTACACGATTCTGTGGACGAACAATAGACTACATGTCCCGCTGTAGCAATTTGTAAGAGTCGGTTCTTAGCCAAGAGGAAATCAGGGACGCAGCAAATTCAGCAGAATCATGGAAATAAACCAATATCCGACTTCAACTAAACTCTGAATTGAAGATCGCTTCAGTTACGTACTATCTAACCATAATCTGTCACTGTCCTCTGTTACTGCCAAATGTTTGTTACTTGTGCGGAGTATTACGTGTTAGACTGCGGTCGATAAGTTATCGAGTCTTAATATGGTGACTACAGGAAACCACTGGTAAATCAGCCAGTTCAGATCAGATGGTTTCACAACAAACCGCAGACTACGCCGAATCTAATGTCACGATATAGTCAGACGAAAAACTTCATCGTTGCCCGATAACCAACGAAGGATGAAATCACATCTTTTCTGAAAATTTATACACAAAAATCTCTGCTACGATGTAGCCATCAGGTCCTTTCCAACAGTCGTATCTTCTGTCGCTCTGATTTGCTATCTCTTGAAGTAAACAACGTTTGTACTTTACATGACAAGATACTACAAATCGGAATAAGTTTTTGCAATTTTTTCTGAGGTGTTGATGTCCTCTACCTTGTAACTAGTTCATAAATTCAACTCGAACTTTAAATATTCCGAATGAACGGTCAAGATGTACGCCGTACGGTGTAAATAGTGTTCTCATGAATCTGCGACTGTGGCAGCCTGATATTTTGTTTACTTACTATCTATCTACTTTTGCTTCTTCTACAAACATTTGCCTGATAATTCAGGACTTGATACTCTCGGATCCGGATCGGCTACTCGGAAGAACACCGTGCTAAGGAAAATACTGGTGAGTGCAAAGGTCACCTGCAATCAATGGCTGATGTACGCACGTGCTGTTCGTTTTCAACTTTATGGCAAACTACAAGTCACTCAAACTGCCATGATGTATGAAGTGTAAGTACTGAAGTAGTGCAGTCGTGTTTGAAATGACACAGATGTTGGAGCAGGTACATTACTTGTGTAGGGCTCCTCAGCCTATCTTTACTACTAACTACTAAGTTACTCTTTCATGCTCAAACACAGATGACTTATGTGACAATGTCATTCGAAGGATTCTGAGTACACCTTGTAAGCAGGAAAATCCAAAGCCGAACTAATTACTTTGCTTTCGACAATTACCAAGCGCAGACTTTTACATCTGCAGCTTACATAATGTTTAAGTTTCTGTTTGTCATTCGTGTCTGCAAAATAAATGGTTTCCTTTTTTGATTATTTCTGCTTGTTACCCGGATTTGTTCCTGTTAGCCGTCATCTGTAATTCTAGTTATAGAGAAACATTGAATTATAGAAAGACTCAATTTCTGCTGTGTGCACTTCTCATAGTTAGGTCTTGATTCTCGTATTGAGGGTAGCCAGAAACAGTTTGAAAGGCTTGTAAGGGTGTTGCAGGGTAGGCTGTGCTGTGAAATAACTTCCAAGAGAGAGAAAAATCAATACGATGCGCCTTTTCTGAATCAATTAGCATTGAAGTTAACGAATCAGGTCGTTGCGCGCGCTGATTAAAGAGACCTGCCAGATAAAATTGTCAGTTGTTTTCATAACATAGGCGATAGCGCACGAGATTGCTCAACCTTTGCCTCGGGTTCGGTCTTCATAACTGTCCCATCTTCAATTTTTGTATCGCTCTCTATTGTTTTTGGTTTGGCGACAGTCTCTCGTGGGGTGCTTGAATTTGCGTGAGCAGCGGCTTGATTGGTTAATTTCACTGCTAAATAACTCGGAAACTGCGCAACGGATAGAATTTCTCACGTAATAATCATTTCTCCGAACATTATACTATGGAATACCATTAAAAACTTGTCAGACTGTTTCTGACCACCGTATATATTGTATAATATCCGTTGTTCTCAATTGAGCATACATATTTTTCTGAGAATTTCAAATATCATCGACCATTTTACATTGTCGTAAGCATCCTATGAAAGTGAAAGTGTTTCGTAAGTCTTGCTTCCAGTACCGCTCGTACCGACGTATCTGCATGTGGTGCCTTGAACTTAACCTGAAGTCAAACTGATAGTCATTTAATCGATCGTTAATTCCTTTTCCTTTGTTTCTTATATTATAGTGGTCAGTATATTGTACGTAAGAGCTGTCGTGCTGAATCAGATCATTCTCAATTATTCACTCTCGCTAACTTGGAAATTTTGTGGATAAATTGTTCTGAAAGTTACGTCTCCAGTCTCACATATTCTGCCCTCAAACATCTGGTTAATTTGAGAAATATCAAAAGAATGATTTCTACCCCAACCGTCTTGTTGATGCCAAGTATTTTAGAATTCTGCCAAACTCTTACTCTAATACTACAACACTTACATCTTCCAAATCAATATCTAACCCTTCCTTCACGTCACCAGACAGTTCCTCCCCTTCGTAGATTTTTCGTATGCTGTTCCCACTTACCTACCCTCTCCTCTGCATTCAACAGTAGAATTCCATTTGATCTCTAATGTTGATTAGTTAATTTCGTCGGTAGTAATACTTATTTGTACTGAATATGTGGTTGTGACAACCATTTCCTTTAGGATTTCTTTACTTATTGTTGCAGAAATTTAGCTTCAGCTTCCCTGCACAGCCTACCAATATCGTTCCTAAGTGACTTAACAATTGCATAAACTGTCCCTCCGGATTTTTGAATATTTTACGTATTGTGAATAAAAAAGCACGATATTTGTTTAATATTCGATAACATTTATTGTTTTGAAAAGCGTTTTTCTGCTATTACAGCATCGTCAGGTAAAAAAGATACACTGATCAGCAATAGCATTACGACCACCTTCCTCATAGTTGGTACGTCAACCTGTGGCACAGTTAACAGCGGCGACTCGTCGTGCATGCAAGTAATAGGGCCTTGGTAGTTCGCTGCAGGGAATTGGCACCAAATCAACTAATTTTCGTAAATTCCAGCTAGGAGGCGATGAGCTCTGACATCACGTTCAATCACAACCAGATGTGTTCGATCGGGTTCAGATCTGGCGAGTTGGGAGGCCAGTTACCAATTGTAACTCGTCAGTGTTCCTCGAGCCACTCCATCAGACTCCTGGCCTTTTGACAGGGCGCATTATCTTATTGGAAAAGTTCCGCTGCCATCGGAAACATGATCGTCATGAAGAGGCGAACATGGTCTGCAATCAGCGTACGATACCCTTTGGCAATATGGTGCCATGCACGAGCTCTACTGCACCCATGGATGCCCACGCGAATGTTCCCCAGAGCGTAATGGAGCCGCCGCCAGCTTGTTTCCGCCCCTCAGTACAGGTGTTACGTAGCTGTTCCCCTGGAAGACGACGGATTCGCGCCCTCCCATCAGCATGGTGTAGTAGTATTGGGATTCATCAGATGCATCGCTCTGCCACTACGCCCAATGCCGATGGTCACGTGCTCATTTTTGTTATGGTTTCCGCTGTCGTGGTGTTAACTCCGGCACATGCATGAGTCGCCAGCTGCAGATGCCCATCGTTAGGAATGTTCGGTCACTGTGTGTTCAGACACACTTGTACTCTGCCCTGCATTAAAGTCCAGTAATAGTTCCGACACAGTTCACCGCCTGTCCTGTTTCAGAAGTCTGCCCAGCCTACGACGTCCGACGTCTATAATAAAGGTTGACCGCCCAACCGCACGACGTGTGAACATGGTTTCACCTTGGTTTCGCCACGCGTTCAAGACACTCACCAGAACACTCCTCGGACACCCGACAATTCGTCCAGTTTCCGAAATGCTCGTGCTGAGCCTCCAGATCATCACAATCTGCCCTCGGTCAAACTCAGATAAATCTCACGCCCTCACTATTCTACACACGGACAGCACACTCACTGATACTATACACGCCTTGCGTATGTCCAGCAGAGATTCCTCGCCAGGTGACGATGCTATCGTCTGGACGGGTTTATATCGATAGGTTGGTGGTAATAATGTTTTGACTGATCAGTGTAAGTATGTGTGACTTGAAATTATTGTAGGATCAAAGATTTTAAACTTGTTGCAACTACAGAGTATCTCAGCTGGTTTTCAAAGATGACATTTGTTAATGTTCGATTGATGTCTGAAACGAGAGAGATTATTTCAGTAGAATAAGATGTAAAGCAGGTCCGATAAGACAAAGAAGACATTACACCCAGCTAAGTTACGTGTTTACCTTGGTGTGAATAAAGCGGTATAAAACAGGCTGGTTACTGAGTTTCAAGTAATGCTATTAATTTATTTGGCGAAGAGGACTTAGCTGCCAGCGTATATCGCAATGATCGCTCACTTGACAAGTGTCTCGGCGGTCATCACGCAGCGTTCAGTTGTCACATGCAGCATGCCGTGCGTGAGAGAGTGTGTATGCGTGAGGTGTCGTGATGGCCGAGTCAGCGGACGCCCGCCACGACCGTGTGTGTGTGTGTGTGTGTGTGTGTGTGTGTGTGTGTGTGTGTGTGTGTGTGTGTGTCGGCGTTATGCAATGCATAGCAATGCGCCGGCAGAGCAACTTCCGCCGGGCCGGCTAGCTAGCCAGCCGCAGCCGCCCTCGCTGCCTCTGGAGTCGCTGTACGGGAGATTATATTTCATCATTAAGAAACCATTTTTCGTTCCCGGAGAGGTAGCTTGTAGCGGCTACCATTCGTCTTCGTTAAGGCCGTCGTTTCGGAAATCACGTCATCCGACCGCTACCGCCGGTCGCCTGTGTGTGGGGGTGGTGGGCCAGGCGTGTGTTATGCGGGTGGATTTGGAAGGATGCATTCGGTCCAACGGTTGTGGGAGGCTCTAGAAACCTGTTAAGTCGCCAAGAAGAGGCCACGTGGGCAAGCAATGGTGTGCGCACTCCGCCATACACACAGGTACGGAAGACAGAAATTCTTTTTAGAGGCGACTCCTTGACAAATGCACGTAAAATACAATTGCTTTTTCTTCACATTCGAGTCGGTCGGACGAAGTTTTCAAAGACTCTTACCCATCCATCTATTTCCTCAGTAACTCTTCTTTCTTTCTTTCTTTCTTTCTTTCTTTCTTTCTTTCCTGTAGAACTTCCCCAAATGGAGGGGTCGTAGAGGTATGCCACAGGAGTTCGGAAGGACGGTCGTTGAGATTCCCGCTACCCATCTAAATTTCTGCTTTTCCTAAATTGCGTAGGTGCAAATGTAAGGATAGTTTCTGTGGGATGGGTACAGTCTTCTTCCTTCCAATTGTTCCCCTGTCCAAACTTAGCGTTCCATCGACGATAAGGTCATTAGAGACTGAGCCTAAGACCTAACCTAAATTAACTTCTTTGCTGTTGCACAAGTGAAAATGAAGGAGACTTCGAAAAAATAAGGGGCCTTCTAAAAATTCGGCGAGGAAAGGCACATACGAAAAATACTGATTAAAAGAAGAGACAGGATGATAGGCTATGGCCTAAGACACCGAAGAATAACTTCCACTGTAGATGAGTGATCTGTAGGAAAAAGAAACTGTAGGGGGAGCCAGACATTGGAACATATTCAACAAATAAGTGATGAGGTTGGGTGCAAGTACTACCTGCTCGTGAAGTGTAACTCGCAGCACGCAAGCTTGCGAGAGAGGGAGTCGGACTCTGATCGAATGTGTGTGGTGGATTAACAGCCGCGGCCTGGTACATTAGCCATCCTAGTTAGGTTACGCAAATGCTGGGATAGTCCCCAACTTTCACCTCAGAGAATGCGATGCGCGGACAGTTGAAATACGACAACACACAAAGCAAAGTTTCCAGGTTTCTCAGACAGGTGGTGCACCAGGCTTCCCTGGCTTAGGTTATCTTGACAACTGTGACGTCTAGAAGAGCATCCGTCCACAAAGCTGACTAGTAAAACAAAATTTGTCAAGGCGTGAAAAAGCGTATCCCGTACTGCAGAGGATTAACACCAGGGGAAAGGAAGGAGGAGGAAGAAGGATGCAAATGTTGCTCAAAGGTGAAGTGGTTGGCACAGGAAGGAGGTTCGCATAGGGCCGCATCGAACTAGTCAGAGTACTGATGGAAAAAAAGGGTTAATATTTTCTTTATCCTGCGTATTCGAAGGTGAACAATTCCTTCAGTAAAGCAGTGAAATTAACATTTTCACTCCATTAGTAGTGGCATTAATTCTGGACAATTTGTAGAGATTCGTTGAAAATTGAATTCAGGAGTTCATTTCCGATGAAGTATACAATAAAATTCCAGGAAATATGCCTTAATATCAACTACTAGAAACTTGAAGTTCAGATATAGAAATTTAATTAAACATTTTAAAAAATCAAACCAAATACTCATACACCAACAATTCCAGAAAATTACACATTACGTGGCGCAAACGTTATTGCAATATTTCTTGGTGTTTTGTGGTATATCCTTTTGATTTAATCACTGCACCGACTCTGCGCAGCATCGAGTCCCCCAAATGTGAAGACCTTCTGATTTCATCGCTCTGAACCACCAATTGACGATGACCTGTGCGAGCTCCCTCTTGTTACTGGAATTCCGTCGTCAAACTATGATTTTAAGCCACGACGACAAATTTTCAGTTGGGTAGAGGCGGGTCTGTTGTCAGGCCAAAGCAGCACTCTAATTTGGTCGTCGGAGCATTTATTATTGATTCTCGAGGTATGACATAGCGCACTGTCTTGCTGAAAGGAAAGATGTACTGGACATTGTTACCTTCAAACAAACCACTGATGAAGAACAGGAATTTCAACACTAAGACTTCGTGTTGGTTTTTTTTTGCGGTAATGTTACTCCATGCAGCCCCACACGTGAAGGGATGCTTCATAGTGCTAGTGGTGCACTGAGGCAACAAATCTTTGCCTGCTCGACGACGAGCGAACTTCATCACTTCCAAAGATAGTGATCTTAGGCTCGTCACTCCAAACGACTCCAGCCCAATCTGCTTGTGTCCATTCCCTACATGCTAATGGCCATTGCACACGTGTATAACTCTGCATTTTCTCCAGATAAGGCTTGTTCCTTAGAGTCTTCGCTCGCAATCCATTTTTTGCAGAGTTTTTCTCTCACATTTCGATCAGGAACTTCAACCCATCGAAATCTTAGAAATGACATTTGTAATATTACGGTATATTGATGATTTTAAATTTTTTTTTTTTAGTTTTTGGACCGTTTGACTACAACTGATCGTAACACAATTTTCGTGCCGTACGCGTTTCGCCTTTATTCTCCGCGAAGCATCTTCAGTGGCCTGGAATATGTACATACTTTTAACTATTTGGTTTACATTCCGGGGGAATGTACCTATAGGCCACAAACAATTCTGGTCGTTGGTTTTATGTAGTAATAATTCGATTCTACTTAAAGGTTGCGTGGACGATTTTCCACATATTACGTTTTTTTCCATTTCTTGTGCCGTCCCTCTTCTTACAATTGCTACCTGGTTTCTTTCCACATTTCACAGCACTAGGAACTGAACACTTGTTTAAATTTGTGTTCCCGACTGTCCGATGTTATTGCCAACTTTCTAGTGTAATTTTTTGGAGTATCTGTGCTCGTGTGTGTGTGTGTGTGTGTGTGTGTGTGTGTGTGTGTGTGTGTGTGTGTGTGTGTTTTGTCTAAGACGTAGGTTACATAAATTAAACAGGATCCCACTCAACAAGAGAAACTATGAAAAACACATGAGTACGGTGATACAAATAGCGCCGTCAGTTGAGGCCGAACGGTTCTAGGCGCTTCAGTCTGGAAGCAATCTACCTCTACGGTCGCAGGTTCGAATCCTGCCTCGGGTATGGATGTGTGTGATGTCCTTAGTTAGGTTTAAGTAGTTCTAGGGGACTGATGGCCTCAGAAGTTAACTCCCATAGTGCTTAGAGCCATTTGAACCTTGCATCCTGCATGCAGGTCTTACCGGCAGAGCTATCCAAGCGCGACTGCCAACTCGCCTTCACCGCCTCCATTCTGCCAGTACTTCAGTAAGATCGTTCCTTGTGAGCGGCAAGAGTCTCACTCTTAGTTGCGAATCGCGACGATATTTTAATGTCTGGTAGCTTCCGTGTTAGTGCCACCCTACATACTCTACAGTACGACGTGCTGACCGACCCTGTTGCGGAGAAATCAGTGGTCAGGTTACAGCACTTGCCTTTCCAGTGTAACGTTTGAACAGTTAATAGCATGGTACTATGGCTTCAAGCAGTGACGTTTTTCTAAGATGATGTGGGTTCCTGTGCATTGTCGAACGTTGGAAGCAGCTTCACATCTGCAGTCACTTTAGTGGGGTCGCCATCATATTTCTGTGGAGGTATTGTACCCAGATAGTGCCAAGACCTTCAGAGATAATATTTTGTGTGAAAACTGACATGTAGGTAAAAATGAAATACCTGAGATGAGGTATGAAATGACATTAAGGACTCAACTTGCAAATTCACTGTGACAAACTGCACCCTTATTTCTTAGTGAGGAAAATGGCGCAATAATTAAAAATGGCTAGTATTGTTAATTTGTAAAATAAAAATACATAAATAAGATAATATTAAGTGGCGAGACGCTTAATAGTATGAGTTCGATCGACCTTTAACGAATACTATCTTTTATTTTTTATGTAGTTCTTAACACAGACCTTACTGTGAAATGAAGCCAAAAATTAGTAAAATTCTTATACCCGATTCTTTTGTTACAGGTGAGTGTTTGGAATCTTCTTGCTGGCGGCTCACATAGCCCGCCCTGTTACGTGGTTTGGACTGTCTGGTAAATATGAACTACAAACCTGAAAATAAGTTTATTATCCCTTCTTGAAGATGAATCCTGTCATTCGGTTGGTTAGGTTTAAGTAGTTCTAAGTTCTAGGGGACTGATGACCATAGATGTTAAGTCCCATAGTGCTCAGAGCCATTTTGAACGATGCTGTGTTGCAGTCTAGATAATGTCACGCCCCTGCGCGCCGAACTTTTTTATTCACACTAATAAAATGTTGCAAGGAATAAATACTTCGCGAGAAATATACTTCTAAACTAATATGACTTAAAAAGAAAGGTAGCAGATAACAACATACTTCGTATACGTTAGGTTCTCCTGTCTCATATGATGTGCAGGACAGCGTGACAGATCGGCCGTCCCATGGTCATTCATAATTTCTCATCAGATTCGCCTCATTCTTCACAATTTCGTCGTTTGGTAAGATGCTGCCCAACTTTTAGAAATAACTTACCTTGCGGACCACACCTTCCCGTACCTGAGATTAAATGGCTGTGCAATATACTCGATAGCAGATCTTAACGAAGCCTGTTTGTTCCTTCCAAAAACCTCCAGGCTTCATAGATTCCGTTGAATTTGACTGCTTCATCTCGCACCACTAGAGCTGGCACACTCAGCCGTCTAACATTGTCATCGTTCTTCTATCGCTGCTGAACCATGGGAGTCCCTCTGGTCACCTACTTCCTGTTCCCGATTCGACAGCTGACTACAGCTACTAGTAACAATGCATCCTGATTGGTTTGAAAGTGTTTCTATTAATGCGACACTACTAAAAAAAAAATTCGCCTTCTCCATGTGTTAATGACACCTCATAGCTATATTTTTACTTTTTACAGTGACTGAAATCTCTTCCAGAATTTGACTGTCAGCTCAGTTTGCCTACTTGTGCGATTGTCCACAAATCTCTTGGTATCCTTATGCTGACACACGACTCGTCAGGACACCATTTGCTTCCAATGTTCATGTCCGAAAGACATAATTCACTTGGACTCACTTCGATCTCTGGCAGTGACATCCGATAGTTGGCAACACAAACCGAAACCTTTAAAACAAGTGTTCAGTTTCTAGTTCCATGAAATGTGGAAAAAACTCAAGTGCAAATTACAAGAACGGCACCAAAAATGGAAGAGAAACGTAATATGTAGCAAATCGTCCACACAACCTGTAAGTAGAATTAAAACATTACATCATAGAGAAAACCAATCACCAGAACTGTTTGACCTATAGGTACATTGCCCCAAAATGTAAACTAAATAGTAAAAATATGTACATATTCCAGGCCGCTGAAAAAGCCTTCCAGAGAATAAAGGCGAAACTTGTACGGCACCAAAAAAAAAATAATAAAATAAAAAAATAATAATTATTATCAATATACACACCCGACTATTTAGCGCCTCCATCCAACCTTTTCGCTATTTCTGCATGTGTTATTGCCTTATTCCTTTTACATGGTGACAATCAGCATGTTTCGGTACATAAGACATACATTCGTCAGTCAGTCGTCCGTCTCAGCTCACGCTAAAGGAACCTTATACTTCAACAACAACAACGTGTTGCTTCTACTGGAGTTACAAGAGTTACAACAACGTTGTTTCTCACTGGATAAAACAAAAATAACACACTTCCATTGAATAATTCGTCGGAACAGGACAGATTACAAACAACTGCACAAACTGGTAAAACAGTAAAAATTTTAATCGTTGTCGGTTAAGTCTGTTAATTTATTTTCAATGAAAAATATAAAATGAAAGGGCCAAAAAATGATATTCAGTGCGACATCATAAACAAAAAATTAAAGCGTAATTTGTTAATTTACTAAAACTTACACCTCGCGATGTTAAAATGAATATTTCAACAAAACGGCCAGAATTAGTGCCACTACTGTGTTACCTACTACTTCTGATAGTACCGCACGCACATATATTTTGATGTTTGAAAAAGAAAATAAAATCGGCTTCCCCACGTAAAACATTTTCTGGATTGTCAGTATCCATTATGCTTTCTCCTCAAAAGCCTGTGTCATTGGGGAAAGCATTAAGACCATGTTGTCAGTAGTAAAGACCATTAGTTCTTTGACCAGACAACGTGACGCCGTGTTATGAGGATACACGAAGTAGTCATGTTAGCACTGTTGCCGTTGAAAAAGGATGTTAAGTGGATAGCCAGACTTGCCTAGGAGACTCGAATGGAGCTTTAAGCCAACTGGTTCGAGTCACCACACAGGAGTTCCATGCTTGCCTTTGGCTGTGATGACACTACAGATTGTCGTCTCAGTATTGATCCCACGATTCTCCTACAGTTCGTAAGCCTAGTCACAGGACCTAGTGCCAAATACAGGGATCCTAACGAAGACATGTGAGCAGCATAGTTAGTTGAAGGGAGGCAGGGCTGAGAATTAATGCTGAGCTACTATAGAGTCGCGCAGAAAAAGGCTCGAGTGTTTGTCGGTGGTAGTCGACCTATTTCTGAAATGAAAACTCGTGGGAGGAAGAGAGGCTGCATTGAGTATGATGCTTACTGTCATAGCTTGCTGTGAGCGAACTTAATTATTTGCCATAACTCTGTGCTCTCCCAGTAACGAATGCAATTATTTTCCCACACCTTGTAAAGGGTAGCTGTCAATAGAGTAGCAATAGTTAGCATGTTTTCGAACCTATTCCCTCGGATTATTTACCCATTACCGCAGGATTCTCGGTGCAGCTGCTAATAATCTTAAACCGCAACCACGCGAAGACTATCATTGGCATGACGGCTCAGTGGACAGCTAATGTAAGTGCCGTGAAGGAGTGTGGAGGGGAGGAGAGTAATGGGGGAAGAAAGGAAGAGAGGAGGTTAGAAGAGAGAGAGAGAGAGAGAGGTGGCGGTAGAACGGGGAGAGATAGTGTTCAAATTGTTCAAATGGCTCTGAGCTCTATGGGACTTAACTTCTAAGGTCATCAGTCCCCTAGAACTTAGAACTACTTAAACCTAACTAACCTAAGGACTTCACACACATCCAAGCCCGAGGCAAGATGTGAACCTGCGACCGTAGCGGTCACGCGGTTCCAGACTGAGGCGCCTAGAACCGCACGGCCAGAGATAGGGGAGGGGTGGGGGAGAGAGAGAGAGAGAGAGAGAGAGAGAGAGAGAGAGAGAGAGAGAGAGAGAGATGAAGGAAGGGAGAGGTCGGGAGAAGTAAAGAGCAGAAAGAGGGAGAAATGGTGGATGAAGTTAGAATGATAACGGATATGACTAGAGAAGTTTAAGCTGAGGAAGGTGATGTTACAGCGGCATAGTATCTCCTCTGAAAAGTGGAAAGTTTAGCGCCACATACTTACTGGTATAAAGGAACTGCTGAGTGAGGCTCACTAAACCACTGTTCCAGTGGCACCCTTGGAGTCACAGAAGTTGTACGAAGCGTCTAGCTATGTTCGCTATTCTTGAGACTTGTAGATGAAACCCACTAGAGAACAGCATTGCGCTAAGCCATCAAATCTCGACGTTACACCGAGCGGGGTAGCGCAGTGGTTAGCAAACAGGATTCGCATTCGGGAGGACGCTCAGACCCGCGTCCGCCCATCCTGATTTAGGTTTTCCGCGATTTCCCGAAATCGCTTAAGTTCAAATGCCGGGATGGTTCCTTCGAGAGGGCACGGTCGCTTTCCTTCTCCATCCTTCACTAATCCGAGCTTCTGCTCTGTCTCTAATAACCTCATTGTCAAAGGGACCTCAAACACTAATCTCGTCATCGTCCTCCTCCTCCTCCTCTTCTTCTGATTAGATTGGTTTTTCGTTCCATAGATCCGTGCTGAGCAGATCCTCATGGATGTGGAACATGTCTATTTTTTTTAAAGCCTAAATAACAATACTAACAGTATGAAAATGTATAATACATCAGTTGTTTCTGTTAAAAAATTCGTCAATGGAGTAGGAGTTGGCCACTAGTAAGTCTTTTAGACTCTTTTTTAAACTGATTGTTATTTGTAACTAAAATTTTGTTTGCTGGCAAATTATTGAAGATGAGTGTTCCTGAGTAGTGGACCCCTTTTTGAACTAAAGTAAGTGCTTTTAAGTCCTTAAGCAGATCATTTTTGTTCCTGGTATTTAATGTATGAACTGAGCTGTTTGTTGGAAAAAGATATATATTATTTAGGACAAATTTCATTAAGGAGTAAATATATTGAGAGGCAGCAGTTATTATACCCAGTTCTTTGAAGAGGTTTCTACATGACGTCCATGAATTTACTCCACAAATAATACGTGTTACACCCTTTTGGACTCTAAGAACTTTTGTTTGTCTTGAAGAGTTACCCCAAAATATTATACCATATGACATTATGGAAAGAAAGTAGGCAAAGTATGTAAGCTTTTTCATTTTTATGTCGCCTATGTCAGCTAACACTCGAATTGCAAATACAGATTTGTTAAGGCGTTTCTGCAGTTCTGTGGTGTGTTCCTCCGAACTGGATTTATTATCAAGTTGTAATCCCAGGAATTTAAGACTGTCAACCTCTTCTATCTGCTCTTCTTCGTACTGTACGCATATGCTGGGTGGAAACCTCTTGGGTGGAAATTTGCATATAGTGAGTCTTTTCGAAGTTTTAATGTCAGTGAGTTGGCTTGAAACCATTTATTAATAGCCATCGATGTTACGTCCTTCTATAGTGAAGATCCCAAAGCAAACCTCAAGAAAGCCTGCCTGCACTAGCAAAACCTGTCTCCTGTTGGAGAGTAACCAATTAAATACTTAATTCGTAAGTTGTTTCGGCAGCTACTCCATCACTCAATGAGTCCTTTTGTGTGCATGCTGCCGTTGTGTGGAAATATGTAATCGGCCGGTCAAAACTGTTCGTCACTGCAGATCGTGAAGACATGCTATCGTGCGCAGTTCTAAAAATTTTTATCGTTTTATTTTCCTTTTATTTAACTGACAAGCGATTTAAGGTTTAATTTATTGAGCTCGTGGCCAGCAAATCCTCTGCCACGCGTGGCAGTAGCATCGGCGGGCACCTTTTTCGTTACTCCATTCGACTTTTGTGCTCCATAACTTGGGCGTAATGAGAGCAATTAGCGCCAAATTGGAATCGGCGCCGCACCGAGGCGAGATAAGGCGGCCGCATTCCGCGGCTCGATGGCCGCGGCCCACTATTTACGTACGCATGCGCCTCGCCTGCCGCCTACCCTCCCCTAACGAGACTCCGGCGGAAACTCGTTGGCGTCCAATTTTCGCGCCGCGGAGTTGGCAGCAGCGCGCTTAACTCACGGCCGCTAACTTGCGCGGCGCGGCGCGGCGCGGGAGTTGTTTGCCGATAAAACCTCGGGCCCGGCGCGGCGCGTCCCTAATCCGCCTAGCTGCCCGCCCACACGTGAGTCGCACCGCCGGACGCCGGTCGGGTGCAGCCGCTGCCGCTGCCACAGCCCAACATGGAGCGCAGCCGGCGCGCCGCGACCCGCTTTGGGCGACACGGCAAGCGAAGGCGAGGCGAGGGAAGGGGAGGGTTGCAAAACAAATGCCTGCCTTGTCCGGCAGCTGTCGATATATCGGATCTGGCCAGCGGCCAAATCTGAGCGCCCAGCTTGTAACGCCTGCACCCGCACTGCTGTTTTGGGGTTGACCGTAGCGGCGGCACTACACGTGCGACCGGCGAACCACCTAATATTTGATCGTGTCTGTTGTCGCTTGGTGGTCGGAGGTAATTGAAGAATTACACTAACGAAAATTCAACTTGAACTTGATAATTCAACTGAAAGTTGATTTTGTTTCTAACCAAACGTTTTTGCCCTATTCATACTAGGGCTCATCACCGGTGTAGAATATAAAAAATAATTTAATTATGCAGATTTTGTGAGGTCTGAAGTGTTTGTTGTCAGCACATTTAAATTACCCAACTATTTACAAACCAACGGGAAAACGCTCCTGTACGAGCACAGAAAAGCGTACACACACACATGTTTATTAAGATTGACTGAAAGGAGGGTATCAGATGTCTCATGCTACCTTCCTGAGCACTTTTAAAAAATTTCCCAAAACATGTGAACATACTCGCGCTCTTTTAAAACGCGCAACTCAGATCTCACCCCCCCCCCCCCCCCAAGCTCCTCTAGCTGTAACTCGCTCACATCCTCTCCACCACTGGACGTCGCTCATGCGCATCCACCCCCATTTCCCCATTCTCTCCCTCATTCACTCACTCATTAAGCCCATCTCATTGTCGTTATCTCTTTGTCTTCGTATATCCATAATTGAAACGGACGACTTGGGACATCAGCTAGTATAATATATGTTTAAAAATGACGAAATTCCTCCAGCTGTATTAAGGTGTTGGTTTTATTGGCAACTAGTTTCGATGTTGTTACATCATCATCAGGCACAAACTTGTTGACAGCAACCGTATGTGTCTAACACTTGCAGTCAGTGGTGAGATAGGCGTGTTCCATGCGGGAGTTAGGTAGTAAATGCAGGAAACAGGAGATCGCATTTATACATCGCCTTTTATGTCTTTCCCCACTTCCGGCCCACATCGTCGCTAGCATGAATAATTCTCATTCGCCTCTGGTCCGCTCATACACTGTTCAAAAGAAAGTATTCCATATTTTTGGAGTAGGTACTGTGGACTGAAACAAGGCAAAATGTTCAGTAAACGTAGTCTCTAAAATGCGTACCGTCAGCGCTATAAGCACTCCTTCAGTAGAAGGTATGTTACGCAGTAGCTCGTAACTCTTCAGGCATGGGTTTGTGGGCTTTCAAGTAACTACCCACCTCCGACTCAGAGTTGCAATATTACGAGTTCTGGCTGGCTTCGTTGTCTAGGGGCTGGGATACGTAGTTGCCGCATTACAGGCCAAATACTGCTGAGTCTGCAGTATACGATAAGAATATACACATGAATCGAATGGTCGAAGGTGTCTATAACTCGGAAATAGCGAATTATGAATGTAACACATACATTTATAAATGAAAGTTTGCAGTTTAAAAAATCTGCAGGTAGTATCTTAACGGCTTTAAATGATGAGTACGATAGCAGAAGTACTTTTGAGGATGGGGTATATTACTACCAAACACTTATTGGTGTCGATGGTCCAGCAATTGAATGAAATATAAGTTGAATAACAGGGAAACAATAGATTCCTACTTCACGTAATTAGTTACGAAAAACAACACAGCTCGCGAGATATTCACTTCCGAACGCATAGTACGACTTCGCTGCAGAAGCCACGGAAATCACACGAGAGCACAGGTCGGTACCATGCGCAAACTCCTCCACTGTCCCAGTCCTTTCCGTGTCCTGCGTCGTACCGTCCCTCGCGTCACACTGTTCCGAACTACGTCGTGTCCTCTCCGGAAACGATGCTCCTTCCCAACCTCCATACATCTATCTTAGTAACGAGCGCTGTCATTGTCTAGAGCGCTCCCTCCGTATCTCCATGCCAACGTACTCACAAACATAATGTAACATTCGAAATGCTGAATTTACATTTAAATACTTAAAATTAAATATATATTCCTACGACTGGACCATAAACACGCTCTAATATACATTATTAAATAAATTAACAATTAAATAAACATATATCAAAAGAAACACAACAGGTAGGCAAGTAGCCTAATGTCTCTGTGCTTCCTAAAACACAGTATATATTTAACCAATTTCTTCATCAATAGTATATATCGGATAAAAACAAAGACATAGAAGAATAAGTATATTTATAAGCATGCTGCCACCATTTTTTCGTGTAACTGTGGAGGACTTACGGCCGGACGCGATCGATAGTAATCGGCCACTTTGACCTCCAATAATTCGTGCACTATTCAAGTTACATGCCTGTAATTGATACCAAATTAGGTTTACACTAATAGCTTTCTAAAGACATGACGATCGACAAAATCGGATGAAGCGTTTATATTTTGGAAATTCGTTGATGGATTGTTAATTGCATAATTTACCGTCAGATACTAAACTTGAAATTAATAAAGATATTGAAAACCTGATTACACCATCAGAATGAGGTATCATGATTCATCTGGCAACTACTTAATTACTGTACGAACTGTCAAATGTCTGCCATTAATGTTTCACAAAGCCCACCATCTGTGGCACTCCCGGCATCGACATCTCCTTCATCGACACACAGCACCACCCTCGCCACAGCGGAATTCCCAGCCACGCGGCTGGACCATGCACTGGGGCTACCCCTCTCGTCCGGCTAACGTTTGGCACCACGTGTTTGCTGCCGGGCCGCAGCTTGGACAAGCGTCCTGTGCGGCCACCCACAAATCTCCCGTTACCTCACACGTTTTAGAGCCAATGTAGATGGACATTTTTATGTCGATTTTCTTACCGCGTCACGTGCGCACAATGCCACCAGGCCGCATTCAGTCTCGCGATGGGCAACGAATATTTCGGTTCATTGGTTTATTAACGTGCGTGGGGACATGAAGCGATTGTCGGAAGGTTACTTCAATCACAGATCCAATTTAAGATGAGCGATTAACGATTTCGACCGTTGTCGGTAATCTTCAATATTTTAATGTTGAGGCTGCCATAGACAGCGACGGAGCTGACTCGTTACATACGAGCTAAGCTGTAAAGATAAGACGACGACCAACAAATGTCGAAACTGGAAATCAGGTTGGTTAAATCATAACTGTTAGTGCGTTCGGACGCCGCTGAGGCGTGATTACGTTAGGAACGGCCTAAATCCATACTCAGCAAGCCACCTTATGGTGTGTGGCGGAGGCTACTGTGTGTGCGACTTCCACTCCCCTTTTCGTGTTCCAGTCGTCTGTGGTTCGCAGGGAGGACAATTGCTGGCAACCCTCCGTGTGGGCTCGAAGCTCTCCACTTTTATCTTCATGGACTTTCCACACGGTATACGAGGTGTGACAAAGTAATGAGACTGATTTTCTTTGCAAGATCTGGCAACCCTACAGGCTTGCGTAGGCACACTGTCTTTGACCCTGGTCTATAAGCTGCTTCTAGTCCAAGCGGCACATCGATGCGACTGCTCAGTCGTGAGTTGTGTTGAAATAAGTTAACACGTGTTTGTGTCCCTCGTCACGGAAATGGAACCGCATAGTATTGCGCAACGGTATGCCATTTCCTTTTGCGTAAAATTGGGTGAAAACGTGACAACTTACGGTAAGCTTCAGAAGGCTTTTGGAGAGGAGGTTATGTCATGAGCTAAAGTTCTTCGTTGGCATAAAATGTTTAGTCAAGGCAGAACGAATGTTGAAGACCGCAGAGGACGACCATCAACTTCACGGACGGATGTCATCTTGGCCAGGGTGCGTGAACTCGTGCTATCTGATAGATTATCCGTGAAAATGATTGCAGAAGAACTCAACGTAAGTCGAGAAACGGTTAGTCTAATAATGACTGAAGATCTAGTTATGAGAAAGATTTGTGCAAAAATGCTCTGTCAGCAATTTCTAACCTCAAAACAAATTTCACTGCTACCACAGCTAGCCTATTCATCAGATATCGCTCCATACGACTTTTTTCTATTTCCAAGATGGACTTACAGGATATAACGGAAATTGGGTTCCGGAAATGGGTTACATAAAGGGCAGAAGCGCTGGAAAAAGTGTGTGCAATCAGAAGGGAACTACTTCTAAGGAGACAACACTAAACTTGACTAAAACGGTAAGCAACATTTTTTTCACATCAGTCTCATTACTTTATTGTCGCACCTCGTACGTAGGAAGAAGCAATATATTGGTCTATCCTTCTAGGAATTTATGGTCTCGGAACTTTACAGCAGCTGATCGTCACGTGATGCAGAATACCTCTCTTGCAATGCCTGCCATTGCAGTTAGCGGAGATTCTCTACGACGCTTTCGTACTTGCTAAACTAACCTGTGACGAAACGTGGCGCTTTTCATCCGATCTCCTCTATCAGTCGTGTCTGGTACAGACCCCATACTGACTAGCAATATTTAAGTACTCGTCGAACGAGTGTTTCGTAAACTACATCCTTCATTGAGGGACTGACGGATGATGATCCCTTCTGCTCCTTCGACCGAGTATCCGCCTCACTAAGACAAATGCACGAAGGCTCAAAATTTAATGCGGGTTCGCAACTATGCTGCAATTGGCCAACGGCAAGGGTAAGGCCTACACGTGCTCGAATGTTTGAAATATTATCTACCACTATTTACGCTGCCAAGTCTTTAATCTTAGACAGTCCCTTTGTTCAACATTTTTGAGTAATTAAAGCAGTGTAGTTCCGGTACAGTACACCAAAGGAAGTCTCAGAACATAATAAAAATTTCAACATTTTCTTCTTCCATAATAAAAAAATGTAGATAAAACTGAAGAAACGGCAAAAAGGTGCTAATTTAAGGAGACGGGACCTGGATAAACTGACTAAACCAGAGGTTGTACAGAGTTTCAGGGAGAGCATAAGGCAGCAATTGACAGGGATTGGGGAAAGAAATACAGTGGAAGAGGAATGGGTAGCTCTGAGGTATGAAGTAGTGAAGGCAGCAGAGGATCAAGTAGGTAAAACGACAAGGGCTAGTAGAAATCCTTGGGTAACAAAAGAAATATTGAATTTAATTGACGAAAGGAGAAAACATAAAAATGCAGTAAATGGAGCAGGCAAAAAGGAATACGAACGTCTCAAAAATGAGATCGACAGGAAGTGCAAAACGGCTAAGCAGGGATGGCTAGATGAGAAATGTAAGGATGTAGAGGCTAATCTCACTAGGGGTAAGATAGATACTATCTACAGGAACATTAAAGAGACCTTCAGAGAAAAGAAAACGACTTGCATGAATATCAAGAGCTCAGATGGAGACCCAGTTCTAAGCAAAGAAGGGAAAGCAGAAAGGTGGAAGGAGTATATAGAGAGTCTATACAAGGGCGATGTACTTGAGTGCAATTTTAAGGAAATGGAAGAGGATGTAGACAAAGATGCAATGGGGAATATGATACTGCGTGATGAGCTTGACAGAGCACTGAAAGACCTAAGTCGAACCAAGGCCCCGGGAGTAGACAACATGCCATTAGAACTACTGACGGACTTTGGAGAGCCAGTCCTGACAAAACTCTACCAACTGGTGAGCAAGATGTATGAGACAGGCGAAATACCCTCAGACTTCAAGAAGAATGTAATAATTCCAATCCCAAAGAAAGCAGGTATTGACAGATGTGAAAATTACCGAACTATCAGTTTAGTAAGTCACAGCTGCAAAATACTAACGCGAATTCTTTACAGACGAATGGAAAAACTGGTAGATGCGGACCTAGGGGAGGATCAGTTTGGATTCAGTAGAAATATTGGAACACGTGAGGCAATACTGACTCTACGGCTTACCTTAGAAGCTAGATTAAGGAAAGGCAAACCTACGTTTCTGGCTTTTGTAGACTTAGAGAAAGCTTTTGACAATGTTGGCTGGAATACTCTCTTTCAAATTTTAAAGGTGGCAGGGGTAAAATATAGGGAGCGGAAGGCTATTTACAATTTGTACAGAAACCAGGTGGCAGCTATAATAGTCGAGGGGCATGAAAGGGAAGCAGTGGTTGGGAAGGGAGTGAGACAGGGTTGTAGCCTCTACCCGATGTTATTCAATCTGTATCAGCAAGCAGTGAAGGAAACAAAAGGAAAAATTCGTAGTAGGTATTAAAATCCATGGAGAAGAAATAAAAACCTTGAGGTTCGCCGATGATACTGTAATTCTGTCAGAGACAGCAAAGGACTTGGAAGAGCAGTTGAACGAAATGGATAGCGTCTTGAAAGGGGAATATAAGATGAACATCAACAAAAGCAAAACGAGGATAATGGAATGTAGTCGAATTAGGTCGGCGATGCTGAGGGAGTTAGATTAGGAAATGAGGCACTTAAAGTAGTAAAGGAGTTTTGCTATTTGGGGAGAAAAATAACTGATGATGGTCGGAGTAGAGAGGATATAAAATGTAGACTGGCAATGGGAAGGAAAGCGTTTCTGTAAGTATTTGTATGGAGTGTAGCCCTGTATGGAAGTGAAACATGGATGATAAATAGTTTCGACAAGAAGACAATAGAAGCATTCGAAATGTGGTGCTACAGAAGAATGCTGAAGATTATATGGGTTGATCACATAACTAATGAGGAGGTGTTGAATAGAATTGGGGAGAAAAGGAGTTTGTGCCACAACTTGACTAGAAGAAGGGATTGGTTGGTAGGACGTCCTGAGGCATCAAGGGATCACAAATTTAGTATTGGAGGGCAGCGTGGAGGGTGAAAATCGTAGAGGGAGACAAAGAGATGATAAGCAGATTCAGAAGGATGTAGTTTGGAGTAGGGACTGGGAGATGAAGCAGCTTGCACAGGATAGATCAGCATGGAGAGCTGCATCAAACCAGTCTCAGGACTGAAGACCACAACAACAACAACAATAAAAATTGAAATAAAGTTTACGTATTCCATTCTCCGCAATATGGATTCTGGCAGCCTCTGCTGAGTGACTAGGAAAGCAGTATTGCTGTTTATTATCGACAGGATGCTGTTAAAGGCCGTCCTGTCTGGCACTACCTTGTGCCCACTCTATCGAGTGTTCGGCGTGGCACCGTCGCATCCGCGTATTTACTGTCTGTGGCGATAAAGAAGGCAAACGCTCCTTCGCGCAACTAAAACGCCGAAAGTGGTCCGGAAACGCGAGAAGGATCACCATTCACAGAGGAACGTGTAGCTTATTCCGTCTCTTCCTGTACCACGTTTTATCCCTGCTGTGTAGATTTTCTTTGTACAGAAGTGGCTTTATACGGTGGTTTCTAAATATCTGTACTATATGCCGCGCGTGTTTTCTGTTGTGGAAAAAAAAGAGAAAACGCCGCTCGAAGAGTTGCTACTGACATAATATGGTGCAGAAAACGTACAGTGGCTTCATAGCACCGGCAGTGCAGTTCATATTGCGTGATTCTTATGCTCCGGGTGCCAAAGCCCAAGCAAACCTGGCGCTAGAGTCTGGAACCCCGCGACCGCTACGGTCGCAGGTTCGAATCCTGCCACGGTCATGGATGTGTGTGATGGCCTTAGGTTGGTTAGGTTTAAGTAGTTCTAAGTTCTAGGGACTGATGACCTCAGATGTTAAGTCCCATAGTGCTCAGAGCCATTTGAACCAAACCTGGAACTTCGTACCTTAAATTTGTCATGCAATTTTAACTGTCGGCCTTAAAACTCCCGAGCATGTGGTCTTAATGCTCCGAAACTGGTAGCACTATTAAGACATTGTCGGAGAAGTAGAATTGTAATAACTGAAAATTGATGATTTGCGAAAACTAACCCATACTGTGTGTTTTTTAAACAGCTGAAGACCAGTTATTTTAAAGGTTCTGATCACATAGCTACAACCATACGCACTTTTCCTGTCGTGCTAACGACGGGACGTTGTTAAAATCGCTGGTGCGTTCCGCTTGCAACCACAGATAGTATGAACTTAAATGTTTGAATTGACAGTGTCACCTTCCCGCATGCCAGTATAACGAAGGTTCAAACGCAATCGAACGCGGTGGCAGGGTGATGAATGTATCAGATGTGCTGCGGAGTGCAAATGCCGATACGGCAATATGGATTTGTTTGATTTCCGCCAATCGATTCGTGATATCTAGGCAAGATTCCTTTTCAAAAAGTAAGGCCAGTCCTTCATCCCTCCTTGTCCAATCTAAGTTTGTGCTCTTTAATGACTATCATCATTGGGACGTCAGGCCATTATCTTTCACCTTCTTTAGTTTTCGTGTAAGTGTGATATCTTCAGTTACAAAAATTTAAAAAAATTGCGATAGGGATACTTGATACACGTTTTGCGTACTTCACTACCAATGCGTTCAAGACAATGTCTTAACAGCAAATTATTAGTTTAAAGCAACGAATCACTCTTCAACGTTGCATATAAATCGACCACAACGTGATTTGCACCTGTGAATGAGGGCCCTTCGGTCGGCTTATCCCGTTTTTCACGTGGTCTTTCACGAAGACACACTGGACCAGTTGACGGTAAATGCGCAACTATCGTGAAAACATTCACAGTGCGGTGCGTTTTACTTCGTCACCACTGTACTTGTTTACTGTTACGTCACAGCGGGTTTCCGACAACGGCCACGAAGGCCAAGTGCAATAATGTCGTGGTCCGCTCATAGTAGTCAACTGCACTATCACTGCACTTTGTCGCTATCGGAAACACACTGTGACAATAAACAAGTACAGAGGTGACTGAGGGAAATGCATCGCTCTGTCAGAGCTTCAAGTCAGCCGTGCATATGCTATGAACCCCGATTGTGCGCTGACTCAAAAGATACGTCGACCGAAGTGTCCTCACACCATGGTGCAGTAATGTTGTGGTCGACTAATATGATGGTTCCCAGGCAGGAAGGTAAATATCCCGGAAAGTGACAGAAATGCACATTCGAAGCAAAGACGTTCATAAAGATAAGTGCTGTGTTGCCAACGGTTTGTTGCGAACTTCTTACCTTGACCTCCAAGACCTTTTTTTCTCTCCCAATGTCGGTACTCAGACATGCAACTGTGCCGTCGAATTCCCAAACGATCCTCGTCCGTTACAACTGTACAAATGCGAGCGAGTGCATCAGACTGAAGCGTAGGTTAACTATTTCATTGTTAAATGATCTTAAGAAGTGCTACATACTTCCATTAATGCATTATTTGCGGATTTTATATATTTTTGTGATAGCAGAGCTCCTGCTTCGGTATACCACAATGACTTTTCGACATATAGATGGCCGAATCAGTGTGTCACTTTCCGATTTTTTCTTTTCAAGCGTACTTTTAGTTGACGTTCTGACTTCGATTAATTTTTTAAATAGTTTCCTTAAATTACTGGGAGTGACTAACGGCATGGTTCTTTCGATAAAGTCACCACTGATTCCATTCCCCCATGCATGCAAAATGCAGGAAGAGCTCAACCAATGATGACCTCTCTGGCGACGTCATGTTCGAACTCGGCTTCCATCTTTACTTTCCCGTTATACGTTAACATAGGCGAATAAAATTGTTCGGAGTAAGCACAGCCTCAGATACAGCAGCGTTTTGTATAATTTACTTACATTCAGTACACTGTCGCAGTTCTAAAATATCCGTAATGGATAAGCATAATTAGCAGCGTTTTCTCACAAAACTGACACGCCAGCCTGTAAGCGGCACCGGAAACCACGTGGCATCGTCGCACAGGTGTGTCCGGCACTGAAACGAAGGCGGATTAATAGGGTGTTTGTCGAAGGACACGTGTCAGTGGCAGGTGCGCCGCGGACGAGTCAATCATGCTAATGGTTCCCCCCACACAGTTGTTGACAACCACATTTGCTCCTGTCAGCCTAACAACAGGACGTTGTTACAGGAAGTGGCACAGTCGGCTCATGAACGTAAATCAAAGAATTCCTTCGAACTGGCGGACGGTTGTTGCCCGACGAAGCGTAGTGTTACTCTGGCAATATACTGGCGGTGTTCCCAACTAGGATACCACCCGGCAATCAGATTCTCTTAATTCCTTTATTTACGGTATGCAGAGTTCCGGAACTGAATCGTCAGTCCCCTATACAGTTCGATGCAACTCTCAAAAGTTCCTCGAAAAAATCTGTATTACCCCAAGGCATGGTCAGTTTCCTTGACAGGCAGTGTGGTTGTGTGGCAGAATGCTTACCTGCCACACGGCAAGTTCGATTCCCGGTCGATGCAAATTTTTAAACAGAGGGGCATGTTCTTCTAGCAATCGCATGAAGCGTAGAATGTATTACAAAGGAAAAGGATAAGTAGCGCTAGAGACTGCTAATAGCTAGTTCGTCTCTTTTCGATCATTTTCTCGCGTTTTATCGTTCAGTTCGAATAGCTCTGTCATTCAGGAATAAAATTCGTGAAATGCGTGATGCTTAAAAGTTGTGGTATTTATGAAAAATACACGTCTACTTAACTTTACTTACATATCCAACTCAAAAAAATCCAGTTTTCATTGCAAACATAAATTATTCATCTCTGATCTTTTGTTGGAGGTCGGTAGTTTAAATTAAAAACAAACATTAAAATTAAATTGCTGATCCTTATGTATTTAACACTTCACGGAAAAGCTCATGGAACATACAGCTTTGTTTAAGATTTTTCCATAACCGGAAATCAAACCGGGCCATCCACATTTAGACAAGCGAAAGGCTTCAAAGCCGATGTTATCGAGAATTTGTGAAAGTTGCATTTGTGGTATCGTCCAGAGATCGCGGCGCCTCACCAAAGTCGGCAAGGCACTTTGATACTACAGACATGTAGCGATGTGACTCTATAACCGCAATGACGAATGTGGGAGGCTGAAGAAGACACGCCCTCTTTCTTAGCGCAGCAGTGCCCTCACGTGGAGGTCAATACAGAGTTGACCTGGGTATTAATACTCACTGATAGCTGTCAATTACCAAGCACTACTATGGCAAAGGATGGCATAAAGTAAATCTTTCCATCATTGATGTAACAAAGTGGACTAATGTTTCATATGTTGTAGGCCAATGCGCCATGTCCCAGTTATAGCTGAACGATTGCTGTTTCTTCTGGTCATAAAAGCATTTAACGGCTTTGGCCGATTGATATTTGAGTTCTGGCCTTTAAGTACCATAAATATAAAAAAAAAATACAGATCAGATTGCTGTGTGGTCTCAGTGTAAGCATATCAAGCGCGAGCCATGCAGTTAGTACTCAATAGCGCAGAATAGTTGGTCCCTGTACAAGAAGCCTTTTGTGACGGTGACTTCCAGATAAAGGGAGGAGGATAATGTTTTAACACACCTTCCATGACGCAGTCAATGGAAACTGAGCACGCGCTTGGGATGGAGAGGAGTGGGCATGGGGTATGCCGTATTTTTCTTAAAGAAACTATCCCGGCCTTTAAGGAAACCAATAAAAATTCATATCTGGACCGGTAAAATAGCCTCCGAATCATGCTTCTCCTGAATGAGAGTCCACTGTCGTGCCACTGCAGCCCCTGGCTACATGCTGTGAGGGTACGAGATATTCCATGACTTTATAAGTAATAATTCTGATGAATGTAGTGGACTGGTGGGGAAAAACACGTACTATAGTAGCACATCAATGAACAAACGCGACAAGTTTCGCGCTAGTGGGAAGAGCAGCTCGAGGTTTAAATTTATTCGTAGTTGAGACCATACTTAGTTTCCTTAGATTACGCTATGATGTTTTTGTTTGTTTGTGGTATTCATTTTTAGCTTCGTGCGGCACCGAGTTTGGTCGACCTGCTTTATACACAAGTTTTTGAGTTGCGATCCAGAATAAGAGGAAGGTCAGCATCGGTCGTAATTTTTTAGTATGTTCAATGCAGATCAATTCCTGATATTCCTGATATTTTATAGTTATCTTCAGTGCAGTTAAATCAGTCATGGTGACTCACAGTCAATCGCACATGAGTTTGTTGTATGTAATGGCAGAGTGGTACCACGTACGATTGTATTTACGATAAGTCGTCATGATTTTGATACACACAAGCTGAAATAGATCTGCACTAAACAGATAAAAAATTTACTACCGATGCTACTCTTCCTCCTATTTTGGATGACACTAATATGGTCGTGGAGCATGCAGTTCCTGATATAAACAAACGTGCATCAAAAGAGTTTGACAGACGTGGACTCTTGCAGTACGATGACTTGTGGCCGAGGCACGTCATAGACAAGCGAAGTGAAATGCTCATGTCGTGATACAACTTTGCAACACTGAAAATGTTAGTGGTTATCAAATACATCAACCTAACGTGCTTCTGTGGGCAGATAATTGCACAGTACTAAGGTATTAACCAGATAAGGGGTTTATAAGCCGAGAGGCGTCCTTGCTCATCTCATCCTCCAGAAAAAGATAACGAATTCCAGTAAACAAACCGAGCGAGGTGGCGCAGTGGTTAGCACACTGGACTCGCATTCGGGAGGACGACGGTTCAATCCCGTCTCCGGCCATCCTAATTTAGGTTTTCCGTGATTTCCCTAAATCGTTTCAGGCAAATGCCGGGATGGTTCCTTTGAAAAGGGCACGGCCGATTTCCTTCCCAATCCTTCCCTAACCCGAGCTTGCGCTCCGTCTCTAATGACCTCGTTGTCGACGGGACGTTAAACACTAACAACCACCACCACCAGTAAACAAGGTAGCTACATGATAATCTAAGCTCTTGGCGCTGGTGTCGTTATGTTCGTAAGATAGTGAGATCCGACGTTTGATCTTCCCACTGAGGCTGTCTTCCAGGTCTTGGCTCCACCTTCTGCAGACATTTCCGGGAGGAGGCGTGAGTAAGAAGTCCGAAACGCTGATCAGAAGATTCAATGAAACGCCAGTATACAGGTTGATTCTGTTAAATGGTGGCAAAGTGCAGGAAACTAAACCCGAGTGAAGAAGCGAAAAGTTCATATGGATATGGTGCCAGAAATGCATTCCAGCGTTCCATTTGAAAGAGGAGATAAGACATTTGACAGGGTAGGTTTCGATGATTGGTTGAAGGTACACATGACAACTCACTAGGCAAGTGGGGATGTACTGTATGTAAAAACTGTTTTTGATGCTGAGCTATGTACAAATGACATTACTGTTCTTGATCGAACCAAAAAGTCTTGAATGCTAATAAAGGGCGGTCAGAAGCAGTCTGAAAAGCGGGTTGCAGGGTTGGTTGTGCTGCAAAATAATTGACAAGAAAAAACTTAGATACGTTTCGTCTTTTCGGAATTACTTAGCATTGAAGTTAACCAATAACGCCTTTGCGCGTGCAAATTCAAGCAGCTCGCCAGAGATGGTATCAACAAACGTGTTCTTCGTTTAGTTTCCTAAAACCGAACAAGAGAGCGATATAAAAATTGGACATGGTACGATAGTGAAGATCGATTATGCTGCAGGAAATACTGCAAAGAGCCACAAGTTATTCTGAAATTATTTTATTGTTCTGTTACTAGTTCAGACCTGACCCCATCGTCAGACAGTAGCGTTGACTTCTTTACAAGTTCCACATTTGTGTCATAAAATATAACGAAGTTTTTATGACTATATAGTTTTACACTTACTTATGCTATGTATATAGTATTTACTTTACAAAAAAGCTGCTTTAAATGTTACTTCAAATTATAGAAGTTGTGTGAAATTTTGGAAGTACACTTGGTTTTCTAATTCTGATTATTGTCAATGTGATTGTATGTTTGTAATTCCTCTAACAAATTCCTCTGCACTCCTTTTTCGGCAAAATGTAACATCTCTAAGTTTTGTTGGCTACTTATCTCTTATTTTTCCGTGCTAGACCAAGTGAGTAGCGAAAATCGGCATATTTAGAGTGTAGCGCATCCAAGTGTTCACGATATCGTACGCTGAAACTCCTGTCAGTTTGGCCAATGTAAAACTTGGGGCACACAGAACAGTTTAGATTATAAGTGCCAGACATGGGGTGTACTTCAATTTTAAATTTAAGTTGTGAACAGTTTTTTGATACTTTTGGCACGGAATAAGTTTGCAAGCTGATACGACCCTTTATCAAAGAATGGTATGCAGACATGTTTCAGTTTCGAGCAGCTATTTGTGCTAAAGAGCTGCTTGATTTGGAATTAAAAGCTATCTTTGTTGCTGCATCTGTTGTCAGTCCTAGTGTTACGTTTACCATTATTGTGGACTTTTAATTTGTTTGATTCTAGTTACTATAGTTTATCTTCAGTGTCCAAACGGATATTTTAAATTCTGTTTACCATTGCCCTGTAATATGCCATTTTTGTGTGGCTCGGGGCGACATGATGAGCTGTTGATGGTGACATCGGTTGTGGTGGGTTTTCTGTGTGTATTAAAATTGTTTACAATGAAATGAATACACTTAGCTGCATACAGGCGTTGATATGTCAACGGGGACAAGTTGTAAATATGTGCCCCGAACAGGACTCGAACCCGGGATCTTCTGCTTACATGGCAGACGCTCTATCCATCTAAGCCACCGAGGACATAGACGACATAGAGGATAGTGCGACTACAGGGACTTCTCTGGCAAGCCGTCCGTGAGACCCACATTCGCGACTTAGTGTCTCGCACTATATTCATAGTATTCATAGTGTCCCTGCCCATCGTACTCATTACTCGTGGCTTTATTGCCGATTCCCGTAAGAGTTCGGGCACTGTTTGTGCCATCCCCACAGAAGAAGATGGTCAAACGGCCGGTGAGCCTTAACTATATATATAGGGTGGACCATTGATCGTGACCGGGCCAAGTATCTCACGAAATAAGCGTCAAACAAAAAACTACAAAGAACGGAACTTGTCTAACTGGAAAGCGGAAGCCAGGTGGCGCTATGGTTTCCCTGCTAGATGGCACTCCCATAGGTCAAACGAATATCAACTGCGTTTTTTTTTTAACAGGAACCCCCATTATTTTTTACATATTCGTGTAGTAGGTAAAGAAATATGAATGTTTCAGTTGGACCACTTTTTTTCGCTTTGTGACAGATTGTGCTGTAACAGTCACAAACATAGAGCTCAGAATTTTAGACGAACAGTTGGTAACGGGTAGGTTTTATAAATTAAAATACAGAACGTAGGTACGTTTGAACATTTTATTTCGGTTGTTCCAAAGTGATACATGTACCTTTGTGAACTTAGCATTTCTGAGAACGCATGCTGTTACAGCGTGATTACCTGATTACCTGTAAATACCGCATTAATACAGTAAATGCTCAAAATGTCCGTCAACCTCAATGCATTTGGCAATATGTGTAACGACATTTCTCTCAACAGCGAGTAGTTCGCCTTCCGTAATGTTCGCACATGCAGTGACAATGCGCTGACGCATCTTGTAAGGCTTTCCCCACAGAAAGAAATCCGGACACGTCAGATCGGGTGAACGTGCGAGCCATGGTATGGCGCTTCGACGACCAATCCACCTGCCATGAAATATGCTATTCAATACCGCTTCAACAGCTCGTGAGCTATATGCCGGATATCCATCATATTGGAAGTACATCGCCATTCTCTTCTGCAGTGAAACATCTTGTAGTAACATCGGTAGAACATTAAGTAGGAAATCAGCATACATTGCACCATTTAGATTGTCATCGATAAAGTGGGGGCCAATTATCCTTTCTCCCATAATGTCGCACCATACATTAACCCGCCAACGTCGCAGATGTTCCACTTGTCGCAGCCATCTTGCATTTTCCGTTGCCCAATAGTGCATATTATGCCGGTTTACGTTACCGCTGTTGGTGAATGACGATTCGTCGCTAAATAGAACGCGTGCAAAAAAATGTCATCGTCCCGTAATTTCTCATGTGCCCAGTGGCAGAATTGTACAAGACGTCCAAAGTAGTGCATAGAAATATGGTACGGGTGTAATCGATGTTGATGTAGCATCCTCAACACCGACGTTTTTGAGATTCCGGAATCTCGCACAATTTGTCTGCTACTGATGTGCGGATTAGCCGGGACAACAGATTCCTGTTTCCTTAAATAACGTAACTATCCGGCGAACGGTCCGGACACTTGGATGATGTCGTCCACGATATCGAACAGCATACATAGCACACGCCCGTCGGTCATTTTGAACTTAATAGCCATACATCAACACGATATCAACCTTTCCCGCAATTGGTGAACGGTCCATTATAACACGGGTAATGAATCATGAATCAAATACCGTCCGCACTGGCGGAATGTTACGTGATACCACGTACTTACACGTTTGTGACTATTACAGCGCCATCTATCACAAAGCGAAAAAAGTTACCAACTAAAACATTCATATTTCTTTATGTGCAAAACGAATGTGTAATAAAAATGGGGGTTCCTATTTTTTTTTAAAAAAAAGTTGATATCCGTTTGACATATGGCAGCGCCATCTAGCGGGCCATCCATAGCGCCATTTGATTTCCCCCTTCAAGCTAGACGAGTTTCGTTCTTTGTAGTTTTTTCGTTTGATGCTTATTTCGCGAGATATTTGTCCCAGTCACTATCAATGGACCACCCTATATATATGTATGTTCTTTCGGGCCGGCCGGAGTGGCAGAGCGGTGCTAGGCGCTCCAGTCTGGAACCGCGGGACCGATTGTGTCGAAGGTTCGAATCGTGCCTCGGGCATGGATGCGTGTGATGTCCTTAGGTTAGTTAGGTTTAAGTACTACTCAGTTCTAGGGGACTGATGACCTCAGATGTGAAGTCAGATAGTGCTCAGAGGCATTTGTTCTTTCGGACAACTGTAATCGATGTAATTTCGCGTAGTTAGTAAAACGCAGCAGCGCCTTTGCCTCCTGTGAGCGCCGTGCATTAAGGCGGACAGGATGTGCGGTGCCAGAGAGGAGCGCACGTTACGGTGATGAATGGCGAGGACAGCGGCATTCGTACGGCAGGTATTTGTGGCGCGCGTCACCTAAACAATGGGTCGCGAGCCTCGGCGCAGCGCGCGCCCGGCGCGCATGCAGCCCGCGGCGCGGCCGTAATGTCCCGGCCGTACGCGCCGTTTCCGGCGCGGCGCCTGCCGCCGTCTGTTCAGGGAAGCTGTGGACGGCCGCCTTCCGAGTCGGTCAACGTGCAGACGCGTCGCGATATGACGCTGAAATGCCTTTGTCAGGAGCCATCGCCACGTCGGTCAGTGCGGCGTTGCAGTCACAGTGAAGGTCGCGACACTTGGGTTCGCACTGCTAGGATGCGATATGTGATGTGGTTCGCCACAAGACAAGCAACAACATAGCAAGAACCAAGTGTCAGCTTCAGTATCAGTTGCAAACGTGAGCTCTTCTAAAGTAAATGGCTCGGAGCACTATGGGACTTAACTTCTGAGGTCATCAGTCCACTAGAACTTAGAACTACTTAAACCTAACTAACCTAAGGACATCACACACATCCATGCCCGAGGCAGGATTCGAACCTGCGACCGCAGCACCTGTAAAATGCTGTAAGTATCAAACACTCCGACGGAAATGAATCCCCAGCGCCGAGGAGTCGCTGTGAGAGATTGACGAAAGTTGGCAAGTTTGTTTCCACTTCGGAAAGATGACTTCTGTTCAAATTTCGCGCTAGCTTTGCTTCAAGTACACACTGTAACGGTCGTCAGCTTTAGTTACTTGAGAGTTTCGGCGTGGTGAGTTGGTTAGTGAAGAATGCTTTTAAGGCAAGTCGCCGTCATCAGCAGCTCACTGTTTGAACGAGGTCGTGTAATAGTGTTACGAGACGCTGGATGTTCCTCCCGCGATACTGCAGAAAGACTCGGCAGCAACGTAGCCACTGTATATGATTGCTGACATCGGTGGTCACGGGAATGTACGGCCGCAAGAAAACCAGGCTCCGGACCGTCACTTAGCACAAACGGGAGGGGAGTTTCACTGTGAATCTAATTAGAGGTAGATGCAGCTCTGATTCACCTACATAAAACTTTCATGAGGCACATCGCATCATCTGAAATTTTCCTCGCCGTGTATCGTACGGCACAAGTTGGGTGGTGCGACAAGGATTTAGTGTTGCTCCGGGCGATACGGCACTCCTGGAAATGGAAAAAAGAACACATTGACACCGGTGTGTCAGACCCACCATACTTGCTCCGGACACTGCGAGAGGGCTGTACAAGCAATGATCACACGCACGGCACAGCGGACACACCAGGAACCGCGGTGTTGGCCGTCGAATGGCGCTAGCTGCGCAGCATTTGTGCACCGCCGCCGTCAGTGTCAACCACTTTACCATGGCGTACGGAGCTCCATCGCAGTCTTTAACACTGGTAGCATGCCGCGACAGCGTGGACGTGAACCGTATGTGCAGTTGACGGACTTTGAGCGAGGGCGTATAGTGGGCATGCGGGAGGTCGGGTGGACGTACCGCCGAATTGCTCAACACGTTGGGCGTGAGGTCTCCACAGTACATCGATGTTGTCGCCAGTGGTCGGCGGAAGGTGCACGTGCCCGTCGACCTGGGACCGGACCGCAGCGACGCACGGATGCACGCCAAGACCCTAGGATCCTACGCAGTGCCGTAGGGGACCGCACCGCCACTTCCCAGCAAATTAGGGACACTGTTGCTCCTGGGGTATCGGCGAGGACCATTCGCAACCGTCTCCATGAAGCTGGGCTACGGTCCCGCACACCGTTAGGCCGTCTTCGGCTCACGCCCCAACATCGTGCAGCCCGCCTCCAGTGGTGTCGCGACAGGCGTGAATGGAGAGACGAATGGAGACGTGTCGTCTTCAGCGATGAGAGTCGCTTCTGCCTTGGTGCCAATGATGGTCGTATGTGTGTTTGGCGCCGTGCAGGTGAGCGCCACAATCAGGACTGCATACGACCGAGGCACACAGAGCCAACACCCGGCATCATAGTGTGGGGAGCAATCTCCTACACCTCTGGTGATCGTCGAGGGGACACTGAATAGTGCACGGTACATCCAAACCGTCATCGAACCCATCTTTATACCATTCCTAGACCGGCAAGGGAACTTGCTGTTCCAACAGGACAATGCACGTCCGCATGTATCCCGTGCCACCCAACGTGCTCTAGAAGGTGTAAGTCAACTACCCTGGCCAGCAAGATCTCCGGATCTGTCCCCCATTGAGCATGTTTGGGACTGGATTAAGCGTCGTCTCACGCGGTCTGCACGTCCAGCACGAACGCTGGTCCAACTGAGGCGCCAGGTGGAAATGGCATGGCAAGCCGTTCCACAGGACTACATCCAGCATCTCTACGATCGTCTCCATGGGAGAATAGCAGCCTGCATTGCTGCGAAAGGTGGATATACACTGTACTAGTGCCGACATTGTGCATGCTCTGTTGCCTGTGTCTATGTGCCTGTGGTTCTGTCAGTGTGATCATGTGATGTATCTGACCCCAGGAATGTGTCAATAAAGTTTCCCCTTCCTGGGACAATGAATTCACGGTGTTCTTATTTAAATTTCCAGGAGTGTATATGTGGGATGCCGTATCACTTTCGGCGCAGTGTGTACTAGTAAAGTGGCCTCAACCATGTTCCTATGCGCCCCACAAATTCTGCGTCGTAGCGCGAATCTGGCCGCGTGTCGTATCTCTTTATCGAATAGCTTCGGTGTGAACCGCGCTTTTGCAGCGAGCTGGCCAGCTGTCTTTACAGTGGTAAGCGTACTATACAAATGCAGCTCGCTCATCGGCGGAAACCTGGCGTAGTCAACCTGTTCGTCTCGAGTCCTAAGGACTGTCGGATGAGAGGGCAATCATTCACATATTTAACCGTGTTGGAAGCAGGGTACAAGACGTCATCTGAATCACAGTCTTCTTAAAAGGACAAATTATCAATTCGGCACGGATGGATGTGTTAGAAGTCAGACTATCTGAAAATGAAGCAGGGGGATAACATCTAAAAGTGGTGCAAGGTGCAGAATACTTCTCTTGTTCAAAATACCTATCCTCGTGGGTGAGGCATGCTAAACGATGAACCTCATGTTGCGCAATGGCGTTCCAAGGCTTGAGCACACACGGACGTACCAGATCAGTACAGTCTGAAGTGAGTTGGAAGATAAAATTAGTACTTACTAGTAGTATTGTATTGTAGTGTATGTTAACCGGGCAGTTGTCCGTAACTCCACGACGACTACCGCAGTCCACTTCACCCCCCCGCCGCCCCACACCGAACTCAGAGTTACTGTGCGGTCCGGCCCCCGGTGGACCCCCCAGGAAACGTCTCTCACCAGACGAGTGTAACCCCTATGTTTGCATGGTAGAGTAATGGTGGTGTACGCGTACGTGGGGAACTTATTTGCGCAGCAATCGCTGACATAGTGTAGCTGAGGCGGAATAAGGGAACCAGCCCGCATTCGCCGGGGCAGATGGAAAACCGCTTAAAAATCATTCACAGACTGGCCGACTCACCGGACCTCGACACAAGTACGCCGGGCGGATTCGTGCCTGGGACCAGGCGCTCCTTCCCGCCTGGAAAGCCGCGCGTTAGACCGTGCGCCGAACCGAACGGACGACTAGTAGTAAGTGCGTCTACAGCCATTTTGCCTTAAATCTCAAAAGTATTTCGCTGTTGGCCATTATTCTCCTTTTAACTGGAAACGGCAGATGGCCGCAGCTTCTAAGAGTTTTCAGTAGTGTATCATCAACATGCAATGCCCCTGACATGTAACCAGTCAGTATTAACAGTTGAGATAGGCGAGTACCTTTCCGACGTGGTAGCACAAGTCTGCTTACTCTCCTTCTGCCTTTTCGGCTTTTTGTTTCGTATTCGGCATTGCTATATGGGTCCAGGCAATATCAATGGCCCTGGATGCCGTTCCCGACGCCACCATTGCTCCCCCTCCCTAACGCGATATGGAAATCGTGTAGCCTATCTGTCTGCGTCTAGGGTAAATCTGTATTAAAGTGTGGGAACGTTCTCTAAATGTTTGTGTCGCTTGTATCTTATTGGGACATGGGTACCAGTCCGGAATTCACCTAGTTGGGCAGGGGAAACCGCGTAAAAACCACATTGAAGCTGACCGACTCACCGATCCTCGCCCTTCGTCAGCGAGGTAGCTTCGAGCCTGGGACAGCATCGCCATACCAAGTTCCGAAAGCGGGGTTTTAACGCGCTCGACAGTCCGGGTGGGTAGCGTTAGTATGGTTGACGATTAATAATTATAGTTTCTTTGTAGTTTTGAGAGAAGTTGTGCTTAATTTCCTTTACCCTTTCACCGACCACAAAATAAATTGCCCATTTCTAGCTCAGATCCTAGGTACGCTCTTCTTTGTGCGAATAAACTCGCGTTTCGAGGGCGATAAACAAACTAAAATAAATTTGCTACACCGGCCACCCATTGCCTGGCTGATACGAGGGATTGAAACCAGGCCTGGTCACCCAAAGAACGTCAGAATCTTTGCACGGCAGCATCTTTTCACGACAGGCAGATTGTTACTATCTAAAACAAAATCCAGTTTACCAAATCACGACAATACTCCCTTAAGAGAGAGAAAATTTTGTTGCTGTGTATGACTTTTTCGAAAATTAAGAGAAGAGAGAGCCTAAAAACAGCTATCTACTTAAAGTTTTTACGATTGCGTTTTTCCATAGTCAGTTCCTGGAAAATCTAGAGCAATCACAAACTGAGTAAAAAATAAGGGAAGTTTGAGTACATAATACGCAAAAAGATTACAGTACGAAAATGTATGTAGTAAAGTAACCTGTCACTTGATTTTTGATACTTTCCCGTTTCTATGTACGAGAGGATGGTAGAAAGCACGCCACAACCAGCTGCAGCTGATCTGCTTTCCTTCCGCTGTGAGGTAGGTTGCATAATACGCTGGGTGATGAAGGAATAACAAACACAGCCTCCAGACAAGACGAGGCACTCTCGGAGCTATTTTTAGCTCGCGGTCTGGGTTTCGTTTCCGAATCGAACCTCCATTCTCTTTGAAGTTACTGTCATTAGCATTATTCTTTGTCTTCGTGCCCTTTCTTTTGTCCCATACAGGTCCTCATTAGTCTCTGCTTGTGGCAGAAGTTCGTTATGCGAAAAGCCGCATGCCTGTCTCAAGTGTCAGTTTCTTTTTTCTTTTTTAGGAAAGAGAGGTTACAGATAATATTTTTTCATCTCGTTTCATGTTTCTTTCAAACACTTCTTAATTAACTTTGGCAGTTTGTCCTCGCGAAATCTTGAGAAGTACTATAAGAAATTCAAGGGCGACAAACTTCTTTTTTATATTACACATTCCTGCGACGTGGAACTTGGGTGTATATATAAGTATTTCGGCTCTGAGGAGGCGGACATAGTTGCAAGTGCGTTTCATCCAGTAATATCCCTGACTTCTAACGGTCGCAAATTTATCCGCAAGGCGAGAATACTTTCCAGAAATAGTTCTCTCGTCGCGCTCTCCGTCGCGGCACTCCGGAAGATTAAACCAGCGACTAGAAGCGAGTGTACCTGCGTTAAAACGATTCGGCGTAGTGATCTCCCTCAACGCTGTAGCGAGAATAAAACTCCTCCTAAAAGATGTCCTCCGGCGAGTAGTGATATCATGATATGTATTTAAATCAGTGGCTATAATAAGCGGCCAAATTATGTCGCGTAAAGTCTCAGCCCATGCTGAGGGTCCGTATCATCCAGCTGACTTTTCGCGGAATCCATCTTCGAATTGAAACTTAACCAACAATTTGTGTTCGTCGGCTTGTATAGAACGGACAAACTAACTTCCCGTTGCAGGCTGTCAGTGGGTCGTACCGAGCTAAGTGGCGCATACTTCAAATCCTAGTCCAACGATCCTGATTTAGCCATTCCGTGGCTTCCCTACTTCAGGCAAACCTCAATATTATCGAATCTTTGTCGTCTACTTTAGAGAGAAAGGTGCGTGATCGCCATCCACCTTCATCGTAGTTGCCTGAACTTACCACTACTAATCAGGGAGAATGTTAAAAGATTCTCTTGTAATCCATACAGATCCTATATTTATCCATTCCGAGACCACTGGAAGCTGTTTTGAAAGGAAACGGTTTTCCTACACCATACAAGGCATCGTAATGTTCGGTGTTTTTAGTGTTTCCGCATTTTTCTTTGCGCCGGCCGGTGTGGCCGTTCGGTTCGAGGCGCTTCAGTCTGGAACCGCGTGACCGCTACGGTCGCAGGTTCGAATCCTGCCTCGGGCATGGATGTGTGTGATGTCCTTAGTTTAGTTCGGTTTAATAGTTCTAAGTTCTAGGGGACTGATGACCTCAGAAGTTAAGTCCCATAGTGCTCAGAGCCATTTGAACAAGCCATTTTTGTTTGCCCCTTGTAACCGTGATCAAAGTCGTAAAGATGATTTGGGGGCATATTGTATTGCACAGCATACTGAACGGGCGTCAAGCAGTCTTCTTCAATATACACACATCCAAAACAAGTATTGGATCACCTCTGTTCCGAGGGTTCCGCAACCTGTACAGAAAACTGGAATAGAGATCAACATAAACATTATATCCGCCCTTTCTATTGCTCATGAAAACCAAACATTGCATGTTGTACGACCATACAGCGAGACCTTCAGAGGGCGTGGTGCACATTGCTGTGCACACTGGTACCTCTAATACACAATAGCACCTACTTTTGCATCGATGCATGAATGTATTCATCGTGGCATACTATGCATGCGTTCATCAAGGAACTTTTGGTCCAGATTGTCCCACTTCTCGACGGCGATTCGGCATAGGTTCCTCCGAGTGGTTGGTGGGTCACATCGCCCATAAACAGCCCAGACATGTTAGACAGGGTTCATGTCTGGAGAATATGCTGGCCACTCTAGTCGAACGATGTCGTTCTCCTGAAGGAAGTCATTCACAAAATGTGCACGATGGGAGCGCGAATTGCCGTCCATGGAGACGAAATCCTCGCCAATATGCTGCCGATATGACTGCACTGTCGGTCGGAGAATGGCGTTCGCGTATCATACACGGTTTCGGCTGATTCCATGACCACCAGCGGCATACGTCGGCCACACATAATGCGAGCCCAAAACAGCAGGGAACCTCCACCTTGCTGCACTCGCTGGGCGGTGGGTCTAAAGCGTTGCCTCAGAACAGGTCTCCGGCGATTGTCTGTTTCAAGACATCAGCGACTCATCGGTGAAGAGAACGTGATGCCAATCCTGAGCGGTCCATTCGGCATGTTGTTGGGCCCATCTCTACCGCGCTGAATGGTGTCGTGGTTGCGAAAAAAATGGTTCAAATGGCTCTGAGCACTATGCTACTTAACTTCTGAGGTCATCAGTGTCGAGTAGAACTTAGGACTAATTAAACCTAACTAACCTAAGGAAATCACATACATCCACGCCCGAGGCAGGATTCGAACCTGCGACCGTAGCGGTCGCTCGGCTTCAGACTGTAGCGCCTAGAACCGCATGGCCACTCCGGCCGGCCGTGGTTACAAGATGGACCTCGCCGTGGACATAGGGAGTGAAGTTGCGCAGCATGCAGCCTGTTGCGGACAGTTTTAGTCGTAACACGACGTCGTGTGACTGCACTAAAAGCGTTATTCAACATAGTGACGTAGGGGTTCCTCAGAGCCATAATCCGTAGGTAGCGGTCACCAACTGCAATAGTAGCCCTTGGGCAGCCTGACTGAGGCTTGTCCTCCACAGTTCTTGTCTCTTTGTATCTCCTCATGTCCGAACAACATCGCGCTGGTTCACTCCGAAACGCATGGACACTTACCTAGTTGAGAGCTTTTTCTGGCATAAGGTAACAACGAGGACGCGATCGAGCCGCGGTATTGGCCGTCTAGACATGATTGAACTACAGACAACACGAGCCGTTCAGCTCCTTGCTGGTGGAATGACGAACTGATCGGCTGTCTGACCCCCTCAGTCTAATAGACGCTGGTCATGCATGGTTATTTACGTCTTTGGGTGGGTTTAGTGACGTCACCTTAACGTGGTATATGCGATCGCAGTAGTGTCCAGTGCTAGTTGTCGGCTGTATCTGGCTCGCAAGTCACACTTTTTACGGAGTGGGTGGTCATAAAATTGCTACGTTAGCTCTAGTAATTCGCGCATTTCCTCCGTTGTTCATATGCTAGTATGTTGTTCTGTCTGTAGTACACATAAACAAATACTTCATGGATACTGATCATGTACTAAGGTAACAAGGAAAGTACCATCTTCAGTTAATAGGTACACCGGCTTATAAAAGTGCCGTTACAAATAAAGAAATAAAATTTTACAATATTTCTCCACATTAGATCAAAACTATGTCGTCATTCTCATTTTTTAGTAAATCCGAAGGCCATTCTTAGTTGATCACTGTTGCTATTCAGCAGCAGAACCTTTACATCATCTGGAATAGAAAACTAGAAACAGAAGAGTGCAAAATACTTTACAGTAAGTAGTGCAAGCTGACGTGTAGATAAAGCCAATTGAACAAACCCACTCCTCAGAAGGAGCACAATTATATATTATAGAATAAACTTCTATTAAATTGATAATAAAGTGTCACACTGTTAAAAACGCGATGGTTTGAAAAAAAAAAGTTTGGGTCCAGTGACACGTGAACCAGCAACAAGTCACCTGTTTCCTTAAGATTTCGCTTATCTACTCATCACCCTACACCGACGATGTGTGAGCTGCGACCATACTTTGCATATTACCATCACCTGAAAGCTTTAATCGCAGATATGTTTTTAACTGACAGTTATTTATTCGTCTGTAGATTATGTTACGGACTGGTCGTAAACTCAAAATAAGTGTGAAACTTTGATGATGAAAATCCACTTTATATTGATCTTTTGCTTGGTGGTAGTGAGCCTAAGTTTACCGACACAGTACAAAGTGAGGTGATTTATGCCTCATACATGGTGAAAAATATTGTTTAACTAACATTTTGTAAAATGAAAGGGTTACATTTTAAATGAAAGTATTATTATTTGTACAGCGCATGTTTACCGTGGAGTTTTTTTTTTTTTTTTTTTTTTTTTTTTTTTTTTTTTTTTTTTTTTTTTCCTTACAGCAGAACTGAGAGCAATCAGATACTATATCGACTCCCTACGACTTGCGTTCCTACAGCCAGATTAAGATTCGAAAACAGATAAGCTGGTCATGACATTCTACAGCAGTAAGATCAACGCATCAGCCGCTGGTACTGTATTAGAACTACCGTGGGTCTGTAAGTCCAATATTGACGATTTAATTCGGAATACTTTCATAATGCGCAAGTTAAAATAATTTTTTAGCCACCAAGATGACGTTTCCCAAGATTCTGTAACAACAAATCGTACAATTAAGGACGGGTTTGAGACCTCATCAATTTGTTGGTGCTTAGAAACGGTATATCTCCTAATATAGTGACAGATCTTCTTTTTCCCGGCTTAATGCACCAACTTGTCGAGTCATGGACTCAACGAGTCGATGGAAGTCACCTGCAGAAATATTGAAACGTTCTGCTTTAATGGACGTCCATAATTGCGAAATTGTTGCAAGTGCATGATTTTGTGCGCGAACTGACGTCTAGATCATGTCGCATCGGTGGGATTCATGTCAGGCGATTTGGATGGACAAATCATTCGCTTGAATTGTCTAGAATGCTCTTCAAACCAGTCGCAATTAATTTTTGCATGACATTATTGTTTGGAACATGAAGTTCGTGAATGGTTGCAAATTGTCGCCCAAGTACCCGAACATAACTATTTCCAGTCAATGATAGGTTCCGTTGGACTAGAGGACGAAATCCATTCCATACATCACAGCCCATACCGTATGGAGCCACTACCAGCTTGCACAGAGCCTTTTTGACAACTTGGGTCCTTGGCTTAACGGAGTCTGCGCCACACTAGAACCCTACCATCACCTCTTACGAACTGAAACAGGGACTCATCTGACGATGCGACAGTTTCCCAATCGTTTGAAGTCCAACCGTTATGGTCACGAAAACGGGGGCGGCGCTGCAGGCGATGTGCCTTTAGTAAAGGCATCCGTGTCAGTCGTTTGTTGCCATACCCTGTTAATGCCAGATTTCGCCGCACTGTCCTCTAGGGTATGTTCGTAGTACGTCCGACACAGATGTCTGCAGTTACTTCATGCAGAGTTGCTTGTCTGTTGACAGTGACAACTGTAAGCGAAAGCCGCTGCTCTCGGTCGTTAAGTGAAAGCCGTCGACCAATGTGTTGTCTGTGGTGAGAGGTAATGCCTGAAATTTGGTATTCCCTGCACCCTCTCGACGCTATAGATCTTGGCATCTACATCCACATCCATACTCGGCAAGCCACCTGACGGTGTATGGTGGAGGGTACCTTGAGTACCTCTATCGTTTCTCCCTTCTATTCCAGTCTCGTTTTGTTCGTGGAAAGGAGGACTGTCGGTATGCCTTTGTGTGGGTTCCAATCTCTCTGATTTTATTCTCATGGTCTCTTCGCGAGATATACGTAGGCTTGACTGCTCGGTGAAGGTATGTTCTCGAAACATCAACAAAAAAAAAAAAAAAATGGTTCAAATGGCTCTGAGCATTGTGGGACTTAACATCTGAGGTCATCAGTACCCTAGAACTTAGAACTACTTAAACCTAACTAACCTAAGGACATCACACACATCCATGCCCGAGGCAGGATTCGAACCTGCGACTGTAGCGGTCGCGCGGTTCCGGACTGAAGTGCCTAGAACCGCTCGGCCACCACGGCCGGCAAACTTCAACAAAAGCACGTACTGAGCTACTGAGAGTCTCTCCTGCAGAGTCTTCCACTGGAGTTTATCATCTCCGTAACGCTTTCGCGATTACTAAATGATCGTATAACGAAGCGCGCTGCTCTCCGTTGGATCTTCTCTATGTATTCTATCAACCCTATCTGGTACGGATCCCATCCACTGGTCTGCGTTCAGAGTCTGTCATTTCCCGTCGTGAGGCCATAATCACGACGGACTCGTTTCCACATGAATCACCTGAGTGTAATTGACTACTCCGCCAATGCACTGGCCATCTGTATCTTGTTTACACGATATACCCGTCATCTGTATATGTGCCTGTCGCTACCTCATGACTTTTGTGACCTCTGTGTGTAGTACATCGGCTTCAACTGAAAGACCGTATGGGATCTTGTCACCCTGAAGACAGGTGGCGTTCTTCTGTCACTGGTCTGCTTTCAAACGCACGTTCAGTATATCTGATGAGTTAGAGATTCCAGAATGAGATTTTCACTCTGCAGCGGAGTGTGCGCTGATATGAAACTTCCTGGCAGGTTAAAACTGTGTGCCGGACCGAGACTCGAACTCGGGACCTTTGCCTTTCGCGTGTAAGTGTTCTACCAACTGAGCCACCCAAGCACGACTCACGCCCCGTCCTCACAGCTTTACTTCTGCCAGTACGTAGTCTCCTACCTTCCAAAGTGGTAGACCACTTGCCCGCGAAAGGCAAAGGTCCCGAGTTCGAATCACGGTCCGGCACACATTTTTAACCTGCCAGGAAGTTTCAAGTTAGAGATTGTTCTGCACCCTCGGAACGATTCTGCAACCTGCTTTTTCGACGCTATGACGTCAGAAATCTCGGCGCGTTAAAAAGCTCGAATGCCCGGTCCGTGTGATAATGGCCTTAACTGCGCCCTGCAAGTGGCGACAAGTGCTGGCGGACGACTGCCAGTGGCCGCGGCAGGTAGCTGGCCACTGCTCGCTGGCTGCCGGCGCCGCCTGGACCGGCTGGAGCCGCCGAATGCTATCGATCTGCCGCCCGCCGGCGTCACTGCTCCACACACGGCGCTCGGCGAGGCCTTCTCATGCAAATGACACGGCGGGGCGCCGCCCAATTGCCGCCGCCACCCCCACACCGAGCGCGACACTGTCCGGCTATCGCTCCCCCTCCCCCTCCCCCTCCACTCCATCTCACCCCTCCCACCCCAACCGCGCCACTGCCCTGCCAGGCTCTCTCGTGCCCGCTCTCGCTGTCAGCCCTATAAACGAGATACGCACGCTCTTCCGAAGTGAAATACAGTGCGCGTTTAATATTTTCCAGATCCGACGGGCGAAACACATTTCGCATATGAAAATTTTCAGTTGGCAGCGCTCCACGGGCAGGGGTCAGTGGAATCGCCAACAAAAATATTTTCGAGAGAGGAAATTGACTGGTTCCTGGCGCTCTCTGTACTATTCATTTTGTAAAACGTGCACGCGAGAAACTTTTGACACCTGCTACGTACTTAAGTGTGGCGAAGTCCTGCGCTTAGATTTTATGAACGAAAATAAATAAATACGTTGGTCTGTGTCCAAAGAGAATACCGTGTACGCTGGAAAATAACCGAAATATGTGGAGTACTTACAAAATTTAATATTAAACAGCTAAAAACTATAGAAACAACGACACTGGAAAGTAGAAGCGTAGGTCGTTGACGAACGAAGTCCCTATGTTACATCAAAAATGGAAAAAAAAGTCACTCTACTGCTCCGATGAAAGAAACTGCCACATATTTGACAGATTACGTGATATTATATTACAGCATTTTCTAAACACAGTCTCGTCCAAAGTTACTCAAAACAAACAAAAATGCCTTTATTTAAGGAATACATAATAGCGCTGCGATAATCTGCTTTTTGCAAGCAGATACTGCCGCCAAGCCGGACGGAGTGGCCGAGCGGTTCTAGGCGCTTCAGTCTGGAACCGCACGACTGTTGCGGTCCCAGGTTCGAATCCTGCCTCGGGCATGGACGTGTGTGTTGTCCTTAGCTTAGTTAGGTCTAATTAGTTCTAAGTTGTAGGTGACTCACGACCTCAGCTGTTAAGTGCCATAATCCTCAGAGCCATTTTTTTGTACTGCCGCCCACTGGGGACATGATGAAATGAGAAAAAGGCTATGCACTGTAAGCACGTGATGTGATGTGAGGTGTGCAGGATGTTCGGAAATGGGCGTTACAAACTTCTAGGACCTGTAGAAGAGAGAACAATTTTGAATACGTACCGTTTCCGTTCTGCAATTGTTTCAGTTCAGATGTCTGACTCATCCACTTCTGCTTGAGCAATTGAATTAGGCGTGCGCAGTACAGTTATTAGGTAACAATTAGAACGGAAACTCATCGAAACACACATTTATCACTGACTTACTTTTTTTTATTTTTTTTACAAGGAGCAGTCAATAACTAATGCAACACTTCTTCTTCCAAAAGCAGGTTTGTTCTACTGCATGAGCCAATATACTATTTCATTCCCGAGTGTTTCGGCTACAAAACACTATTTTTCGACACAATCTCCGTTCAATGTGATGGCCTTTCGCCACCTTATTGAGAGCCTGCGAGCACGCATGGTACCACTACAGGTCGACGTCCGAGCCAACGTCTTGGTGCATCAGTAACCTCCCATTCATTCACGGTCTGCTTCCCGCATAGTGCATCCTTCATTGGGAATAACACATGGAAGATGCGAGATCTGGGCCATAGGGTCGATGAGGAACAACTGTCCAGTGAGTTCTGTGAGCTCCTCTCGTGTCCGAAGTGTGTCTGCATAAATTAAATCGCACCCCTCTGACGTACTCTGAGATGGTAGAAAGAGATCCTCTTCCACTACCAACGTCACGACACTTCAGCCAATGACAGCTCGAGCAGCTCGCCACCAAGTTACACACTTCGCACAGGACTTTCACATTTTCGCAAATGGACCACCATTTTCGTGACAGACAGCGTTGTTCTCTCCATAGTGTTGGACAGTGACAAGCAGGTAATCAGTGAAATGTTGATTCGAATGTTGCTATGCTCATTCTTTCGCAGATTTAGAATTCCATCATTTTAATACCAAAGCTATGAAATGTATATCAATTAACACATAATTAATTCTTATTTTTATAAAAAAGGACGTCGTCGTCCCTCTAATTACATGTCACATGCAAAATTCCATTTTCACTGCAAATATAACTTTATAATTATTTCCGCTCGGGATTAGCCGAGCGGTCTCAGGCACTGCAGTCATGGACTGTGCGGCTGCTCCCGGCGGAGGTTCGAGTCCTCCCTCGGGCATGAGTGTGTGTGTTTGTCCTTACGATAATTTAGGTTAAGTAGTGTGTAAGCTTAGGGACTGATGACCTTAGCAGTTAAGTCCCATAAGATTTCACACACATTTGAACATTTTTAAATTATTTATTATTAATGAATTTGTATTGTTAAGTGCATACAATCTTTATTAACAATTGTTTGTATAATATTGATAATCCAGGATTTATATTTACGTTGAAAACTGGAATTTTGCGTACGATATGTGATTAGAAACATGGTGACATGCATTTTTTAAAAAATAACGACCTATGTTAATTAGCATACACTTGATGAATTTTATATTAAATGTTGTAGATATTCGAAATGAACGGAAAAAGATAAAATGAAAAAAGATCATGGTAAGAGTCGAACCAGCCGTCCCTTGAATACCCGATTGCCGGCCATTGTGGCCGAGCGGTTCTAGGTGCTTCAGTCCGGAACCGCGCTGCTGCTACGGTCGCAGGTTCGATTCCTGCCTCGGGCATGGATGTGTGTGATGCCCTTAGGTTAGTTAGGCTTACGTAGTTCTAAGTCTAGGGGACTGATGACCTCAGATGTTAAGTCCCATAGTGCTTAGAGCCATTTGAACCGTTTTTGAATACCCGATTACCCTTCACCACCTACACCGAGAGCGCCGGCTTGGAACTTTGTCTTAGAGGACAGGTAGTGTAGCGCCACTCCATGCATTGCTGCTTTGTTTGCGGTTCGAAGTGATGAAAGCATATTTTACAGCTTGTAACAATGTTCGGAAAAAATGTCACGATCAGCGTCGTAATGCGCAAGCAGTTCCGACCAGATGGTCCTACGTTGCTCTTCATGGTCTCCTGTTAGGCGGCAACGAACCCAGCGGGCACACGCCTTTGAGTACCCCAACTGATGGACGAGTACGTTAGCACTACCAACAGATGCATCCAGTTGTGTAGTGAGTTACTTGATTGTGGTCCGTCGATCACATCGAATGACGCTGTCTGAACGTTCCAACGCTGCGGGAGTCACTGCTAAGTGCGGCCAGCCGGGGTCAGGTTTGCGCGGCCTTGTTCCGATGATGGCGGACGCCTCGTCCAACGACTCACCGTGCTTTTGTTCACTGTAGGCATTCTGGAAGCGCCTATGAATATCTTCAATAACATGATTTTCTGCCAAAAGGAAGTCAGTGACATCTACCTACCTGGAACGCACTTCCGTTACAGACGCAATTTTGAAGGCTAGCGCCGCGACTTATCGCAAGTTCATGAAACTGTAGTGGCTGAGGCGGCACTATTCAAAGACGTTCTACAACAAATTCCGCATGTTTTCAACCGAAATCGGCCAAGAAAAAGAATGTTACATTGCTTATCGAACGCTCCTCGTAACTACCTGAGTTCTCAAAGTGTGGTCGGACGGTCTCTCTTTACAGTGTATACAGGGTGTTACAAAAAAGTACCGCCAAACATTCAGGAAACATTCCTCACTCACAAATAAAGAAAAGATGCTATGCAGACATGTGTCCGGAAACGCTTAAATTCCATGTTAGAGCTCATTTTAGTTACGTCAGTAAGTACTGTACTTTCTCGATTCTCCGCCGGTTGGCCCAATTGAAGGAAGGTAATGTTGAACATGGGCCTTTACAAGTACGACACAATATGCGGTTCATGCACGATGGAGCTCCTGCACATTTCCGTCGAAGTGTTCCTACGCTTCTCAACAACAGATTCGGTGACCGACGGATCGGTAGACGCGGACCAATTCGATGTCCTCCATGCTCTCATGACCGCAACCATCTTCAATTTCATTTATGGGGACATTTGCAAGCTCTTGTCTACGCAACCCCGGTACCAAATGTAGAGACTCGTATTGTGGACGGCTGTAATACGCCATTCTCCAGGGCTGCATCAGGGATTCCATGCGACGGAGGGTGGATGCGTGTATCATCGCTAACGGAGGACATTTTGAACATTTCCTGTAACAATGCGTTTGAAGTCACGCTGGTACGTTGTGTTGCTGTGTGTTTCCATTCTATGATTAATGTGATTTGAAGAGAAGTAATAAAATGAGCTCCAACATGGGAAGTAAGCGTTTCAGGACACATGTCCACATAACATATTTTCGTTCTTTGTGTGTGAGGAATGTTTCCTGGAAGTTTGGCCGTACGTTTTTGTAACACCCTGTATAAATGTTCCATTCGAAGACGTCGGAAGCGCCACAGTCCACAACGAAGCAGTAAGACAGTACAGATTTGCAGGGGTACTTGCAGAGGATTGATGACTGGTGCAAGGAGTGTAAGTTAACCCTGAATGTGAATAAGCTCGACTTATTGCTCATAGAACGGAGAGGAAAGCTACTACTGTACAACTACCACTATTGTTGGAAAATTGCTGCAAACAATGTACCATAAAAATAGGGATAGCAGACTCCAGACGGATAGATAGTTAGAATCGTGGGGAAATGTAACACATCCGTAAAACAAGTAGCTTACAAAACACTTCAGTAATGTTCGATCATTCTTGAGTATTGTTAGTCAGTCTGGACCTTAACAAAAAAAAATGGGTGTGCAATCTTATGGGACTTAATTGCTAAGGTCTGCTTGCAGACTACTTAACCTAAATTATCCTCCTAAGGACACCATACACACACACACACACACACACACACACACACACACACACACACACACACACACACACACACACACACACACACACACCGCCTTAGACCGGGGCCTTTACCAGGTGGGACAAATACGAGAGATAGACAAGATACAATGAAGAGTAACCGCCGACATATTGTGTCCAGATAACGATATAAATACAACCAATTATTACGCCGGGAAAACCTACGGGGCCACAACAAGAGAAACCGAAGTTCAACTGCAAACATCCAAGATGGCTATTGTACAGCCATTATTGTGATTACTGGTTCCAGCAAACTACATTGCCATCATAAAATCTTCTGCACTACATTTCACTGAATCTTGACCAAACGCATCTTATAACGCATCAAAAGTGGTTCAAATGTTCTGAGCACTGTGAGACTTAACTTCTGAGGTCATCAGTACCCTAGAACTTAGAGCTACTTAAACCTTACTAACCCAACAACATCACACACACACACACACACACACACACACACACACACACACACACACAAACTCCCATGCCCGAGGCAGGATTCGAACCTGCGACCGTAGTGGTCGCGCGGTTCCAACTGTAGCGCCTAGAACATCTCGGCCACTCCGGCCGGCTATAACGTATCATATCAAGATGTAAGGTACATTTTAAGAAGATTCAATGAAATGTAGTGAAGAAGATCTGTTGATGCCAACATGGTTTGCTGAAACCAGTCATCACAATAAAAGTTGTACAATAGCGATCTTGGCTGTCTGAAATCGTACTTCTGTCTGCATTAATCTAGATCGGCCCATGGCTTGGGAAGTCAAGAAAATATGGCAATGAAGAGAGACGCGTTTCGTCAAGGTTGCGAGCCTGTTACGGAGATGCTCAACAAGCTGCAGTGGCACACCCTACAAGAGAGGCGTTGTGGACCACGGAAAGGGTGACAAATGAATTTTCGAGACTGTGCGTTTTGGGAAGAGTCGGACGACATATTACTTCCTCCCACGTGCGTCTAGAGAAATGACCTCATGGAGAAAATTCTAGAAATAAGAGCTAACACACAGGTTTACTGACGACCATTCTTCCCACGCGCGAATGGAAGCGGTACCAAAAGTACCATCCGCTACGTACTGTCTGGTGGCTTGTGGAGTATCGATGAGGATGTAGTTTCTGATATCCGCTAGGAAAGGGGTCTCTGTGTACGGTGGAGGATCACCTTTTCTGACAAGCAGCTGCCCAGCAATAGCATACGACCCCTATATTTACCAAGGGACACATCCACCCACCAGCTCTTGAAGTGATAACAATACATTTAATAGCGGAAACATTTCGTGACATACTTGAGGAGTCGTGCTGACGTTCCTGAGAGGCTTCATTGGAATCTAGGGTGCCTCAATTCCACCGAGGCTATCACCGCGACCGCCGCGATCGGAGTGTTAAATGGGTGGGTTTGGAGAAGCCGTTAATCATGTGTTGTCAGCGCGTGTAGCCGCGGCCGCGCCGCTGAGCCACTGCGATAGGAGGCCCGGCCTGAAGATGGATGGACGCGTCATCCAATCGATAGGGACTCGCCGCGACAATGAGACCGTAACAGGCCCGCGGGCGCTCCGTGCAGTGCAGTAGGTGCGGACGACGCCGACGTGCCACTGACAGCCTGACAAGTGCGAGCGGCGGCCATCCGTTTACCAGCCGCCTCTGACGGGCCCTTTGTCGGGCCTTGCACAGCTATTGATCAGCGCCTTCGTTCGTACACCGTGGACGCGTCGCTTGCATAAGCATGCATGACGAATATTCCAGCATGATATTTCACTGTCATTGCTGGACGAGTTCCTACTGATTACACACACACACACACACACACACACACACACACACACACACACACACACACACACACAATTCAGGGTGGTGGGGTCCACGGGGTTCATAATACACCCCATCCCTTCCACCCTAGTGCTTACAATACCTACGACCATAATGCCTAGACAGATAAAGCCCAGCATACTGGTTTTAATCGCTCATCACATTGTAACTAAGTCGTGTTATGAACAGCTTTCTGTGTGCATATTCCTGACGTCCTTAAATGAATAAAGGTAAATTACGGTATGTAGTTTTGTAAGGCGCTAATGGACAGTGTCTGTGCCTCAGATGCCTTTACTTTGTAATTGATGTACTTTATAGTGACTATAGTATGTACAGGAAATGTATGCGCAAATGTGGTCTTTGCATGGGTATGTGACAAGCAGTTATAGTATAGTTGTGTTTTAGTAGTAATGAATACTGTGGGACTGAGTGTGCGCTGCTTGGACAGAGCTATATGGTGGCCGGTTGTGGACCGCTAGAATCACAGCAGGTAAGCCTGAGCGGAATAGGGCAGTGATTATGCCGAACGGTGTTAGGCGAGCAGTGGTAATTTCATCTGGTGACTTCAGTTTTATAATTTATGGAAAGAATGACCAAGAGAGCAGTTTATTATTTTTTATTGGATGTGATAATGATTTTTATCAGATGTTCTACCTCAAGTGCCATGATGTGCATATGGTTTTGTAAATGTTAAACCCCATGAACCATGGACCTTGTCGTTGGTGGGGAGGCTTGCGTGCCTCAGCGATACAGATGGCCGTACCGTAGGTGCAACCACAACGGAGGGGTATCTGTTGGGAGGCCAGACAAACGTGTGGTTCCTGAAGAGGGGCAGCAGCCTTTACAGTAGTTGCAGGGGCAACAATCTGGATGATTGATTGATCTGGCCTTGCAACATTAACCAAAATGGCCTTGCTGAGCTGGTACTGTGAACGGCTGAAAGCAAGGGGAAATTACAGCCGTAATTTTTCCCCCAGGACATGCAGCTTTACTGTGATTAAATGATGGCGTCCTCTTGGGTAAAATATCCCGGAGGTAAAATAGTCCCCCATTCGGATATCCGGGCGGGGACTGCTCAGGAGGACGTCGTTATCAGGAGAAAGAAAACTGGCTTTCTACGGATAGGAGCGTGGAATGTCATATCCCTTAATCGGGCAGGTAGGTTAGAAAATTTAAAAAGCGAAATGGATAGGTTATATTTAGATATAGTGGGAATTAGTGAAGTTCGGTGGCAGGAGGAACAAGACTTTTGGTCAGGTGACTACAGGGTTATAAACACAAAATCAAATAGGGGTAATGCAGGAGTAGGTTTAATACTGAATAGGAAAATAGGAATGCTGGTAAGCTACTACAAAAAACATAGTGAACGCATTATTGTGTCCAAGATAGATACGAAGCCCACACCTACTACAGTAGTACAAGTTTATATGCCAACTAGCTCTGCAGATGACGAAGAAATTGAAGAAATGTATGATGAAATAAAAGAAATTATTCAGATAGTGAAGGGTGACGAAAATTTAATAGTCATGGGTGACTGGAATTCGATAGTAGGAAAAGGTAGAGAAGGAAAGATAGTGGGTGAATATGGATTGGGGCTAAGAAATGAAAGAGGAAGCCGTCTGGTAGAATTTTGCACAGAGCATAACTTAATCATAGCTAACACTTAGTTCAAGAATCATAAAAGAAGGTTGTATACATGGAAGAACCCTGGAGATACTAAAAGGTATCGGATAGATTATATAATGGTAAGACAGAGATTTAGGAACCAGGTTTTAAGTTGTAAGACATTTCCAGGGGCAGATGTGGACTCTGACCACAATCTATTGGTTATGACCTGTAGATTAAAAGTGAAGAAACTGCAAAAATGTGGGAAATTAAGGAGATGGGACCTGGATAAACTGAAAGAACCAGAGGTTGTACAGAGTTTCAGGGAGAGCATAAGGGAACAATTGACAGGAATAGGGGAAAGAAATACAGTAGAAGAAGAATGGGTAGCTCTGAGGGATGAAGTAGTGAAGGCAGCAGAGGATAAAGTAGGTAAAAAGACGAGGGCTGCTAGAAATCCTTGGGTAACAGAAGAAATATTGAATTTAATTGATGAAAGGAGAAAATATAAAAATGCAGTAAATGAAGCAGGCAAAAAGGAATACAAACGTCTCAAAAATGAGATCGACAGGAAGTGTAAAATGGATAAGCAGGGATGGCTAGAGGACAAATGTAAGGATGTAGAAGCTTATCTCACTAGGGGTAAGATAGATACTGCCTACAGGAAAATTAGAGAGACCTTTGGAGGGAAGAGAACCACGTGTATGAATATCAAGAGCTCAGATGGCAATCCAGTTCTAAGCAAAGAAGGGAAGGCAGAAAGGTGGAAGGAGTATATAGAAGGTTTATACAAGGGCGAGGTACTTGAGGACAATATTATGGAAATGGAAGAGGATGTAGATGAAGACGAAATGGGAGATACGATACTGCGTGAAGAGTCTGACAGAGCACTGAAAGACCTGAGTGGAAACAAGGCCCCCGGAGTAGACAACATTCCATTAGAACTACTGACGGCCTTGGGACAACCAGTCCTGTCAAAACTCTACCAGCTGGTGAGCAAGATGCATGAGACAGGCGAAATACCCTCAGACTTCAAGAAGAATATAATAATTCCAATCCCAAAGAAAGCAGGTGCTGACAGATGTGAAAATTAGCGAACTATCAGTTTAATATGTCACAGCTGCAAAATACTAACGCGAATTCTTTACAGACGAATGGAAAAACTGGTAGATGCGGACCTCGGGGAGGATCAGTTTGGATTCCGTCGAAATGTTGGAACACGTGAGGCAATACTGACCTTACGACTTATCTTAGAAGAAAGATTAAGAAAAGGCAAACGTACGTTTCTAGCATTTGTAGTCTTGGAGAAGGCTTTTGATAATGTTGACTGGAATACTCTCTTTCAAATTCTGAAGGTGGCATGGGTAAAATACAGGGAGCGAAAGACTATTTACAATTTGTACAGAAACCAGATGGCAGTCATAAGAGTTGAGGGGCTGGAAAGGGAAGCAGTGGTTGAGAAAGGAGTGAGACAGGGTTGTAGCCTCTCCCGATGTCATTCAATCTGTATATTGAGCAAGCAGTAAAGGAAACAAAAGAAAAATTCGGAGTAGGTATTAAAATTCATGGAGAAGAAGTAAAAACTTTGAGGTTCGCCGATGACATTGTAATTCTGTCAGAGACGGCAAAGGACTTGGAAGAGCAGTTGAACGGAATGGACAGTGTCTTGAAAGGAGGATATAAGGTGAACATAAACAAAAGCAAAACGAGGATAATGGAATGTAGTCAAATTAAATCGGGTGATGCTGAGGGAATTGATTGGGTAATGAGACACTTGAAGTAGTAAAGGAGTTTTGCAATTCAGGAAGTAAAATAAATGATGATGGTCGAAGTAGAGAGGATATGAAATGTAGACTGACAATGGCAAGGAAAGCGTTTCTGAAGAAGAGAAATTTGTTAACATCAAGTATAGATTCATGTATCAGGAAGACTTTCCTGAAAGTATTTGCATGGGGTGTAGGCATGTATGGAAGTGAAACATGGACGATAACTAGTTTGGATAAGAAGAGAATAGAAGCTTTCGAAATGTGGTGCTACAGAAGAATGCTGAAGATAAGGTGGATAGATCATATAACTAATGAGGAGGTATTGTATAGGATTGGGGAGAAGAGAAGTTTGTGGCACAACTTGACTAGAAGGAGGGATCGGTTGGCAGGACATGTTTTGAGGCATCAAGGGATCACAAATTTAGCATTGGAGGGCAGCGTGGAGGCTAAATATCGTAGAGGGAGACAAAGAGATGAATACACCAAGCAGATTCAGAAGGATGCAGGTTGCAGTAGGTAATGGGAGATGTGTGGGAGATGAAGCAGCTAGCACAGGGCAGAGTAGCATGGAGAGCTGCATCAAACCAGTCTCAGGACTGAAGACCAGAACAATAATAATCCACGTTTCAGGTATATGGTTCTGTAATAATTGTAATGTATATAGTTAACTCATGTAAGCCCCCCCTCAAACCTTTTATGTTATACCTTCACAGATCCGATGATGACACCTTCAAAGTGTCATCTAGCAAACGATATTGAAGCGATCGAGGCTTTTCAATTATCCTAAAGAAAAAAGTGTTTTTGGCAACTTATTCTTAGAATGGGAACGTCGTGCCAGTGTGGCGGGACCATCTTTGTTTATGTTAAAAAAGAGTATATAACGTAACGATGGCTATTTTGTTTTGATGGATTACTCTCTAAACAAACAACTGTGTGAAACAGTTTTTAATGCTCGTTGCATAAAGCTTTCGAACTGTATAACCTATTTCAAAATGCGTATAATGGATGATCGATGCACTATTCCTTGCGCAACTGCTCACCCTTAAGCCGTCGGCATACGGACCGTGCATCGGAATATTGAGCGTTGAGCGTGCCAAGTTTCTGACGTCACAGCATGGAATAGCACGCTCGGGAGTCTTTCCAAATGTACAGAGCAATATCTGGCATGTCAGATACTCTGGAGCGTGCGTCTGAGCGTTGACCAATGAGATGGCACAACGCTGCCTACGTCACACCGTCTGCCTTCAGTACAGAGCTGTGAGGCGCCATATTGGCATTCATTTCAAGCCTATATGTATATGTGCCGTTCCAACCACCAGAAAATTGAAAACGACTGCAAAAGCCGTTGTTAACTGCGTGATTCGTTCCAATAAGATAATGAGAAACATCATATTCGTGGCAAAAGAATTATTGTGACTTGAGTATAATGAGAGTAGGCTATTCGAAGGCAGCTACGCACTGAAGATCCACCCAAAAACGCATTGTTCTTGGTAAAATTTCTTATAATTAAATTTCAGTTAGCAGCATATCTACGATTACAGTTTTTAGCAAGGGGTAACATACTATGATTAGATACGAAAGGTGTCATGTTACTTTAGCCTGCCGGCACGGTAGCTCAGCGTGTTCGGTCAGAGGGTTATGTTCCCTCTGTAATAAAAAGAAGTCAATCGATCAACAACGAACATAAATGGATGTCTTACGACGTCACGACGTCCGCCCCTAGCAGATGCGACGAACAAAAGCGACCAAAATGAGATTAAAAAAAAAAGTATTGAATATCATGCCTGTCCCTTATAGAGTTTCTTAGTTAGGGCGGTGGTTCGCGTCCTGACACAACCAATATTTTCTTCCCAACATTCGCGTTTTTATTAGGTTCTGATATTTTATTATTAGTTTATTATAAGTATAGACTATAAGATTTGATATTATGTGAATACAATTTCACATTTTTGTGAGGGGTGACTTTGTTCGATTGGCTTAATCTAAAGGACAGCTTGCCCTGCTTGTATAAAGATATTTTGCTCCTTCTTCATTTACGCTTGGTAATTCACATGTTGCAAAGATTCTGCTACTGTGTAGGAACAGTGATCAAGTAAGACTGACCTTGGGGTTTTACTGAAATGTGGGAATGATGAAATAATGTTTACCTTATGCGGAGTATTCCAAATTTGTAACGCACTGTTTGTAATGGAACTTTTATAAGCCTGTGTCCTTATTGATTGGACATGGCACTTTCCTTTTCGTGGACGATGCAAGAAATGTACGTTTTAATAGAGCTAACGTGGGAATTTTACGCGCGCCCGCTGAGTAAACAGTGTGACTTACGAACTAGAAACATCCCTCAACTGTCGCTGGAGTGCGTTGCGATTGCGTATACCACGTCGTGGTCCACGTGCCGTGTGCACAAGTCGCATCGTTCCTGACCGTTCAGCAGCACGTTGAACTTGGCACGCTCATCGTTAACGTTCGACAACACGGTCCTTGTGCCGACGGCTTTACATCTTTCCACTTGTGCCTCGCCCTTGATAATGACTTTTAACATCACTGTTGTCTTGGTCTGGTTGTCTTCGCATAATGTTCGCTGTCGATGCTGTTCAAAGCATATTAGCCTTTATTTAAGATTTGAACGATCCGAAGATCGTTGTTATACACAAAGGAAACTAATCATGTTTTAAATGTCTAATGTAAACTGCTGTGTAGGCCAAGATTTATTGTATAAAATTTTTTTCTGAATCGTAATAAATTTGAGAATTCAGTTATGCTTTAGGTGTCAAACGTGAATTGTATTTTCCGGGTAGCTGACAGTAATTCAGACTGCGGTTTTCTTTGTGTGTCTGCCTCATTAGCATAGTTTTTAGCCAACATGTGTTTTGTGGAGTAGTAGGGTTGATCAGGTTCGTTTTGATACAGCGCCACATTGAGAGCAAAACAGGAAATGTCAGTTACCGGCTTGGCATGCTATTTTAGCAACATTTGTTTTGTAACAGTTTAGACAGAGAAATAGCCTTTGGGCACTTGAGAGTTCAGTCTTCTTTTTAGGCATAAATTTGGACCGATTTTTAGATATGGAAATCAGTCGTGTTGGTCATGAAGTTTATTTGTGCAGATATTTAATGTTAGATTAACATTGCGAAACTTGACTACCATCACACGTTTTGTAGAATAGTTTAGAAGAAGAAATAACTGGTAATCAGTGTGTGTGTGTGTGTGTGTGTGTGTGTGTGTGTGTGTGTGTGTGTGTGTGTGTGTTGGGGGGGGGGGGGGGGGGGTCGTCGTTGTACGAGGGTCGTCACTCCAAAAGAAATGCACACTATTTTTGTAAAAATACAGTTTTCATTCTGCATGTGTGGAAATTGACGTTCGTCAGAAGCAACGTGCTGTCATAGAATTCCTATGCTGTGAAAACGAGACACTGGGAAACATCCACAAGAGGTTGGAAAAGGTGTATGGAGATGCTGCTGTCGATCACTGTTCAGTTAGTCGGTGGGCAAGCAGGTTACGTGATGAAAGCGGGCACGGCAATATTGAGGATTGTCCTCGCAGCGGCAGGCGTTGTGCTGCACACACTCCAGACAATAGGTGACTGCTGACAGACGCATCACAGTGAACGAATTGTCATGCTACGTTGGGATAGGGGTAGGAAGTGTTTGCAGAATACTGAAAGTGTTGGCGTTAAAGGTTTGTGCCTGGTGGGTTCCCAGGATGTTGACAGTGGCTCACAAAGAAACAAGAAAAACGCTATGAAGCGAACTGTTGCAACAGTACGAGAGTGGTGGAGATGAATTTCTTGGAAGAATTGTGACTGATGATGAAACATGACTCCATTTTTCATCAGAGACGAAGAGACAACCAATGGAGTGGCATCATGCAAATTCATCCAAGGAAAAAAATTCAAAACCACATCTTATGCTGAAAAAGTTATGGCTACGGTGTTTTTCGATTCCGAAGGACTCTTGCTTGTGGACATAATGCCAAGTGGAACCACCAGAAATTCTGATGCATATGTGACGACACTGAAGAAACTTAAAGCTCGCCAAAAACAGGATGTTTTGCTGTTGCACGACAATGCACGGCCACATGTCAGTCAAAAAACCACGGAAGCCATCACAAAACTCGGATGGACAACACTGAAACACCCACCTTACAATCCTGACCTGGCTCCATGTGACTATGATCCCTTTGGGAAACTGAAAGACTCTCTTCGTAGAACAAGGTTTGAAGATGACGACTCCCTTGTGCACGCTGCCAAACAGTGGCTCCAACATGTTGGTTCAGAATTTTACCGTGCGGGTATACAGGCGCTGGTTTCAATATGGCGTAAGGCAGTTGAGAGGGATGGAAATTATGTGGAGAAATGAAAATATTGTTCCTAAAGGACGTATCTACACACTGTAAAACTTTCAAACATGTAGAATTAAAGATTGATTAAAAAAATAGTGTGACTTTCTTTTGAAGTGACTCTAGTAGCTGTCGATGTCGTTAATATCGCCGCCGCCGCCGCCGCCGACGACGACGACGACGAAACGCACATATTTTAGATGTGGAAATACAGCAAGTTACACATTTCATGCAAATGTTTTGAAAAATACTTTCGAAAGTGGCTCATAATGTAAGATACTTTCTAATATGGCAGCTGCGTTGTGATTCTTTCGTTTTAAAGGCCGCCGCCATTCCAAAAAATTACGTATGGCTTTCTGGGCTATGAAAGACGTCATAGATGTAGGAAGAGTAGCTTGTCGCGTGACATCATAATATGGGGTGCATGGCTTGTGATGGCATCGGTAAGGCAAGGTCTTTCTCACGTGACGACCCAAATGGAAATAAAGTTCGCTGGAAGGGACATAACCCTCTTACTATTATATTTAAAGAATTTACAGATTTTATTGTTGTTTAAATTTGCAGCCATTTGTAGACAGTTCCGTTGAAGGAGCAGCAATGGTAATCTGTGCTGATTCCTCCTCCTCCCTCCCTCCCTCCCTCCCCCCCCCCCCCCCCTCGGCCTCCCCCCCTCCACCAGGCGCAGTCGGATGACCTCATTTGACTTCTGTTGCAACGAGGTTCACAGCCGAAATAAAGTTTCTGAATGGCAATTTGCGCACTTGCTGTCGTAAAACATTTTTTGTTCTTTTTTTATTTTCCACTACTACCTGGTGTCCTCTGTGTAGCCATTTCCGCGGCCTTTTTTGAATCTACATCTACATACTATTGTCATTCAGATTTGTTTTTGTTAAGTTGTTCTAATCTATCGTGCCGTACAATGTTGTTACAGAATTTGTAGTGACCTACTGTGTAGCTTACGTAGCTGATAACGATTTGAGGAGAGAGTATCGTCTTTGCTTAGAGATAGCACGTTGGTGCAGGGTTGACACGAGATTTCAGACGCAGCCTGTGTCTGCTCGTGAGCTGAGCTGACCTGACTCTACGTCGTGTTGCACGTTGCGAGCCAGGAAAAAGTTCAGCATGCGGCACGTGAATAGACGGAGCGAGCTTGTCGCGACGATTCAACGTACTATGACAATGGCTTCCCGGCGGGCCGCTGGACCGCTGTGTCGCCGTGATCGCGTGGATGGGGGTGCTTGCTTTCAGCTCAGCTGCAGCGTTTGTGGCCTGCCAGCCCCAAACTCAGCATAGCAAAAATGTGTGTCCGATAAAGCAGTGATGCGCCGTTGATAGCTTTAGTGGAACACGGCGACTTCAGTGATCTCACTTCCCAATATGTGATACACGGGTGCCTTACGAGGACCATTTCAAAACTCCTGCACAGAGCGCACCCTCGTCTTTAACATTGGTACGAACCCTCGCTCGAAACGTAAGTTACCAACCAAACATTTCAGCTGTTAGCATATGTTTACAGGTTATGAAAACTTGTGCTTTGACTGGAATATACTGATTCCAAATGGAGGGAGCGAATGACTCGGCAGGTCAGTGTCACATAGTGACCAACGATCTTACAAAAACTGCGTCTTCGTGTGCAACTTTCACGAGCTTGATAAATGTTTGCTGTGCTCGAATATAGATAGTATGTCATGGGGCGGAATTTATAATTTTAGAGTGATATTTAGCATATACCTAAAATTTTAAAATATTTTGTATATATATAAAGGCCCACTCACAGGGTGTCCATGAAATGAATCTCTGATGTCAAAACTAAATTTAATATCTCGAAAACTAAGACCGACAGACGGGTGACACAAACGGTATGTTTGTTTGTTCAAGCTCTATGAATTTTATACAGTTCAAAAATCTGCTAACAGATGGTTCTGTAATCACAATACGTAGTGGTTATAAACAATGCGCCACAACTCAGAGCGATTAGTTCCACGGTTGAAAGGTGGGAAATTAAGGTACCGAAGGGAGAGGTTGATATCGTGTATTACACTGAACGGATTTTTCTGGTACTCGAAACCACAGGTTAGAACACAGTACTACGGCCATAAGGTGCAGGTTTCAAACACGTTGAATATTCCAAAAAGATCCGATGCGAAAACCATACGCAAGCTCTGCACCCAATTCAAACGGTCAGGCGGCATGGGTGATTGATATAGGGAGGAATGTTGGCCCCGGGAAAACTGTAGTTACTCCTGAAAATGTCACCACGGTTTCTGGAATTATTAAGCAAAAGCCAAGGAAATCCGTCCGAACAATTGCAGCAAAGACTGATTTGAAACGCACAAGCACGCAGAAAATACTGAGACAGAACCTACACAAATTTTCATTGAAATCCGTAGGCACAATGCCAAAGCTGTACGAACTTTGCGACAGGGAGTTAACGTCGCACAATTCCACTTCAATGGAGTCGTGAACAATCCGTAAATCCACATCTGTGTGAAGCGAAACCAATGTATCCTGTAGTTACTGTTTTGGCTGAAGCCGAGACATTATTGGCATTAGTGAACGTCACGTCGCAATTTTGGAACGTTTCATCGCCACACAGCTAGCGTTGCAGGATCGAACAGGTACCTAGTGGTTCATGCAAATGAATATTTCGAGAATAGTTATTGCGTTGTACTATCGGAAATTTGCTGGCGCAGCGGTGGATTTACCCATTTGCGTCCATATTAGCCCGACCTGATTCCTTGCGGGCTGCCGACGAGGTCGAGCGGTTCTAGGCGCTTCAGTCCGGAACAGCGCTGCTGCTACGTTCGCAGGTTAGAATCCTGCCTCGGGCACTTGCTGTGTGTGATTTCCTTAGGTTAATTAGGTTTAAGTAGTTCTAAGTCTAGGGGACTGATGACCTCAGATGTTAAGTCCCACAGTGCTTAGAGCCATTTGAACCATTTTTGATTCTTTGTGACCACTTTTCGAGGGACACGCCGAAAGACTCTACCCGAACCATCCTACCACGCTGGACGAATTTGAATCGGCGATCTGCGTGACATCTGAGACGTTACAGGATGTGATGAAAAGTCTCATTGTTAGATTGCAACACCTCCGTACTGCGAGTGGTGCATATTTGATGTGATTGCAAAGACTGTTTCCGCAGCTTGCACAAAAAATAAGACTTTCTTTTTAAAGTAGTACCATCGGTGATGAGAATTTAGTTTGCTCATTATTTAGTTTCCTCATTATTTAGTTTCCTCATTTGGTTTTGATCAGCATGCAGCGTAAGGGGGATACCTTTCTTTTACAAAACTTGTTCACCGCGAATGCTTCATATCAAATGCGTAGTAACCGCTCTTCTGATATTCATACTGAGTCAGCCTATTACTACTATGTTAATTGCCGGTTGTTCTGTTTCGCATTATCTTCTTAGGCGATGTTTTCATCTGTGTTAGCACTTTCGGTCACTCCTTCGGGGTTGATAATCAGCAACAGAAGTAGAAGCACTTTAATATTTAGATTTCAATTTTGTGACTCTTGCAAATGGCGTGCCAGTCTTCTCAGAAGCATTCACAAACTTTTATTTTGTTTCCATTGGTGATAAGCTGTCGAAAATCTACGAGGGTGTGCTATTTCGGTTTAACAATTTGAACGAAACATACACATCGTTGCTTTAAAAACCGTACTAACTGCACTACTCACACACATCAAGTTGACACTTCGAATATTGCATAATGATAGCCAACATGACAACACAGTTTCATTGTTATCAGTGCAATATCTGTGTTACAATAAGAAGTTTTCTCGTTGCCCTACTATGGATATATGTTTAATGGTTGCCACAAAGCCATAAATGAAGCATGTTGTGAATGTGTTTTGCAGGTACACTACTTTCGAAGTGCGTGCATGTTCTTAATATCTTGCAGTGAATCGGAATTCCTTTCGTTATTGAAGTGTTGTTTAGTTATAGACCCACCTCATTGGTAGCATTACTGATACCTCTGTGGCGTTGTATACAGCGCTAGCGACCAATACAGGTGACGAACAGACTGTGGTACTGATCCTGATCATCATTCTGACTGACTTTTGGGAGCGATGCGTTGTTCGTGGTGAATGTAAGTGTCGCATGTCATAGTTGACATGGCACTTAAGTCGCGGAGGCTATTTGCTACTATTAATAACTTCCACTTAGTGCACATTTGTACAATACATACAGAAACTGGAGCTTCCCTCAGCTACTATATTAACTGGAGCTTCCTTCAGCTGCTGTATTATTTCTCCAGAGGCATTACCTAAAATGTCGCTTTTTTATTTTAGAAACAAATTAAGAGACTTCGACAAATTTTCTTTTTTAAAAGCCTGCATTTCATGGGAGAAGTCAGACGTAATTTTTTCTACTCGTGCTAGACTGTGTATTGACCTTGGCATAGACTGTGGATCATCTCTTAATGCGAGGGTTGCCCAGAATGTAACGCACCGCATTTTTTTTCTCAGCCGAAAACAATACAACGAATGCGAAAAGTTACATACGTATTATTTTAAGTGTTCTGAGTAAGCGCGCCAAGTTTCCGTCACTTCCGACAAATCGCGTAGCTGCAGGATAGTTTCAAAATGGCGCCTGTAGGTGATGCACTTTGCAAGCAACGTGCTGTCATTGAATTTCTCACTGCAGAGAAAGAAACTGTGAGGAATATTCACGAACGCTTGTGCAAAGTCTACGGAGCATCTGCTGTCGACAGAAGTACAGTTAGTTGCTGGGCACAGGGGAGGGGGGGGGGGGGGGGGTGAGGTCATCAGAAGACGGTTAGGCGGAGTTTCCACGATTTGCAGCGGTCGGGGAGACCATCCACGGCTGTCAAATCTGACATTTTACAGCGAGCTGATGTTATTTGAGCCTTTAAAGGATATCATTGATGGAAGACTTTCTTAGGGTGATGAAGAGGTGATTGACACAGTGAAGCATTGGCTCCGCCACCAGGATAAATGCTGGCACCGACAGGGCATACACGCCCTTGTTTCTCGTTGAAGGTAGCCATAGAAAGGGATGGAGATTACTTGGAAAAATAGGATGTGAAAATAGAACACCACCCTTTCGCGTCTGTAATTCTCGTTATACTCATTCAGAATTTCCGAAGAAAAAAATGCGGTCCATTACTATGGGCTACCCTCGTAATAAAGGTGATACATCCAAAGCTTTTGTCATATATAACAAGCGCTATGAATCAACTTTATGAACAAATTTTTCCAGTTTTCTTAGTCGTATTAGTATTCGGATATTTCGTGCTACGAAGAATTATACACCCCCGGTGTGAGAGGTAAAGCTTTAATTGTTTTCCCGCCACGTCCGATTGTCTTCATGTAGACTAGGAATCCGGAACACGAAACAAGAGGATCCTGAAATACTCCAGTGGGGATTCAGATACACAATCACAAAAAGTCTACTTATTTGGCTCTTTCGTGTACGCGGCCTGAACGGTAGGTAACTGTTCAGTTTATGACTGCGTGCATATTTGCGATATCGACTGTGAGTAGAGAGAAGTGACAGCACAATATCAAGTCTGGCTCATAGCCTACTCCTTTGAAAAAGCACTTGCCTCTTTCCGAGGGTCGACCAACTGCAACGTCACACCCTCTTTCCACACATACATCTGTACCCCGCGAGCTGTCTTACAATGTTCGGCGGAGACTACTTCATGAGCCCGCCTTCCCTGTACCATTCGCGAATGGCGCGCAGGAAGTACGACTGTTTGTAAGCCTTCGTCAGCGTTCTAATCTCTTATTTCACTATCACGCCACACCCATTGTTGCTAAGTTTACCACTGGCGTCGGGGTCGTGTTCTCGTCCCGGCGAGATACCGGCACGGTTTTCTGGAGCGCGGTGTCGGTCGACATTTAATAGCGGCGGTCCGACATGGTGGGCTGTCATTTGGCGGAGGGCAATTTGGACGATAATACGTCAGATAGCCGCTGCGTGTGCTGACGCCCTCAGCCGCACTGGCGCCACAGAAATGAGCCGGCGCGGCGCGGCGCGGCGCGTGCAGAAACGGTCGGGATTCCCCGATGCCGAGCTTTCATTTCCACAGCACGAGGTCGATAAACAGCGCGGCGCCGCGAGCTGCCTAGTAACCAGCAGCTGTCGATTTTTGTCTCGTTGGCTCTGCAGATAGCTAAGTTCTCCGGTCTTTTTTGTGACTCGCCGCCGCTAGCTGAAACAGGTTGGAGATACTTTTTCACGAGGAAACAGTGTCTCCAAATACACCGGAACAAAACGTTTGCAAAATTCGGAGGGAAGTATGGTAAAACTTCGTCACCGCTTATGGTCAAACAAGACAAATTGCTTGTAGTTGCGACAATATATCGTAAAGGAAGCCTTTGAAAGTATTATAGAAGTGGAGCAGTACTGTACAAGTGCTGAATAGGTCACTTAGTAAAACGTCATAAACTGGTGAATGAATGACTTTAATATTGCGCGTTTTGCGGTGACCACCATCAGGTATCAGATACATCTTGTTGTGCATATGAAGCTACGTTCGTACATAAATGTAGCTGTGGAGTACTGTTCCAACTAAAACAAACTGTCCTTGCAGACAGTGCCAGCACCGTCATGTTTTTATACAATTTACACTTGCGGGTTTACCGCAGTCGTACTTGGGTGTGACCATCGAAATACGAAGGGCAGTTACATGAAAACCCAACATCCGCCACAACGGGACCAATGAATGGTTCTATTCAGAAGTAATCACCACATGCCTTAACGCATTTATCCTACTGGGGGACGAGACGATTTCATTGTCCGCAGCTCGTGGTCGTGCGGTAGCGTTCTCGCTTCCCACGCCCGGGTTCCCGGGTTCGATTCCCGGCGGTGTCAGGGATTTTCTCTGCCTCGTGATGACTGGGTGTTGTGTGATGTCCTTACGTTAGTTAGGTTTAAGTAGGTCTAATTTCTAGGGGACTGATGACCCATAGTGCATTCGAACCATTTGAGACGATTTCATAGAAAGCGGTCGGCTGCTGACGGGTCCACAGCCGCGTCCACTCTTGTACTTCATCGTCCGATTGAAACTGACGCCCACCCTTGTCTTTCCTCGGGTCGCCATACAATCAATGGCGTCCAATAATAAAATCTATAAATTCATTATTATCGTCACATAGTTACAAAAACTAAGCAATCAGTTATAAAATATGCCAAACAGTAGATTCATACACATGTACTGTTTGGCAAATTTTATGCATGGCCCGTTAGTTATTCTACTACGTGACAATACTGACGAATTCGTGGATTTTGTTATCTGGCGCTAATGTTTTTATATCGTGTAGTATGAAGAAGTAGATATTTTAACGGACATGCTATTCGGCCCTGTGCAAACATTTTCATCTCCAAATAACTAGTGCAACCTACATCTTTCTGAAACTGCTTATTGTGTTCATATATTTGTCTCCTTCTACAATTTTTTGCCCCCCAAAATTTTCGTCCAGTACTAAACTGGTGATCCCTGGATGTCTCAGAATGTCTCCTATCAACCGATCCCTTCTTGTAGTCAAGTTTTGCTACGAATTTCTTGTCACCCTCATTCTATTCAGTACTTTCCGTAAGTTACACCATCTACCCTTCCAGTCATCAACATTATTCCGTAGTACCACATTTCCAAAGCTTCTATCCTCTTCTTGTCTAGACTGTTGAGCGTTCATGTTTCACTTTCACACGTGGCTACACTCCAGACGATTACCTGCAGAAAGACTACCTAGCATTTAAATCTGTTTCCTATATTCTCACATTTTTCTTCTACAGTAACTCTTTTCTTACCGTTATCGATCTACATTTTATGTCCTCTCTACTTCGACCATGATCGGTTATTTTGCTGCCCAAATAGCAAAACTCACCACTATTTTAAGTGTTCAGTTTTATAGTCTCATTACTTCTGCAAATTCTAAAGGTGTCGGGGGTAAAATACAGGGAGCGAAAGCCTATTTACAATTTGTACAGAAACCAGATGACAGTTATAAGAGTCGAGGGACATCAAAGAGAAGCAGTGGTTGGGAAGGAGTAAGACAGGGTTGCAGCCTCTCCCCGATGTTATTCAATCTGTATATTGAGCAAGCAGTAAAGGAAACAAAAGAAAAATTCGGAGTAGGTATTAAAATTCATGGAGAAGAAATAGAAACTTTGAGGTGCGCCGATGACATTGTAATTCTGTCAGAGACGGCAAAGGACTTGGAAGAGCAGTTGAACGGAATGGACAGTGTCTTGAAAGGAGGATATAAGATGAACATCAACAAAAGCAAAACGAGGATAATGGAATGTAGTCAAATTAAATCGGGTGATGCTGAGGGAATTAGATTAGGAAATGAGACACTTAAAGTAGTAAAGGAGTTTTGCTATTTGTGGAGCAAAATAACTGATGATGGTCGAAGTAGAGAAGATATAAAATGTAGACTGGCAATGGCAAGGAAAGCGTTTTTGAAGAAGAGAAATTTGTTAACATCGAGTATAGATTTAAGTGTCAGGAAGTCATTTCTGAAAGTATTTGTATGGAGTGTAGCCAAGTTTGGAAGTGAAACGTGACGATAAATAGTTTAAACAAGAAGAGAATAGAAGCTTTCGGAATGTGGTGCTACAGAAGATTAAGTGGGTTGATCACATAACTAATGAGGAGGTACTGAATAGAATTGGGGGGAAAAGGAGTTCGTGGCACAACTTGACTAGAAGAAGGGATCGGTTGGTAGGACACATTCTGAGGCATCAAGGGATCGCCAATTTAGTACTGGAGGGCAGCGTGGAGGGTAAAAATCGTAGAGGGAGACCAAGAGATAAATACACTAAGCAGATTCAGAAGGATGTAGGTTGCAGTAAGTACTGGGAGATGAAGCAGCTTGCACAGGATAGAGTAGCATGGAGAGCTGCAGCAAACTAGTCCCAGGACTGAAGACCACCACCACCACCACCACCACCACCACCACCACCACCACCAACTACTACTACTGCATCGCCAGATTTAATTCGACTACAATGAATTATCTGCATTTCGATTTTGTTGATGTATATCCTCTCAATTTCAACAGTAGAATTCTGAATGGTAAAAAACGCCTTTCTTGCAACGTCTGTCATTGAACTAACGCTACTGCGCTTATAAAACGATTCCGTGACGAATCGGGTCGCTCTTATTTGGATCCTTTCTGTTAATCCAACATGGTAACGGTCCCAGACTGGTGGCCAGTACTCATGAATTGGCCGTAAAGTGTAAGCCACGGCGATCCGCAGATCTTCCTGCATTTCGCTACAGACTTATGACCTTATTTTAACTTGTAGGGACGATCACAGCGAGTTTGGAGGCCTTGTCCAGAATAAGAAGCGACCGGTCGTATTGGACGTTGGGCCCGGCGTGCGTGCCATATCTTGTGTGCGTGAGGTCCCGCGGCGCGCGGTTCGGGACGGCACAGGGCTATTGATTCAGTTCGGCCCGAGGCCCTCCTCGTGTCTGAGGGAGGCGGAGGCGGAGGTGGAGGCGGAGACTGCGGCCTGCGATTATTGTCCCGGCCAAATTGATTTAATGACGCGCGCCGCGCTTCGCCACTCTCGAGCGCGCGGAGGCTTTTTGAAGCGCTGGGAGTGGCAATGCAGGGCTCGGCGGGGTAAAGTGATTAGCTGCAGCAGCAGCAACCCGCAGGCGCCGCTGCCACCTGCAAACTTCCGCCTTCTCACTCCCTACACGCGATCGCTGCAAGTCGCCTCTACATTTCTGAAGGTCACCAGTGTTAGTAATTTCAGACCTACGCGTACAACGTAACGCACAAACAGGCACGAAGGTGACCGAGCCCGAATCGAATCCGCACGCCGTGTTAAAGACCGTGGCTGGTGCACCGGCAAGTTAAGAGTCAGGCGGTTTCACGCCGCTCGTTCACAAAAATGATGTGTCAGTCTCCCATTTCAGCATCAGAAAATGGGATACGCCAACAGTTAAAATACCATTACACACTGAACGAAGTTTAAACAATTCAGACAGCTGGCGTACACGACATGTTTATGTTACTTCTAGAGTACCTAACGAACTGTGACAGGAGCGATACAATTTATAATATACGAGTTCTGTCTAAAATGTATCCGACCTTTGATTTTTCCCGCGCAAAATAGAGACGACAGTGCGGCGTCACTGTACACAGTAAAGCTTCGAGACCTTTAGGCGCATGCGTGAATTTTATCTCCGCCTTCTAGCGCGTCAGTCGCTGCCTGTCGGTCGCTGAGAGAGGTGCTACACGACGTGTTCGTCGGATTACCGATTCTCTCAAGACGACTGAACGTGTTGAGCAAAGATGCTGCATCAAATTTTGTCAGAATCTTGGTGATTCTCAAAGCGCAACAATTCGTAAGATTCAGCAGGCGTATGGAGAAGATGCGATGGGTGTAACAAAAACCAAGGAGTCGTCCAACCAAATCAAAATTGGCCGCACATCAGCGAAGAGTGACCAGGGTTCTGGCAGGCCCCAAACTGCTCGGAGTGCAGCTGTTATTGACAGGGTGCAAATTCTGTGATGTCAGATCGTTGTTTGACCGTGCGGGAAATTCCCCAAGAGGTTGGAGTGAGTAAAGATTCTCCACGTGAAATTTTACATGATGATTTGAACATGCACAGAGCGGCTGCCAAATTCGTGCCCAAGTTGTTGTCGCCGGAACATTAAGACCTCCGTTTTGACGTTGCACAAGGCCTTCTGGATACCACCAACGCTGCTCCTGGCTTTGCCGGCCGGTGTGGCCGAGCTGTTCTAAGCGCTTCAGGCTGGAACCGCGCGACCGTACGGTCGCAGGTTCGAATCCTGCCTCGGGCATGGATGTGTGTGATGTCTTTAGGTTAGGTAGGTTTAAGTATTTCTAAGTTCTAGGGGACTTGATGACCTCAGATGTCAAGTTCCGTAGTGCTCAGAGCCATTTGAACCATGTGATCCTGCGTTTCTGAACACTGTGATAACTGGAGACGAGTCATGGGTGTACGGGTACGACCCAGAAACAAAAAGACCGTCGTCGCAATGGAAGCATACCGAGTATCCAAGACCGAAGAAAGTGCGGCAAGTGCGAAGCAAAATAAAGATGATGCTGACTCTCTTCTTTGATGTCCGTGGAATTGTGCATCACGAATACGCACCGGAAGGACACTGACAAAGGAGTACTATCAAGATGTTCTCCAATAACTCCGTGACGAATTTTTGCGCAAAAGACCAGGCATGTGGACCGCGAAAAACTGACTACTGCATCACAACAACGCCCTCGCACATTCACCCCACCTGATCCAAAATTTCTTGGTCAAACATGGAATTACAGCCGTTCGCCAACCTCACTACCCTCCGGACATGGCTCCTTGCGACTTCTGGTTGTATCCAAAATTGAAGACTCCACTGAAATGTAGAAAAGAGATAATGCGGATCACGACAACGGAACTTAACCTCATTCCAAGAGAAGAATGCCAGAGGTGTTTCCGGCAGTGGAGGGATCGGTGGGCTAAGTGTGTGCAAGCACAAGGTGCCTACTTTGGCGGAGGCTAGAGTCCCAACCGCTTAAGGTATTCGAAATATTTTTTCTGTCCAAAGATCGGATACTTTTTAGACAGGCCTCATATACAAATGATGTACTGGAAAGCGTTGGTAACTCTTAGTGTTCGCAGATGATGCAGTTGTCTGTAAGAACGTAGCAACGCCAGAAGACAATATCGACCCTGGACTTAAACAACTCTAACATATTGCGCGTACATAGCAAAATAAATCCACTACTGCACAACTCAACTATTGATGACAAAGTTCTGGAAAAAGTATCTGTAGTAAACAATCGAGGCGTAACTATGTAGAGTGACAGTGAGTGGTGTGACTATAAAGAGCAAATAGTAGGAAAAGCAGTTGCCAAACTGAGATTCATAGGTAGTATCTCAAGGAAATGCAACTCATCCGTGAAATAAGTGGCATATAAGGCACTTGTTCGACCAACAATTCTTGAGTAGTGTTCGTCTATTTGGGATCTTTACCAGGTAGGACTGATGGAAGAGATAGAGAAGATCCAACAAGGAGCGGCGCGTTTCGTCATGAGATCGTTTAGATGGAGCGAGAGAGTCAGAGATGTTCATCAAACTGCAGTGGCAGACCCTGCAAGAGGTGCTGTGTGTGCTTCGTGGAGAGGTTCACTATTGAAATTTTGAGACAGCACCCTCTGGAGAGTGTCGGGCAACATATTACTTCCTCCCACATACATCTCGCGTAATGACCATGACGTGAAAATTTCAGAAATTAGAGGTATTACAGAAGGTTACCGATAATTACTCTTTCCACATGCTATTCGCTATTGGAACACGGAAAGGGGGGGAGGGGGATAAGTTAGTGTTATCAGAAGTACCGTCCGTCACACACCGTTAGTGGCTTGCGGAGCATGTTGCAGGTGTAGACTACCCTCCCTCAGGTAACTGATGAATGCGTCAACAGTCACATGCAGAAGCACAGTTGGATAAAAATAAATCTGCCAGATCCTGACTTCGATGGACCCCGTAGTAGACGAAACTGATGGGAAAAAGAATAACAGTAATAATAATATGAAGAAGAATAATTGAGTTGTATCGGTCGGCGGGGGTAAAATCAATCTCAGACCGTCAGTATCGCAGACGAGGATGCCGTCGGCAGCAGCGGTATGTAAATAAGGCGGCAGTGGCACACATTTGCAGTGCTTTCATTCAAGTCTTTAGCCGATCAGAAAACTCAAGCCAAGTATCTCCTCCTTTGTTGTTATTGAAAAAAACGGCCCTAGCACAGTAGTCTTAACCGGTTCGAAAACGACGCGTTTGCCCTGGTGGGACATCATCAGTTTATCTGGAAATACGATGAAAAATTGGCGTAATAAATAACTGGGCGTGGTGTTACACCGAGCTACAATAATCAAAAGCGAAATCCAAAAACGTAGACACATAAGGCGTAAATGATCGGAAAACTCCTCTTTCAACTGTTACTTACTATCATACTGTTCAATCTTACGTTACAAAATGGTGGATTTCATTGGTGCCACTTCGTTCATCTGCTAAATACATTCGTCCCCCCGCCCCTCTCCTTCGAAACATTTTGGCTGTCACGTGCTTCCCGCCATGGAATGTCCAATTTCCCATCGATTGGGTAATTTCCAACGGTTTCTTTGGTTTGTTTCCACTGTCCGCTGCAGTCGTTCACAGCAGACTTGTGTTTCCTATGTACATATGGAAGGCCTAGTTGGGTGATTTGCTAATCCACCAGCTGTTGAACAGCTAAGGGTCCATTTCGAGGATAATCTCTTCTTGTTATGTCAATACTCCTCCCTTTCCCACGAAAGGCTAGGAAGCCGAATTTATTGAATTCGATTTGAGGTTTGGGTGCCTACTTATTGAATGCTGATTTCATTTTGTTTAAAGTACAAATGAGTAGAAAATGGTAGACTTCCTCAATACACTAAAACTGCTAAAAGACTGAGGACTACGCGGTCTCAAGAATCCAAGAAGAGCACAAGGCGAGACTTGCTGCAGCACAACATCATGCTTTAACTCGCTGTTTTGAACCTCCTGAAAGGGAGGCGCAACCTAATTCTGATAAAGAGTTATGCATTATCTCACTTCACATTGCATAATATAAACAAGTCGTTCAGTCACATATACTTAGTGCCAGCTGTTCGAAGGCGGCGCGCGTCACTAGTAACTCAATTAAGAGATGACCCATGGATGGGCTTTGTTCATTAATAACAACGTCGGCGGTAGCTGTGATTAATAAATACGGATGGTTTTTGACACTTCACACTCTTCCTTTACCTCCTTCTCCTGATTGTGTTTGGGGATCTACATTTTGTAAACTTCTGTACTAACATCTCATATTTTGCTTAGATACTACACCCACAGATTTATAAGACCGCGGTTTTTTTTTTTTTTGTTATGGTCTTCCGTCAGAAAACTAGTTTGATGCAGCTCGCCAGGACTATCTACCCTGTGCAAGTAAGTCTGTCCATCTCCAAAGAACTACTGCAGCCTACAGCCCGATGAACCTGCTTACTTCATTCAAGCCTTCGCAATTTTTACATCGTTCCCCTTCTTCGCCACCACATAACTTCGTTCCATTACCAAACTGATGACTCCTTCATGCGTCAAAAGACTTTCTGTGAACCGATCCGTTCTTTTATAAACTTGTAGCAGATATTTCTTTTGACTGCAGTCCAATTCAGTACCTCCTCGTTAGTTATTCTATGTACCCACCTAATGTTCAATATTTTTCTGTAGTTTCAGTAATATAACACCTCAAAAGCTTCTATTCTCCTCTTGTTGAACTGTTCATCGACCACATTTCACTTCCGTACAAGGGAACACCTCCAGAAAAAACTTCCTAACATTCAGCTTTACATTGGAGTAGGCTTTCTCCGATTTCGCACGGGCAGCACTAAGTACTTGTCTGGCACAGCGGCAATAAAGCACACATACAAAGTTTCCCCCTAAATCAGTCTATTACTGCAAACCGTATGAAATTTCCTATAGTTGTTCCTAAGATTAGCTTTCAGATACACATACAAAAACACGGTGGGGAACTTAGAAAAACCTATGTACTTGCAGATTACTTCTAGATATGCATTTTTTCTCATCTTCTATTAGTCCATCTCCTCATCACCCCTCTCTGTCCATCTCCCACATCTCCTCCTCTTCCCCTTCTCCATCTCCTCCACCCCCACCGTCATACTCCATGCATCTTCTGCTCTCCACTATCTGTATCCTCCTTCCCCCTTCTCTCTACATTTCATCATCCCAATCGTAGCAGGATGCTATGCATTATGCTGCAGTCTTTACGCTTCTCAGTATTCATGACGTCGTATCTCCTCGACTGTGTGCGGTACAATGACATAATTTTTGCTGGTGCGTTCAATGGTATGTGTGAATGCTACCAGCACGACGTGTTGCGAATACAGTTAGCAGTAAAGAAGTAATAAATTAAAACGTCGTACCTCATGCGGCAATTTTAGTGCGTGAACAGCGAAAATGTAGTAATCGACAAACCTTTTTTCTTTTCGTCATTTCGTGGGAGTTGTCAGAGGGAAAAAGTTTCTTAAAAATCCGAAATTCAGTATAAATTTTGTTGCGAGCCACTAAGAGCTCTCATCCTCAAATACTAGATGACTAAAGTATGGGTATTCACGCGTCTTGGACTACACTACTTTTTCACCCTTATCCTCACCTCCCTTTGATAGTACTTAATCCGGCAGCTATTATCTGCAGACAGTGGGCAATTCGTGTACCAAGTTCGGTTGAAATAGCTCCAGTGTTTTAGGAGGTGATGTGGAACATACACACACATTTTTATATGCATTGATATTACGCGTTTCTGAAAGTTTTTTTTTTTTTTTTTTTTTTTTAGTCTGCGTTTTAGGTCCCTTCTGCTTCGCTCATTGTGAGTTATTTTGCTGCCGAAACAAAAAAACTAAGTTTTCAAAACTCGTGTCTGGACATGATTTTTATTTGTATTCACCCTGTGGGTATTTTTCGTTATTACGGCCTTGTGGCAAATTCCACACTTATTCGACCAAAGTTAGTCCGCCAACGCGAGTGGCGGCTGGGATGCGAAGCATGTGCGGGTGCCGATATTATGCGCGGCATCTGCCGCGGCAAGTATCGAACAACGCGGGCAACGCCCGTCAGGCGGGGAACGCCGTGGGGCCGGACAGGTAGGCGCCGCCCGCGCCCGTGATGCCGCAGATAGCACACCGCCGCGCCGAGCCGCGCTGCACAATTGTTTAAAGTGGTTCGCGTGACGGCCGCTAGTAGCGCGGCAGGCTGCGGGCCCACCTGAGGAAGGCCGTTGCGGTGAGGAAGCTAGCAGCCCTCTCTGGTCCTGTCACGCGACCGCTGGCTGCGGAGCGAAGGAGATGACCTACCTACTCGTGCAGGCGGCCGTGGTTTATTAATTGGAGATGTACGTGAAACAGTTGTTATAGGCTATTGATTTGCTACGTGGTATTGAAATTTCAGTTTCTGAATTTAACGTTCAAATTACACTCCTAAGTGTGACAAAAATAATAGTCATCAGAAGCTTGCAGGGGGCCAAGTTCTCTATATCGTCATATTACTAATTCCTGTGGCGTTTTCTTTGTTTTATGCAATCGCCTTGCAGGGAACGTTGGTGTAGTACAACAAGAAGGCTGTGGATTAGCAGCTCTGCCACTGATATTGTATTCTTTGGTATAGCCTGTCTGTCTAAAAATGGTTGCGAAGGAGTAAAGTTTACGGAAGATAGTGTGTGAATTTATTGAAATAATTAAATCGACACCGTAGTTGCAAACAGACGTTGTTATACATCATTCGGGACATTTTGAAAATATGTGCCCCGACTGGGACTCGAAAGCGACATCCCCTGCATGGCAGACGCTCTATCTATATGAACCACCGAGCGCACAGAGGATAGTGCGACAGCAGGGTCTTATCCCTTGCATGCTCCCCGTGAGACCCACAATCCCAACATGTCCACACCACTACATTCGTAGTGCACCTAATAGATGTTCGGTTTTAGTATAGAGTCTGAAATAATATCAGTAAATTGCTCTTGTTCTTTAGTGACAAGTGTTGATGGAAGTTCTGTGTTATAAATATCTTTGATCCAGTTGTGTTGCTGATCTTTCTCAGGAAAGTTCTTCAGAAATAATCTATGAGTTCAGTGTAATTATCCAGAAACTCGGACTTCAGTTCTTCACACAACTGAAAGCCACTGCCTTCTAAAACGGAGTGAACAGTAGAAAAATCATAATGTAGAGCTTCATCATCTAACATTTTCTTGTACAATAGTGACTGGTTTCTGTGAAGGCTGAAATTTAATCTGACAGTTGCAAAATGTTGGTCTCATTGCCTTGGGGAATACCTTCAATGGCGTGAACTTTTCACAGGTATCACCAAGGTACATCAGCTTCAAACAAAGTCACTGCAACTTCCCAATTCATTTTGAACAAGGTAAGAATAAAGATCTTTCCCGAGCTCATATAACCTTTTTCAAGACATTTCCACGTGAAAGCCAGCGAGAGTTCCTCAAAAAAGTCTGTTGCTTTTGTTTCATGAGTTACTTTCCTGCAGCAAAGCCTTTGATGAAATACATTGCCATGAATACACCGTGTGTAAGAAATCATCATAATTGTGTTGGTCTGTATCTTCGTCCAAATGAATGGCGAAATCAATACTACCTTTCAATTTTTGAACTAAATAATTTTTGAACTAAATAATGATTAATGTTGTCATAGTATGGAGTATTCGACGGCTAATAGTGTTACATACGATATTGCAATGTCTGTGTTGTTCGCAAGTACGATGAAATGTTTTTTCGGACATGCATGCATTATGTACATGCGAGTGCGGGCTCCATATTGTCTGTCAAGAGGTTTCCGGACAATTCTGACCAGTCAGTGTACAAGGGAACGTCAACCTCTCTTTTCTTGGTGGCGGCGCTTTCCCTTATCTTCCTTGGCTTACTCACCAGTCTCCTTGTAATCGTCAAGAATTCACTGTAATTGTCGATGCCCACTGTCTTCATTCTAATCGTTTAATGCCCGGAAGTTGGCTGAAAAATTTTCGGACTGGTCTATGGAAAAATATAAATGCTTTGAGTAAAATGTTCCCCTTGACCGTGCCTGCACATGATTATATGCCTCACGTTGCCGGGTTGTGTGTTTATTCTAGGCTATCAATTCATCTCGTCCTCCACCCTCCCTCTGTCCGTTTCTTCCTCCCCTCTTTCTCTGCCCATCTTTCATCTCCGTATCCATCTCCTCCTATTTCCTTTTTCTGTCCATGTCCTACTCTACCTCTCTGTCCATTTCTCCCTCTCCCTCAATCTGTCCTCCTGCTTTCTTCTCTTTCCACATTATTAGTCTTAGTCCAAAAGGATCCTGGTAGCTCTTACCTTCAAAGAATTTCTTTTTATATCGTAACTAATATGTGTAACAAATTTTACTGAAAGCGTTCCAGAGGTTTTGGATGACCATTTCACACGTATTCGTACACACCTTTGACCTCTGTCTGGCCAACGGCCTTGCCACGTAAGTAATATCGGTTCCCGTCAGATCACAGAAGTTAAGCGCCGCCGGGCTGGGCTAGCACTTGGATGGGTCACAATCCGCGTCTGACGAGCGCTGTTGGCAAGCGGGGTGCACTCAGCCCTTGTGAGACAAACTGAGAAACTACTTGATTGAGAAGAAGCGGCTCCTGTCTCGTAAACTGACATAGGGCCGGGAGAGCGGTGTGCTGGCCACATGCCCGACCATATCACCATATCAGCATCCAGTGACGCCTGTGGACCTAGGATGACATGGCGGCAGGTTGGTACCTTTGGGCCTTGATGGCCTGTTCGGGTGGAGTTCAGTTTTCAGTTTGACCTCTGTCTCAAGTGAATTTCGCCCTTTTCACGCTGCACGATGTCTGACGACGTATCTCCTCAAGTGTTTGTCGTAAAGTAACACAGTTCTGCGTCTACATCCAATGGTATTCGCGTTTACTGTCTGCGGTATGTACTGCGAATACAGTGAGTAATAACGAGTATAAATTAAAGTGTCATGCTTCATGCGGCAGTTCTACTGCATGAAGAGCGAAAATATAGTATGCTATAAGCTTTCTCCTTTCATTTTGTTGGGGGGTGTCAGCGAGAAAAGTTTCGTAAGAGTTTGTAATTGTGTGCAAAGTTTGTTGCAAGTCACTAAGTGCTCGCATTCTCAAATACTGGGTGGATAAGGTATGGGTAATAGTGCGTCATGGGCTACACTGCTTTTTCACTCGCACCTTCAACCTTTTGATAGGTAGTTGGTTATCTCCCCCCCCCCCCCCCCACAACAATTATTTGCCACTGCAGTTATTTTATATATACAGGGTGTACATAAAGTCCGGGAACACTTTCAATTATTTATTGCACAAGAACCAAACATTGTACAGATATCATACATATCATTTTAAAGAGAAACACTGAAAGTTTTTTTCCTGTATACCGCTACAGCAGGTAATTTGCCGATAGTCAGAACTAGTCGCAAACATGGTGAGTTCAGGGTCGGAGCGAGATTTTCGTGTGTTTGAAAAAAATTGTTCAATTGGCTCTAAGCATTATAAGACTTTAACACCTGAGGTTATTAGTCCCCTAGACTCAGAACTAAGTAAATCTAACCAACCTAAGGACATCACACACATCCATCCCGACGCAGGATTCGAACCTGTGACCTTAGCAGCCGCGTGGTTCCGGACTGAAGTGCCTTGAACAGCTCGCCCACAGCGGCCGGCCCCTGTGTTGGAATTTGACAAAAACAAGTGTGCTACAGGTATTCAATGGATGTTTAGAACGAAGTACGGTAAGAAGCCACGAACAAGGAAGGCCATTTACCACTGACGAAAAATAGGTTACGACGGGTTGCTTGTGCCCGGCAAAGAGAAGCGGACGTTCCCATGTGAGTGAAGTGAATGTGGAGACATTCGTAAGGATATTCCTACTTGCACATGTTACAGCAATGGCTGATGCCTCAAATGTAATCGGACTCTCCGTTCATCTTTCAGCAGGATGGGGCTCCACCCCATTTTCATCGTCAAGTTCGTGGGTACCTGAACACGGAGCTGCCACATCGATGGATCACCCGTGCTACTGAAGGAGACAGCTGTTCCTTGAAATGGCCTTCCCGATCACCAGATCTCACTCCGTGTGACTCTTTTGTGTGGTGACACATCAAAGATCTGGTGTATGTACCGCTTCTACCACATGAAGTAGCAGAGCTGCGGGAGAGAATACGGGAAGGGACTGCCACAGTCGTCGATGCCATGCTGGGACGGGTGTGGCAAGAATTCGATTAACATATTGACGAAAGTACACACACACACACACACACACACACACACACACACACACACACACACACACACACACACACACACGTTTACCAATTGCGGAAAAGGTCGACATCGTGTTGATGTGTGGCTATTGTGATCAACATGCCCAATGGGCGTCAGCTGCTCGGCATCCTGGACAGCATCATGCAAGTGTCCGGACTGTTCGGCGGATAGTCACGTTATTTAAGGAAACAGGAAGTGTTCAGCCACGTGTGAAACGTCAACCACGACCTCCGACAAATGATGATGCCCAAGTAGGTGTTTTAGCTGCTGTCGCGGCTAATCCGCACATCAGTAGCAGACAAATTGCGCGAGAATCGGGAATCGCAAAAACAAAAGTGTTGAGAGTGCTACGTCAATATCGATTGCACCCGTACCGTATTTCTATGGACCAGGAACTGCACGGCGACGAGTCTGAACGTCGTGTACAGTTGTGCCACTGGGCACAAGAGAAATTACGGGACGATGACAGATTTTTTGCACGCGTTCTATTTAGCGACGAAGCGTCATCCACCAACAGCGGTAACGTAAACCGGCATAATATGCACTATTGGGCAAGGGAAAATCCACAGTTGCTGCGACAAGTGGAACACCAGTGACCTTGACGGGTTAATGTATGGTGTGGCATTATGGGAGGAAGGATGATTGGCCCCCATTTTATCTATGGCAGTCTAAATGGTGCAATGTATTTTGATTTCCTACGTGATGTTCTACCGATGTTACTACAAGATGTTTCACTTCATGACCGAATGGCGATGTACTTCCAACATGATGATGGATGTCCGGCACATAGCTGGCGTGCGGTTGAATCGGTATTGAATGGCATATTTCATGACAGGTGGATTGGTCGTCGAAGCATCATACCATGGTTCGCACGTTCACCTGATCTGACGTCCCCGGATTTCGTTCTGTGGGGAAAGTTGAAGGATATTTGCTATCTTGATCCACCGACACCATCTGGCAACATGCGTCAGCGCATTGTCAATGCATGTGCGAACATTACGGAAGGCGAGCTACTCGCTGTTGAGAGGAATGTCGTTACACGTATTGCCAAATGCATTGAGGTCGACGGACATCATTTTGAGCATTTATTGCATTAATGTGGTATTTGCAGGTAATCACGCTGTAACAGCATGCGTTCTCAGGAATGATAACTTCACAAAGGTACATGTATCACTTTGGAACAACCGAAATAAAATGTTCAAACGTATCTATGTTGTGTATTTTATTTTGAAAAACTTACATGTTACCAACTGTTCGTCTAAAATTGTGAGACATATGTTTGTGACTATTACAGCGAAATCTGTCACAAAGCGAAAAAAGTGGTCCAACTAAAACATCCATATTTTTGTACGTACTACACGGATATGTTATAAAAAAATGGAGGTTCCTATTTTAAACAACGCAGTTGATATCCGTTTGGCCTATGGCACCGCCATCTAGCATTCCAACCATAGCTCCATCTGGTTTCCCCCTTCAAGCTAGACAAGTTTCGTTCTTTGTAGTTTTTTCGTTTGACGCTTATTTCGCGAGATATTTAGCCCTGTCACGATCAATGGACCACCCTATATGTATTAGTTCAAATTTCAGAGCAGTAAAACGGGAATCAGCTCGGGAGACAGGAGCGGGAAGTGTGTGGGCCGAAGCGAGCTGGGAGTGATGTTTAACCTGGAGGTGGCAGCGTGGGAAGGGGGAGAGGCCGGCAGGCAGGCAGGCAAGCAGTGAAGAGCCGCCCAGAGGTCGTGGCCGGCGATCCTATCAGGCGGCCGCGGTGCCATCCTTCAGCACCGTTGCCACACCAGCTGCTTCCTTTTTCCTTTCATGTGTGAAACAGACACCGTGGGCGCGAGAGTCGTCTGGACAGTAGTACCTACTTCTGAAGAAATGCTTCACGAGAGATCTCATACTGACATACGGGGTGTTTCAAAAATGACCGGTATATTTGAAACGGCAACACAAACTAAACGAGCAGCGATAGAAATACACCGTTTGTTGCAATATGCTTGGGACAACAGTACATTTTCAGGCGGACAAACTTTCGAAATTACAGTAGTTACAATTGTCAACAACAGATGGCGCTGCGGTCTGGGAAACTCTATAGTACGATATTTTCCACATATCCACCATGCTTAGCAATAATATGGCGTAGTCCCTGAATGAAATTACCCGAAACCTTTGACAACGTGTCTGGCGGAATGGCTTCACATGCAGATGAGATGTACTGCTTCAGCTGTTCAATTGTTTCTGGACTCTGGCGGTACACCTGGTCTTTCAAGTGTCCCCACAGAAAGAAGTCACAGGGGTTCATGTCTGGCGAATAGGGAGGCCAATCCACGCCGCCTCCTGTATGTTTCGGATAGCCCAAAGCAATCACACGATCATCGAAATATTCGTTCAGGAAATTAAAGACGTCGGCCGTGCGATGTGGCCGGGCACCATCTTGCATAAACCACGAGGTGTTCGCAGTGTCGTCTAAGGCAGTTTGTACCGCCACAAATTCACGAACAATGTCCAGATAGCGTGATGCAGTAATCGTTTCGGACCTGAAAAATGGGCCAATGATTCCTTTGGAAGAAATAGCGGCCCAGACGAGTACTTTTTGAGGATGCAGGAACGATGGGACTGCAATATGGGGCTTTTCGGTTTCCCATATGCGCCAGTTCTGTTTATTGACGAAGCCGTCCAGGTAAAAATAAGCTTCGTCAGTAAACCAAATGCTGCCCACATGCATATCGCCGTCATCAATCCTGTGCACTATATCGTTAGCGAATGTCTCTCGTGCAGCAATGGTAGCGGCGCTGAGGGGTTGCCGCGTTTGAATTTTGTATGGATAGAGGTGTAAACTCTGGCGCATGAGACGATACGTGGACGTTGGCGTCATTTGGACCGCAGCTGCAACACGGCGAACGAAATCCCGAGGCCGCTGTTGGATCACCTGCTGCACTAGCTGCGCGTTGCCCTCTGTGGTTGCCGTACGCAGTCGCCCTACCTTTCCAGCACGTTCATCCGTCACGTTGCCAGTCCGTTAAAAATTTTTAAACATATCCAATATTGTGTCGCTTTTCGGTCCTTTGGTTGCATTAAACCTCCGTTGAAAACTTCGTTTTGTTGCAACAACACTGTGTTCTAGGCGGTGGAATTTCAACACCAGAAAAATCCTCTGTTCTAAGGAATAAACCATGTTGTCCACAGCACACTTGCACGTTGTGAACAGCACACGCTTACAGCAGAAAGACAACGTACAGAATGGCGCACCCACAGACTGCATTGTCTTCTATATCTTTCACATCACTTGCAGCGCCATCTGTTGTTGAAAATGGTAACTACTGTAATTTCGAAAGTTGGTCCGCCCGAAAATGTACTGTTGTCCCTAGCATATTGCAACAAACGGTGTATTTCTATAGCTTCTCGTTTAGTTTTTATTGCCGTTTCAAATATACCGTTCATTTTTGAAACACTCTGTACATTCACCGTTGTTCACAGAACACGAAGTTTTTAAACTGGAGACCTCGTTGCCAGAAGGCGTAACTCCAGTTTTTCCAATAACATGAATCAAACCCTATTAGCTTCAGAATCTTACTCAATCATCACTTCGATGGGAGACAGGAATAAGGACTAGAGATATCACTATCTTGCACTTAACGTAAACGTTCCAGCCACATTAATGGAATTATTTTCTATGTTAGACGTCGTATTTCTAAAATGTGAGTTGTTCCCTTTTTCCACCGAGGTCTTCAATTATTAAAAAAAAAAGTGCGCCACCTGCATATCTGCGGACCTGTTTTTGTGTTAGAAAATTGTCGGTGGCACTCACTACCTGTAGTCCCAGACCCATTATATGTACAAGCTGTTATATAAGTTTTATAGGACTATTTTCTTTTTTTCTCGTAATGAGTGATTGCGGAGAGTGTGTGTGTGATGCCTTTGGAGGCCAGCCGCGCAGTCGAATATCTGGTCACAAGCCATAACGTGCCAAATGTTGTTCTTCCTCAGAGCAACGATCGCATGTTGTCCCTCTTCCTTCAATGACATTTTTATCGTAATTTTTGTAACTTTCTGTGAATAGTTTTGAGGTGACAGCAGTTTTTACCAGATTGCCTTGTTCATTCAGATGTACAAAGCTTACAACTGCAAATAAATCTTTCAAAACTGGGGAGCTACTGCGAAATTGGCATATAGACATTTACTCCGTCCGCAGGTCCTAGCGGCACCATCGTTACCGCCCAGCCGCCGTGTCATCCTCCCGTAATGGAGTCATTGGATGCCGTATGGAGTGGCGTGGGGACAGCACAGCGATCTCCCGGCCGTTGTCAGTTTTCGTGACCTGCAGCCGCTACTACTCGGTGAAGTGGCTCCTCGGTTGGCATCACGAGGCTGAGTGAAACGTTTCCAGTCCTCCCACCAAAGAAAAATGCCTGCCCGTACCGGGAATCGAAGCCGTATTCTCTGTATGGCAGTCAGCCGCATTCACCACTTACTTACGGAAGCGGATACTCACACAGACGGAAATCAATTTTAACTGAAAAATATATACATTTTTATTGTCCGATGAAGTCCGGACAAGTGTTTTCGAGTCGTACGACAAAGGGTTAGTGAATTGCTTGGACGTTTCGAAGATTAACAGAGAGAATAATCCGGTTTGATATTTGTAAGTGATGTATGGGAATTTTAAGGATTTAAAGTCAAAGATAGCTACAGACAAAATCGTTATTTCAGCTTACATATCGTATTATCTTTCCTTCTCACGGTGTAGAAAGTCGAACGTGCAATGGAATGGAAAGTAATAGTATCAGTCAACGACGAAGAAAGAACACAGTGTCTGGGCGTAGGTTCAAGTAGAGCATGGTACGCAAGAATAAGCATTAACGAACTAAAAATAACCTCACTGTAAAATGTCTTTGAGCTTCATATATTTCAGAATCTTAAACGATATTATGAGCACAATCGTGAAGAGAGATTTCGAACCGAATGATTCCGAAAACAGCGCTGACACGAAACCCAATACGCCATTTCATCAAGTGGCATCCTGAAAGCTATGGATAAACGCACTGAGGTAGATGCAGTAGTTCTTCATTTTCCAAAGGCATTTGGCTCAGTACCAGAACACTTAATAATAAAAGTGGTATCATGAAGGTATGAAACGAAATTTCTGACTGGACTGAGGATTTCTTGGTATGGAGGATGCAGCATGTTGTAATGGATGGAGAATCATCGATAGATGTAGAAGTAACTTCAGGCGTACGCCAAAGAAACGTATAACAAGTCAGTGACAAAGCCGACAATATTAATAGTAACCTCAGACATTTTCTGCAAATAAAATAGTTATCTACATTGAAGTACGTCTGAAAAAATCGGCACCAATATTCAATCAGATCATGATAAGATTTCTGGTTGGTGCAAAAACTGACAACTTCATTTAAATGTTCAGAACTGAAAAATTTTGCTCTTCACGTACAGGAAAAAAATAGTTCCTTACTATTAAAATAACACTTAACCACAAGTAGAATGTTAACTCATGAAAATACGTGGTTGTAACAGTTGAGGTGATACGACATGGAATGCTCACATTGCCTCAATCGTGGGCAAAGCAGATTGCAGACTGGTTTATTACAAAATGCAACGTCTACAAACGAGGTTGTTCCCGCACATTCCTATAAGTGATTTCCCGTGATTCTGCCATATCACCCGTTTCGCCAGTTGTAGCATTACGTGGCTGGTTTCAGCGACACGTCTCTATAGCAACACATTTCTAAAAAAAAAAAAATGGATGTTTGAGAGTCACGCCACCACTCAGTTCCCCTCTGGATTAATTTCTGCGGTCACAACTCGGGCAGCAAGGTAATACTTACAATTGCATTGATCTACTTTGCTTATACAAGAATCAGGTAGAATAAGAGTACGCAGTTTCCGCTGCGTAGCAGCTCTTATCCCACGAATATGTTCCGGTAAAGTATGTATCAAATGCTTTAATTTTCAGTAATTAACGCTCCACTTTATTGGAGTTGCGAGTGCTTGGGACTGCAGATGGAATTTCTTTCTATTTGTATTTTTATTGGACGCATTCCAAAGTTCACAGGCTCGCGGCTGAAGTCGAGAAAGTTATTCGTAGATTAAAATTTTTTCCTCAGAGTGGTTTTCGCCCTCATACTTTTTTTTTCTTGGCAGTTTTGCCAACAATGGTATGGAAATCCCTACCCGTGCCAACCCATCTCTTCGCTCGCTCGCTCACTCGTTTCGTGTCCGGAAAGCGGAATGAAGTCGGAAAGTAGCGTTGTAATGAGAGAGACCCCGCTTGCGTAATGCACCATGTTCGCGAATAATGTTGTGAATTAAATAGCAATACACACTGGGCGACCTGTATATCACGACGTCTGTAAGAGGGACGTTAAAACGCGAATATAATGTACTCTGTTCGGTAGTAAAAGTGTCCTGTTATGTCAAACGACTTCCTACAACAAAAAATGGTTGATTACTTCAACACTGGTGCAGTCTGAGGTAATGTTCCGACTGTAATGACATCAACGCCAAGAGAGGATATTAAATCGCTTGACCTTTTTTACTATATCATCCATTTCGTACTTTTAACTGTAACATATGGTGTATTACCAAGTGTAATAGGTTTTCATCGCAAAGCAAGGTTTCTCGGTCCGATCAAAAGATGAAATGTCGAAACAAATCCATAATGTAAGTCCTGACACACCAACACCACCATATCGGGACGATATTACAACTCAGATAAAAAAAGATACTTGTATTCTTGTATTTCGTTCATTTTCGCTAATTTCATTGTTGTCTGTCAGTGCGGCTCGGGGGACTTAGCCGCCCCATGCGAAAATTTAAAAAAAACTTCTCCCCCCCCCCAAGCCCCTCCCCCTCCTTCCATTTTCAAACATAGTCCACACTCATTCATCAATGGCGTCTTATTTTCACACATCACACTTACTCGTATGTATTTTCGAAGTGAATATATCTTCAAGTCCCCAGTCAGGTATGGGGCGCCAGTCTAAGAGAAATCAAACGTTCACAGTGCAATACATTTCGAGTTTTAACTCCAAAATTTATTATCTCAACCATAAATGAGTTATCACTGGCATGGTATATCACTAAAGACTGTTCACGTTTTCTTGCTCACCTAACAGAGGGGAGCGTGCGATGTGGAGGAAGGAGCTCCGTGATCACATTATATATAGGAACGAAATCAGCCGCTGCACAGTTACATGCTATCGAAGTCGGGCGAACTGACGTATCGGCAAATCATCATCACGCATTGCGCGTCACACACAAGCGACGAAATCGTAACGGTCGGCGGGCGTAGTGGATACGTGGTTTAGAAATAGATCCCTGCGCGAAGGAAGTTTTTTTATTTTTACAGTGTAGGGATAGATTTCTGACTAATAAACTGCGGTATCTTTCAGCAAAGAAAGAAAAAATTAAAAATAAATGAATAAAAATGTGCTATCAGTTTTAAACATTGGCTAGATTATCTACTGTTACAAAATCAACACTCGATCTCTTGCAGCTACTGTAGTTCCCTGACATCATTTCTCCTTTCCGTGACAGAAATTTCCTTTGTATCTTTGATTCAGCGCTGCGTTGTACGTTCATCGTTGGGTTGAAATGAGATAAACCAATATCGCCACGACTCGGCTGATAGCAAACAGGAGAGAAGGATTTTCAAATTTGCAACATCTCCGATGAGACAATTGAGGCGCGAGACGTGGCGCAATCGGCACAGCAGAGAACTGCATTGTCTGCAAGAGCGTATGCACTTCGATTGTACGAAGTCGAGGGTCGTAGGACAACGAGTGACATACGTTTAGATGCAGTATTTGTTGAACAAAGTGTTTAAGTCGCCAGTTGCTATTTGATAAGTCTGTAAAATGCAAAAGAAATGCGGCTGTGGGCAGATGTCGAGAAGGCATGCTTCCTGACAAGTCACGGCAACGATTCATGGCTCAAAACAAGCCGTTCTGAAAGCACTTTCATTTATTATAGCGAAAAGTAACAGTTAAAGTTATTGCAACGCAAATATTGTGAAATACGACGAAACTGTATAAACATTTCGTGCAGTTCAGTTGCTTCAGCTCCAGAATAAAGTTTGGTAGGCTTTTTTCCGCATGATATTAATATCTATTGATTATGACTTCAACACTAAGAACGAAAAGGGAGTGTGAGAAAACGTAAAAGAAGATACATCAATAACAATTAAATTAGAAGAGCGTGGCATGAAGAATAGCAATGTAAATGGTATTGGTGGCAGATCCAAAGCAACAGCTGTAGTGGGAGAAGAATGTCATGCACCTTTCTGCGCGTGAACGGCACTTACTCACGATGTCTGACTTCAAAGGAGTATGAACTATGTGACGTACAGTGTCTTTTACTTATTCTTCATTCATTTATTACGAAGTTTTATTCTCAGCGATGCTGCTGTTGGTTTTAAGGGTTGCTGTATGGGAACAATAGGCCATTAAATGCTGACATTCATCTTCATAATAAAGTTTTTCGAATCTGTAGGGGGCTTTCAAGCTTCGTAGGTACATGTCACGAGTTGTCTAAGCGCACGATAGAAAATGAGTTGGCAACACTGTTTTTAGCAAAGTAGGTTAGCAAATCCACTGCTTCATTTCTCAGCTGTTCCATAATACCGTAAATGAGTTCCAGTAAGACAACAGATTTCATGAATGATTCGTATGTGCAACTTATTTTGACACTACTTCACTTGTTCATCCTTTTAGAACTATGTTAAAATTCAACATTTTGCCGCCCCAAAAACCTGCCGTCCTCGGCCGTGGTACGTTCCCCCTCCCTCTCCCCTCCCCTCCCATCACCACCCCCTCCACACCCGGCTCTGTTACACGTCACAGGCAATTAGTGTGTTCCCCTGATACGCAGTAAAAACAGATAATTATTTTTCCAAAGCGGTTCCTGCTATTAGCGTCGAGTAATATTAATGATGATTTTTGTTTATCTACAGTTATTCATATTTTGTCATTTCTCCTCATTCTTCTTTGGTAATGATCGGACTAACTCAATTTTTTTAATGTGTTTCAGGTGAGTGCGTCCTATTCACTAACGTCCTTGTTGGTAATTCCAAACTACTGGTAAGCATAAATTACAGGTTTCTAACATTCATATTGACTTCATATACATGTGTCTCAACAGATATTCATTTCCGAATGCGTAGACCTGTATTACACTGTGAATGGTCTGTAACAGCCCTGCTATAAAATGTTTTATGTAATATTTGACGTTGTAATACTGGCCTTACGAATGAATGCTGTGTATGTTTTCTTTCTCATCCTCTGTGTTAAGAAACTGAAAGTTTCGTTGATGGTACACATGGAGGGAAGTGCGTTTTGCTTTGGAACCTGTGAAGGTGATTGCCGTGCCACGCTTCTTAGAGCTGCTAACATCTTGATTTCATCTCTTGATGTATTTTTTCTTTTTGTTCTTTAAATTGTGCTAATGAACGGAACCCTGTTGTGAACTACACACATCAAAAAGAAAAAAGTTTTGCATCTCCCCAGTTTCCAGAACTCCTGAAGATAGACGTTGACTTTGGATAAAAAATGGTTCAAATAGCTCTGAGCACTATGGGACTCAACTGCTGTGATCATCAGTCTCCTAGAACTTAGAACTACTTAAACCTAACTAACCTAAGGACATCACACACATCCATGCCCGAGGCAGGATTCGAACCTGCGACCGTAGCAGTCGCACGCTTCCGGACTGCGCGTCTAGAACCGCGAGACCACCGCGGCCGGCTGACTTTGGATATTGTATCACAGACATGGTCCCTTTGAATATTCAGAGATGTCACTAAACCCACCCAAAGATGTAAATAACCATGCATGAGCAGCTCCTATTAGACGGAGTGGGTCCGACAGCCAATCAGTTCCAGTCATTCCACCAGGGAGAAGGTACACGGCTCGTGTTGTCTGCAGTACGACCACACCTGAACGGTCAATACCACGGCTCTACCGTATCCGCATTGTGACTTTGTGCCAGGAAGGGCTCTCAACAAGGGAAGTGTCCAGGCGTCTCGGAGTGAACCAAAGCGATGATGTTCGGACATGGAGGAGATACAAAGAGACACGAACTGTCGATGACATGCCTCGCTCAGGCCGCCCAAGGGCTACTAGTGCAGCGGATAACCGCCACCTACGGTTAATGGCTCGGAGGAACCATGACAGCAACTCCACCATGTTGAATAATGCTTTCGTTCTGTTACGACCCCAACTGTGCGCAATAGGCTGCATGGTGAGCAATTTCAATCCCGACGTCCATGGCGAGGTCCATCTTTGCAACCACGAGACTATGCAGCGCGGTAGAGATGGACCCAACAACACGCCGAAGGGACCGCTCAGGATTGGTATCGCGTTCCCTTCACCGATGAGTGTCGCATATGCCTTCAGCCAGACAATCGTCGGAGACTTGTTTGGAGGCAATCCAGTCAGGCTGAACGCCTTAGGCACACCGTCCACCGAGTGCAGCAAGGTGGAGGTTCCCTGCTGTTCTGGGGTGGCATTATGTGGGACCGACGTACGTCGCGGATGGTCGCGGAAGGCTCCGTAACGACTCTACGATACCTGAATGCCATCCTTCGACCGTTAGTGCAACCATATCTGCAGCATATTGACGAGTCATTAGTTTTCATGGTCGGAAATTCGCGCCCCCATCGTGTACATCTTGTGAATGACTTCCTTCAGGGTAACGACATCGTTCGACTAGAGTGGCCAGCATATTCTCCAGACATGAAACCTATGGAACATGCCTGGGATAGATTGAAAAGGACTGTTTATGGAGGACGTGACACACCACCCACTCTGAGGGATCTACGCCAATCGCCGTTGAGGAGTGGCACAATCTGTACCAACAGTGCCTTGATGAACTTGTGGATAGTATGCCACGACGAACAGATGCATGCATCAATGCAAGAGGACGTGCTACTAGGTATTAGAGGTACCGGTGTGTACAGCAATCTGGAACATCACCTCTGAAGGACTCGTTGTATGGTGGTACAACATGCAATGTGAGGTTTTCATGAGCAATAAAGAGGGTGGAAATGATGATGATGTCCAATAAAGAGGGTGGAAATGATGATGATTTTGCTCTGTATTCCAGTTTTCTATACAGGTTCCAGAACTCTCGGAATGAAGTTCATGCAAAACTTTTTTTGTGGCGTGTACATTTGTACACGTGTGTGTGGACCTCAACAGTAGTGACCTTAAGGAACATGAATAAAAATTGTTTCTTGTTTTATGTTAATGAATTCTTCTATACCTGGTTGGTAATGAATTTTTATAAATGTAAAACGCCGTAGCTGAGCTGTTAGCATGTCTCATTTCCATGAAGTAGTACCGATTTTCATTGCTGGTATTTAGCTTTCGTTATTCAGATGCGGTATGGAGAAGTCTCGCGTCAAAAAACCGCTTTCTCCGCCGTTGTCAGCTTTTCGCTTCTTCTCACATAAGTATCTCTGCAAGTGACATTACGAGGCTGAGTGCATCCAGTTCGACCTCGCATCTAATAAAAATGCCTGACGTGGCTGGAAATAGATTCCAGCCCCTCTGCATGACTTGTCAAACATGTTCACCTCTCTGTAGGCGGACTGTTCGATTACCTTCAGGGATTTTTCCGTAATAGAGTACTAGAACCTTAGGGAGTTGCTTGAATGAGAAGTTAGCGGCTCCAAGGTCTGGAAAGGTGTCAACGGGCGGGAGGGCGGTGTGTCATGGACAAACGGTGATACAGCGGCCCGTCGACTCGGGTGGTTGTCTGAGATCGATCGCGGAAGTTTTTTTGTCAGTGAGACACACACACATTGGATGTTCCATGTGAACCGCCGGCCGGTGTGGCCGAGCGGTACTAGGCGCTTCAGTCTGGAACCGAGCGACCGCTGCGGTCGCAGGTTCGAATCCTGCCTCGGGTATGGTTGTGTGTGATGTCCTTAGGTTAGGTTAGGTTTAAGTAGTTTTAAGTTCTAGGGTACTGATGACCTCAGACGTTAAGTCCCATAGTGCTCAGAGCCATTTGATCCATTTGAATTCCATGTGAACCAGTTTTTGCCTTAAAGGACCGTCCACATTCAACAAACTAAACTTCTACACAGATTTACTCACACCAAACTGAGACGTGCTCGGGGCCTTCACCAGGATAGTTCATTTCATTATTCTCTGCCTGGGACAGCAGGGCACTGTGCCAAGGCGAGTGGTAGAGATTTTGCCACGTGCTGGAGCTGTAGCGAGTCGGTGAGTGATGAGCGCCACGGAAGGGTGGAAGAACCGTTCTTCGGGCTGTGAGAATGGTGTTAGGCTCTCCCACATGGACCTTGTGGGTTTTATGGTCTGGAAAAGAGTGCAGGAGTGCGCCAGAAGCTTAATGTGGGTGCAACAAGAGACGGGCACTGTTGCGACAAGCTCGAACAGCCACTGGGACGCGCCCTCGTCCGCTGGCGCAGCCTGCCGTCGATCCACGGCGTCCGTATTCCCCAGATGTGGTCAGGCGTCGATCTCGGTGTAGCAGCGTTGTTGTGAACACAGCAGTACGTGCTACGCTCACAAGTGGTGCGCACGAATCTCTTCTCGCCGTTTTTCATTCATACTGAGGGGGTGTGCAGGGCCGAATAGAACTTCAACATGCGTAAATCAGTTGATTCCGAGAAAATCAAAGTTGAATATTTCGTTCTTGCATACGTCGTAAGGACTTTAGTATTCAAGGATTTCATAATCGCACACACATGCAAGAAAAACTACATCCATTACAAATCCTGCATATCGCAATTATTACTGTTTTCCGTGTTTCTGTATCATACTGATATTTCCATTGCTCGTCACAGATCCGGATACAATAATATAAATAAAATGTCTATACTGACTTGACTGTAAGTTCTTGTTTATTTTTTCCAACCTCCTTACGAAACTTTTGTCCTTCCCTCAGAATAAAGATTTCGGAAACTATAACTGAATCATTAGATACTGATAACTTCAGCGTACAGATTCGGTGGGGAACGAACTTTGCCGCTTTCGCAGCTAGCACCTCACGATCCAACAGCGCGTGCACGCCACCAGCCGTCCCGGCCTGACCCTGCGCCGCGGTGACTTCCTCACTGATCCGTCGCAACTGACTGACTACCTCAGTCCAGCACGCAGATGGCATTAAAAGAACTGCTCAGTCAAAACCACACAAGCTACACATGGTACCGCGAAAACACTTCCACAAACAACTTTCACAATACTATAACCAGTCACTGTGGAACAACTAGGAGGAATCACAAGTAGACACACGCAGAGCACCCGGAAGCGTCGGCGACCAAATATACGTCGTCCAGTGACGGCGACCAAATACACGTCGTCCAGTGAGACTCAAGTCGTGTGCCGGCAACGGTCGGGCGAGTCATGGCTGTCCGGACCTCACTGCTGCTCCGTCCCCTCGCAACTCCCAACACGACGACCGGGAAATACTAGCGGTCGCTCCAAAGATAGTACGACAGAGCTCTTATCGATAAGCGCTGCTGCTGCTGCTGCCACCACTCACATGTAGGAGAGCCAGCAACTTAATAACACAAATAAATCGAGTAAGAAACGAGGCGAGAGTACCGCCAAGACAAGATGTCAAGCGATAACGGCACGAACATGAGCCGCGCACACCTCAGTTACCAATTAATAATAATACCGATACACACGTGGCCCCAAGTGGTGTCCCACTATGCCAGTACTGCCTCTTGAGCAATAAAGTTAAGGTGCGACTGGTTCAGAGGAATATTGAGACACACATTGTCAGGCAGAGGGTAGAAGCGTTTTGCCTATTTGCGCATGTATGTCGTACGGCGGCGGCGGCAGCAGCAGCAGCATCGGCAGGCGTGTGACCGGCTGCGCCACGCTTGCAGTGGGTATCTAATCCGCAGCGGCGCGGGTCGACAGGGCCGTTAATTAAAACCTCGTGAACAGGGGCGGGGGTGGCAGGCAGGCGTCACGGCGGCGACGGCCAGCAGGCGAGGCCAGATAACGCAACCGGGGGGGGGGGGGGGGAGGGAGGGACTACCTGCGTGGATGCCTCCACACACTGACACCCCCGCCCCCGTCACACACACGAGTGCCGGGGGCGACCTCTCTACTCCCCACCCCACCAGGCTGACGGAGGCAGTGTTGGTTTTGTGGCGGCACGCGCCCCTCACAGCCGGCGGAGGCAGCGCGAGACGACACACACCGGCCGAGCCTCCTACACCCGCTACACCACACTCACCTCACGACGAACAGCTCTGCACATCTACAGCTATACTCTACAAATACCGTCACATTTACTGTAAAACACAAGCAGTTTTTAAGTTTCCCACTGCAGACTCTGTTTGTAGTGGTGTCTCTTCGAATAAGAAACTCATCGCCGGAGACGGCCACTTGCGTATTAAACGAACTAATACATTTAGGAGCCAAAAGATTATTACCACCCCTTTAACAGAGTGTTAAGAATATTCTTAAAATCAGATATAACATTTTATGTAGCACTCGGATTTTACACTACTGGCCATTAAAATTGCAACACCACGAAGATGACATGATACACACGCGAAATTTAACCGACAGGAAGAAGATGCTGTGATATGCAAATGATAAGCTTTTCAGAGCATTCACACAAGGTTGGCGCCGGTGGCGACATCTACAACGTGCTGACATGAAGAAAGTTTCCAACCGATTTCTCATACACAAACAGCAGTTGACGGGCGTTGCATGGTGAAACGTTGTTGTGGTGCCTCGTGTAAGGAGAAGAAATGTGTACCATCACGTTTCCGACTTTGATAAAGGTCGCGATTCCGGTTTATCATATCGCGACATAGCTGCTCGCGTTGCTATACAGAAATTCAGAATTCAATATTAGAAACCAATAAGCTTGTTTTGAATTTCACAGAAGGTATAACATACGCTCTGTACTTCATATTACAGTTTCTGATAAAATTTCTATAACAAATAAGTTTAACTGTCTAATGGTGATCCACATGAAACGAAGCCGACTGAACTTGGCTCCAAGTAATAACACACAGGTACAAACACCACTGTCAAATGGCAGCTCCGTGCGTCTTATTTAAAACATCAGTCATCAATGTGGCCTCAACAATGCATTGAACAGAGCAGAACATTTGGCTAGAAATACTGGTAACATTTTATTACCACAGGCAACCCACATACATACGTTATAAGGGAAGACGCTGATACGCTAAACTAGGATTGAATTTGTGAGAAGTGTTACACATAGTACATACTGATTTTAAATTTAACAAAACGTGACCAACTCGTCGCCACGACACTGTTCAAAACTTAAAAGGAGAGTAAACACATTACTGCCACCCTTAGTGGCAGAGCGGTTCTAGGCGCTTCAGTCTGGAACCGTGCGACCGCTACGGTCGCAGGTTCGAATCCTGCCTCGGACATGGATGTGTGTGATGTCCTTAGGTTAGTTAGGTTTAAGTAGTTCTAAGTTCTCGGGGACCGCAGCAGTTAAGTCCCATAGTCCTCAGAGCCATTTGAACCATTTTTAAACACATTACTCGGATTTCAGATGTAAACAGGGCTCGGGAACAGTATAATTAGCTCAATAATTCTCACCCATCCCTTGAGAACCTAGAAGAAGACAGCCACCGCAGCGTAGCTTAGTTCTCGAGACTAACCAGAAAGAACATGGTGACCACAGGCTACCGGACTGAATAAGAACTGAAAAGACAGCCCATCACAGTGTCACCAACTCGATGCGGGCTCCGCAACGTCCCCCGCCACAGAACTCCAGAATACCACGCAGCACGTTGACTTGTTCCTCAGGATGCTGACAGACCCCTTCGAGAGGCGCGTGCCCCAGTCAGTCGCACCGCGGTACGCACTGAACACAGCGCAACACAGCTGCCTGCCGCGGTCTCTGTCGCCTACAGTGAAGCGCTCTCCATCGGCAACGCACGCACCTCCTAATAGCCTCCCGCTATCTGTACAAGAAACTCTCTGACGGAAAGTTTCGAGAGAACAATCGAACGAACCAAGGAGATAGGTAGAAAAGCAAAAACTATCGCAAAAACGATTTGATAAAAACTAGCCGCTGGCGGCTTAGTGATGTAACAATGATCGTTATTCATAAGACCTGGCGGAATGTTTCCATTGAGTCACGGTCCAATCTCGATGAGGCCGTTACCACTGCGATCGGAATTGACGACGTCGTTGGCTCAACTCAGAAACTGGTTTTCAGTTTTTCCCCCGAACTGGTGGTCTGGAAGTCATCTGCATTTCATAACAACACTAGCGATGGCTCACCTGTTAAAGCGATTGAACTGCTAACATCATCTGTCACCCCGCAATGAGTCACAGTTACGCACACAATTTTAATGTCACTTCTTTGCAGAGTGAAACGTACTCTCTTAAAGATTGAAAGTCATGAAGATCCCATCCAGCTGCAAACCTGTTAATTCTGCACAACTTGGGGAGGTGCATGTCTAACGCTTCTAATTTCTCTCTGCAACTTCTCGGCTCCTCTCATCACACTGAAGGCCTATCCCATTTCAGCACTTTCTTGTCCGAGGTGGTTCCCTGTATTCTTAAACAGGAGCTCAGGATCAGTGAATTACGAAGCTATCTACCAGACTATGCCGTTGAACCTGTTCCAGGACTTGAACCGGCCGCAGACGATCAGTGACTGGAGAGAGATACCATGTATGTGAGTACTGCTTGTTTGTAGTACAAAATTCTCGGGCACGCAGACTTGTGAAAATAGGGCTTGTGGAGAACCTCACCCAAAAACTTCGCTAATACAATTCGCGGGTGATGACAAAATACCATAATTCCCCTTTCGTGGTTGTACGTAGGACATGAAATGCTATTCGGAATAACAGTTGTTGGATCTCACGGTACATCTTCAGAGTACTTAATGGCAATTCGGATCTTCGCATATATAAAGCGGATACGAGCTCGGTTCAGAACAGTCACCTATACCATTGTCCGTCGCCAAAATTCAGTAAATTTGATAACAGAAGAAATTTAGAAAGAGAACTGGAGTTCAGGGAGACGAAATAAAGATTTGAGGTTTGTTGATGACACTGAACTTATGTTGGAGACAGCACAGTTCTCGCGAGAGCAGTTGAACGGAATACACTGCGTCTTGAGGATACAACATGAACATCAACAAAAGTGAAACCATGGTAGTCACGAAGGAATTTTATTAGGAAATGAGAAAGTGAAGTTTTGTTGTAGGCAGCAAAATAACTGGCAATGACCGATGTGGAGAGGATATGAAATGCAAATTGACAATAGCAAGGAAAGATTTCTGAAAGAATTATTTTCTTCTTCCCATGTAAGTGCGTTAGGAAGTCATTTCTGGAGGTGTTTGTATGAAATGTGCCTTTGTACGGAAGTGAAACGTAAGCAGTACACATTTAAACAAGGGAAAAAAAAGCTTTTCAAATGCGATGGTGCAGGAAAGTGCTGAATGTTAAACGGGTTGATATAGTAACTAATACACTAAATCGAAAATAGGGCGGGGCGGGGGGCGGCGGCAACATTGGAATGTGGCACAATTTGAGTAAGAGAAGAGATTGGTTGATAGGGCAAATCCGGAGGCATTAAGGAGATGTCAGTTTAATAATGGACAGAAGTGGGGGAGGGAGTGGGGTGGTAAAAATGTAGAGGGAGCCCAAGGGGTGAACTTTGTAAAGAAGGAATGGATGTAGGATGCAGGAGTTAATTGGGAATGGTGGAGGGCGCTGCAATGGGCCAGTCTTTGGATTGAAAACCATGACGTTACATAAGTTTTGCTTGCGCTTAACGTACTTACATCCTCCACTGTCTTTTGTCGTTATGCTTTTTTACTTTTTTTATATATTTCTTTATGTATGTTTCGACTCAAGAGCGTACCCGTTAAATGAAATATCGAGACTGCCAGAGGTTTCCAAGGCATTATTAATTCAGAAACGAAGACTTCATGAACAAAGGAGCGAAGCAGATAGTAAAGTGTAAGAATGAAACCATAATAGACAGTGGTAAAAATTGAAAGAAGAGATGGCGATCCGAATGAACGTGGTCCGCGGATGGCCAGAACGAAATGGAGGAGGAGAAGAGATGCTGCCTCGCGGTTCTAACTGTATCGGAAGGTGCTGAGAACAGGATGTCTCCGCCGTCACTGTATACGTCTGTGTCAGCTGGGATGGAGGTCCGCCGCGCCTTTGAGCTGTGGACTCAATAAAGGCCGTGGCACAGTGGGACGCCAGGGGCCACGGCAAACAGTCGCCGGGAGGGCGACGCAGCAGGCTGCCCGCTGGGAGCCCGTGAGGGGACCAGCTCTGACCCACCGATGTTGCCTGCTCGCCGCACCCGCGGCGGCTCTCCCCTCCCCCCTCCCCCCTTCTCCTCCCCTCCCACCGCTACACCACACCACTACGACCACCAGACTAGCATTCCCCGGCTTCATCACTCATTTTGCATTGCTCGCCTATAACTCTGGCCGTGTCCCGTGCTAGAAATTCCACGCCCACCAGGACAGGGTCGGTGCACGGCGGAGGGCGTCCAGAACCGCCCCGACCAAATTCCAATCGCGGCAGCTTGCGTTATTACACACGGTCAGCCTTAGTCGCTGCGTGCGACGGCTACCGTGCTCCAGCACTGGAGTTGACGGGTGAATTTTCATCTTCCGTCTGATGTGCCTTATGCCGCGTTCCTACAAGGAATAAATACCAGAGGGGTTCTCAATGGCCTGGCGCAAGAACCTGGCACTCATTACCACGTTAACCTCTCATAGTTAATTCACCACTATGTTAGCACAGTTCTATTAGTAAGTTGCCAAAAAGGTTTTGTTGTCAATTCTTCGCAGTTAACAAGTGGTCGCTAGCATCCCCATTTTCCCCTACTTATGTTCAACTACAGTCGATTAAAAAATTTGTCGGTTCATGCTTTTCTGTAGGTCATCTAGCGGAGATCCTGTATATGCTAACTGCACTCCACTTTCAATGTGGTTTACATTTAAGTATTATGCTTAACAATGACTCAACTTTTTAGACGTTGAATCTTACACACAGCTTTCGTGAGTGACTTCTTTCAGTACACGGTGTTCATTATTGCTGACCCTGTCCGATATGTTCCATCAAGCACTGATTTGCTCTTGTTCTCAAAGTATTTTCTTGAAGCCTGAGTTTTGACACTTTCGAGGCTCATCTTACGTTGTATAAAGTCCACGTTTAGTCATTCGATGATTCACCTTTTAAGACGTTACGCAATTAATCAGTTCAGAGTTTGAACTTTTGGTTAGCAGACTACATTTACTTCAGTCTTGTAAAGTGGGACGCTGCGAGTAGAAACCTGTTCCCTATTAAGCACTATGTCATAACAGCATTTTATGAACACACATTTTGTATTTAATTTAGATTATCACTTTAAGATACACCTATACAGATTTTATTTTGTTTTGTTGCTATGGGACCAAACAACTGAGGTCATCAGTCCCTAGGCGTACACACTACTTAATCTAAAACACAAACACACACACACACACACACACACACACACACACACACACACACACACACACACACACACACACACACCCGCGAGCGCGCGGGAGGATTCGAACCTCCGACGGGGAAAGCCGCGAGAATCGTGGCAAGGCGCCTGAGGCCGCGCGGCTTAAACGATATGAAACTCGTTTTTTTCCCTAATCAATAAAACTGTTTACAGTTAGGGCGAGCTTTAGGAGTTGTCATTAATTTTCAGAAAAAATTTAAATTATTTTTAAAGTTATTTTGGACACTTTTCCGAAGTCTAATTACAGTAAAAATAAAAATTTTCCCAGACTTCTCACCACCACCATCACCCGTTCACGCCATTACGTATGACGGGAATTCAAAAAGCAAGTTACACATTATGGTAGGCCAGGAAACTTGCATTGACTGCTACACCTCATAAAGACAAACATGACAATATTTTCCAACATGGTGACCAAGTCCCTGTAAACAACGGTCGGAACGTTCAACCAATCGTTCAGTTCCACGACGACAGAAATCCGCTCCTTCGTGACTGAGCCATTGGAGAACCGCCGGTGTAAGACCCTGTGTTCGACGTCAGCGTCAGCCACGTCTGCGCAGTCTTGGCCAATGATTGGACGGTACGTAGCTTTTGGTTCATAGGCAGCCAGGATTTCACAATGAATCTCTGTGCAATTTAGATAGTTTATGAACAAGAATCGTACCGTCTCGAGTACTTAAACTCTGGAGTAGGCTTCCAGTTGTCGGGTGAGTTCACTCTCTCACTGTGGTGCGCCTGTTTCCCGTGCCGCCACAGAACTCCTTCGGGAAACGTTTACACTCGCTCCCGTCTCTTGTTGCGCAATGATCTTAGCGTACGATGACATGTGTCTTTCTGAGGTCTCTACGTATCATAAGTCCAGTACAAGGGGGACGAAGTGTCGTTTGAAAGTTAAATGGATGAATCGAACGCCATTAGAATCCCGTTTGAGCTATATTTCCTGTTCTATACAGAAGTCAGTTTTACACATGCTAGATAACTTGGCAGCTCGCCTTAAGTAAAAGCAACATGAGATACCGTGCATCTGAAAACGTCACTTATCATTACAGTACGCTTACTACATTTGTAAAAGCAAAATTCGTAAATTTGTATGAAATTTTGTCGCTGTATTTACAGTAATTTCGAGGTAAATCAGAAAGTAAGGCTTTATTCTCAACATTGCTGCTTTAATTTTATCTTAAGAGTTGGCCGAGGTTCTCTAAATATAACATTTCCTTTGCTTTATTTTTAATCAAACTTCGCGCTACATTATAGAGCTGTCGTTATTTAGTGATCGTCTCAATAAGACTATTATATGTACATGAGATATTAATTACCGGTAGTTCAAGAGCACTGTAAATCTCTGAACGCAGAAACAGACTTTCTGTTTACACTTCATCGTAATATTTACATTCATTTTACAAAGCAAGAAATCGTTACAATTATACAGCTTGATAACGTCACGCTACCAAGAGTATAAGTATATAGGATCGATAATATCAGAGGACAGATTAAATGATAGAGAAAACCCAATATCTGGTTGGAACAAACGGCGTACGCTTTTAGGGGTTCCGTGTGATGCAGAAATGACCATAAGCACCAAAGGCAGCGAAGGCGGGGCAGAAGAAGAGACTCGCGGACAGAAGTTCCATACAACAGAAAGCCGCGCGGTACGATGAGCACCAGGAGTAACATTGAAAGGAAAAGTGCTCAATGAATTCAAAAGAGGTAGTAGTAAAGCTGTTCCCCATAAACGAAATACAGTATCGTGGTTGAGGTGGTGCTGTCACGTAACACCAAAATCTGAGGACTATGTTGTGAAAAGTACTTTTCGGTAACTACAAACGGGAAATGGAGAAGAAGGCCTAAGCCAGTAAATCGAGGAATGTCCAAAATGATGTAAAGAATTTTAACCTAAGCGAAGATTGTGGTTACCAGCGAGCCAGAAGGCGCAGCATAAAGGGAAATCCGACCACAACTAACGGGAAAAAGAGGACAAAGAAAGATACTGAAAGTATGATAGCTTTACGATATTTCCTGTCCTGCGGTAATATGAAGAAGTCCATACTCTCCGTTACAGTGCTCTTGGAAGACGATGCTTTACTCCATATTATGCTGCGTTACTTAATGACAAGTAAGTGATTATAAAGAATTGCTGAAGACTCGACTGGGATTATTATAACAAGGTTTAAGAACGTTTTGCCAGTTTATTATTTATTTACTTAGTTGAAAACAAGGCCTTTTTTGTCCAATGACTTTAACTTTCCACATACACAAACGAAATATTCAAGACTTGTGCTGCCGAAAGCAGAATGAACACATCCATCCACCTCTCGGGCGATGGTGAGGAGAAGGTGCATGTTGTCATTGATTTAAACGGCTTTTGTCCTTTCTGTCAACCCAGCTGGCATGAGTGTGAGCCAGTAGTGTGTTTCCATATGCCAGTTGGGTTTGTGTGGGGGCTGGTGGGATGCATGCCAACACTGTGGAAAAGGGGCTTTAGGGCTGGATATTGGTATCATCCCGATTCTCGTTTTTACTAAACACTCACACCTCTAGTGCGTTGAAGATATTGTATCGGTATGTTGAACTGATAAAGACAGGTGATTGTATGCATAGAGACGATTATTTTAATATTTGGTTACAGTTTGTAAGAACAGTTTTATACCCAGCGCAAAGTGCCTCATAGATCGAACATTACGACTGCGAGTAACGCGAACTCAAATCAGTACCGATGGACAAAGCCAGAATCATCTTAAAAAGCAAGCAGACTTTCAAATCGAAGTCCAGGTTCAGAACATTGTGATAATTTCGTCGCTACTCCAGAGCTCTTATCTGCCAGCGGTCGTACTGTATGCCCTATAAATAATATCGCTGCCATTACGAGTCTCCATACCGCTGGAGTGGAGATGTTGGAGAACTTGGTACCAGGGCTACCTGTAAAATTACCCCCGATTCGCTCTTAAGAGAGAGATACACAATTTATAGGCGCAGTCTGTACTTAAAATGTTGGCGTTACTTCCCCAGATAATCGCCACCATGATTGAAATATCTGTCGTGCCGTGAGCTTGTGCATCCCTTCGACAAGGAGTGGTGCCACCTGGTGGTTTATCCAGTGGTTGATCTAGTTCTTCAGAGCAACGTCGGTCATAAGTCTTAAGCAGCCAGCCAGGTCTTCATCTTGGGAAAAGAAATGAAAGCCGCATTGGTACCAAATACGGACTTTAGGGAGGATGTTGAAAAAATCGCCCACCCAGAAGTCTGCTTTTCCTTCGTTCATTTCGCAGTATGGGTCGCAAATCGCCGTGAAGCAGAATGATCGTACGGTATCATCCAGCAGTGTTTCTTTTGGACTGATCTTTAGAGTCTCTCAAATCCAAGATGTTAGAGTATGGTCATGCATTACTCTAGTGAATTCCGTTCTCAAAATTTGTTTGCGATCCCAAAAAGAACTGTAGCTGCTGCTTTGTGCTTCGGCAGCGTCTGTTTGAATTTTTTGGGATTATTGGGAGGAGGAATGTGTATCCACTGTTCGGACTGTTGCATATCTCTTCCTAAGTCATGATACTGTTCAGAAATTTCTTCCCTTCTGCTTTGTAGCGCTGATGGAATGTCAAGGACGAACCTATTTGTTCAGTCTTGTGAGCACCTGTAAAACATTTTGGTACTCACCGTGTGTAGATAGTGTGATATCCTAACTTGTAACAGTGTTAAACAGCGTTGTCGATGCAATCTGAGGCCCAAATTCAGAAACTTCATTTATTGTGAATAGACTTCTCGCACTAATAACTTTGTTAACTTGGACAAGTACATAAGTCACGTATGAACGCCTTTCTCGACCACTTTCACCATACACATCTGTGCGACTAGCTTTGAATTTTCTGCACCACTCCGTCAGTAGTAACCTCATGCCCATGCAATAGCCTACGACGAATGTTGGCGGCATTGACTCTTCATGGTTGCAAAAAGCCAATGACAGAACGTACCCAGAACTGGCGGGAGAGGCAGTAACGCCGTCAATTGCAAACGTCTGCTATTTACACTCTGACGAACGCAAAAGTATGTTGGCTGATGCAACGTGACATTCCTTTTTAATAGCCAATCGTAGATTAATGCATCAATTGCCCTTTTACTTGTTGGCACACCAGAGCCTTAGAAAAGAGACATGTTATAACTGTAGTTAGGCTTTACAACAGAATATTTCTCAAAAAAAGGCGAGATAACTGCGACATTTGGTGGCCGAGACGGTCGGCGCGCCTTACCGTCCACCCCGTCACCAGACGATTATGTGAAGAAGCGGAGGATACTGCGCGATGTAAACTAAACTTGGCTTTCACATTCACCATGTAGCCCGTCCGCAGCTCTTGGTCTAGTGGCGAGCGTGTGTTTATGTTGTCCCACCGGCACGGTAGCTCAGCGTGTTCGGTCAGAGGGTTTAGCTACCCTCTGTGATAAAAAGACTGAGCGAACGGATCAACGAACAACCTGAACAGGTGTGATGGGACGTCCGCCCCGATCATATACAACGAACAAAATATAACAAAATGAGATCAACAAAGAATTTTTTTTAAAAAGTGGCGAGCCTCTGGATCACGGGGTTCCAGGTTCGTTTCCCGGCCGGGTTGGGGATTTTTTCGGCCCGGGGACTGAGTGTTTATGTTCTCCTCATATTCCATCATCATTAGTGGCAGTGGTTAGATTGGGTAAAAAATTTGACTGTGTACAAATTGGGACTTTCTACGGGCGCTGATTAACGCGCGGTTAAGCGCCCCACAAACCAATCATCATCGCTACGCAGCCCATTTATTTCTTAAATTAGTTTCACTAACGGTCACAACATGCGCAATATCTATATAGTCGTCTAACAACGATTCTCAAATGTCGTTGAAAACGGTAGTTTTCGGAACAACGGTAGCCAAAAAAATCCTTAACAGCAATGGACAGACAGTGCAGATTATTAACTGAAAAAGGTTCTCTCATTATCTTAAACAACTACGAAAATATTAGAACTGGGATTTGGTCAAACTGTTCGGTACTGGTACGTACATTGCTGCTTGTGTAGTCAGCGCTCTGTGCCTGCCTGTTTCTCAAATTCGTGTGTATTCGATTTACTAGAGCCCCTGGAAGATAGGCATACGCCCTACGTCGACGCAGATATTCAGACTAGCGTTTGCAGGAACAATGCGATGTTTCGTGGCTGGATTGATGTTTAAGGGGTGTACACCTGCTGTTAGCGACCATATGGTTTCACTATGAATCGTACTGAAGAATGTAGAATGATACAAGCCTAGCTCCACTTGCTAATAATAAAAATATTTTAAAAACAGTTTTTAATATTTTTATGGACACACTCTAGTAAATGAGATTGATGTTTGCTGAACACTGTGAAGCACTATAGGGGAAATTTGAAATTCACTACAGACATGATATCATAATCATTGTAAAATGTTTTATTCCTTTTCCATGGCCTAGCATTCGCACAAACTTCTGCTTGACCTAGGCAGAAGGATCCATGGTCGGCAGTTTCAGAATGAATGAGTCAGTACTGTTACCTCGTAACACCAATACCAAGTTTTCTCTGCAACATACCCTTGAAATAACTTGTTCTTCGTTACCACTGCGGCATGACTAATTGTGGCACATGTCGAGGGCAGTTAAGCTCGCTTAAAGTACCAACCTAACGTAATCACGTGACGTGCACCTGCAAGGCGCATCGTCTTTTAAAAAGGACGTCAGAATTATGCCAAAATATTAACCAGTGCTGCAGGCACACATCTTTCTCCTAATAATTGTATTTTTCATTGTGTTAGTGTGTTGCTGTTATCTTGTTGCACTAAGGCCCTGATAGTTAAAAACGAAGTTAGTTTACTTTGACAGATTACTTAACACTAAACCAGACTATTTCAAAAGCGTTGTTTCTGGGCCATAGCAACGTGGACAGGAAATCCTGGAAAAAGAATATTCACTTTCCTGTAGTGTAGAAACAGTACTGTCCCTTGACAATAAGAGAAGCCAAACAAGTGTCGCATTCCTTATCGAACAAAACAAAAATCACCAGCAGACTCTAATCTCGATTTTAGTTCGTTTTAATATTACAGTCTTTATGTCCTATTCTCAAATATTTTACGGACTCTTCGCAGACCCATGTGCATTAGAAACAAATATTTGCTGACATGTTGTCATTTTAATTTAACTCTATATTTAATGATCAAGCAATACAAATTTTTCGTATTGGTTCCTTAGTGTTTCTCATGACTGACCTGATGGTTTCTCTTTCGTAAATCAATAGGTGATTTGTGTGAATGTGCCAGTGAATAAACATTAAAAAAATCGTCGCTGACTGTCAGTATGAACAGGTGGGAAAATACTGCTTAGGACATTTCTGGTGTCTCTAAACAACATTAACAGTGAACTCTGATATGGTGTCTATTGGCTCCGGCAACATTTCTTCCAGATGTATGTCACATTCCACTTTAAAGGTATTACAACAAAGTCAGCTTTGTAATGCACCACTGATGCCATATCTCGCTTGTCTGTATTTTTGCTACATACGACCGACCCGTGTCTAATACGATATAGACGTCTGAAGGTGTCCTAAACGTTCAGACAGAGAAATGAGTTTTTAATTTGACGTGTCTCAAATTTGCGGTAGACATGTTTATTCCAGGGAGTGGTATTTCTTCTGCAAGTTTTTCGTAGATAAATCACATTATTTTATGAGATCAATGTTACATATAACCAGGCTGTTGTCAATATCGTTCCGTGGATTAAATGTTGCGCATTGCTGTTTAACTTACCAGTGCGGTCATTAACCGTTTAACTCATTGGTGGGCGTCCTGACCTCATTTCCTCAGTCATTTCCTAAGCAACTGAATTTTCGACTAGATGTCTCCATCCACAGCGATCTCCAGCTCCTCTCAGTAGAATGTAGATAGGCATCTCCTGTAAAAAGTTAAGAACCGACTTCTTCAAGATTGTTCAAATTGACGATATCGATAATGATGGCTACTGATATGAAGGTCGTCATGAAATTGAACGTTTGACACTTCATACTGTGTGCTCAGCGGCTAGGTGCGGTGCTAGAAACAAATTCCGTGGTCTCCCCAGAGTACTGTGTGTTCATTTGTTTTACTGGAAGGAGGGCCTTTGTTAGTTGATTTTCCGGTCCGTGACTGACTGGGCGCGCCTCTATTGTGGTAAACGTCTGCTGTTTTATTGCTGACAGCGTATTGTACTGGATGATGTGTGTGCTAGTCGGACTGGCTTCCGTTGTTCTTCTGTGAGTAGGAACTCACGATCCGTCCTCATTCATCGTAAGATAGAGCCACCGGATGCGCTGCAGGTCCATAGAATACCTTTGTCTGTTGTCGCCGTAGGGAACTTGTCACGAGATTGGTTACAACGCGGATTCTGGCTTGAATTTCAAATTAACAAGGAACTTGCGCTTAACTCATTAGGAACTTTAAACTCGCTTCTCCATTGTATCTCTCTCTCTCTCTCTCTCTCTCTCTCTCTCTCTCTCTCTCTCTCTCTCTCTCTCTCTCTCTGTGTGTGTGTGTGTGTGTGTGTGTGTGTGTGTGTGTGTGTGTGTGTGTGTGTGTGTGTGTGTGTGTGTGTTCTTAGGATAATTTAGGTTAAGTAGTGTGTAAGCTTAGGGACTGATGACCTTAGCAGTTAAGTTCCACAAGATTTCACACACACTTGAACATTTTTGGCAATGGGTGTGAAAGCAATACGTCATAAGTTTTTTGCGAGATGGCGTACACGTTGGCCGAGCAGAGCCCTCTCGTGTCGGTCCGACAGGGTCGGTGTTGCGCCTAGTATAGTCGGCGCAGAGCTGTCACACAAGGTGGAAACAATACAGCAAGTGCCATTATGCCTTGTCGTCGTCAAACGGAGCCATATAGGCATGTGAGAGAGTTCGAACGGGGCAGAATGATCGGTCTCCGGTATACTGGGTTGTCATACCGTGACACTTCGGCTCGCACGGGGCATGATGCTGCGACAGTGATGCGTGTGTGGAAGGAGTGGATAGAGGAAGGTCATACGCAGCGACAAGCGGGAACTGGACCACGGAACATGACAACAGCACGAGATGACAGTCATCTTGTCCGCATGGCCATTACGGATCGTACAGCGTCATCCACAATGTTGGTTCGTCGCTGCAGCACTGCAACAGGTGTGGACTTGTCTGCATCGACGGCCCGTCGCCGTCTACTGCAGGTTGAACGGATCGCACGCACGCCATTACGACGGCTTCCATTGTCTAGAAACCACAAGTTACTCCGTCTGCAATGAACATCGTCACTGGGGTGCTGAGTGGCAACAAGTAATCTTTTAGAATGAGTCCCGCTTCAACGTGTCCTACAGTGACGGCCGCATACGTGTCCGCGGCGATACCGTTGTGAGCGCAGCCTGCAGGGCTCCATTGCGGAGCGGCATAGCGGACAAACACCAGGTGTGATGGTTTGGGGCGCCATTGGTTGCAACAACCGATCTTGCCTCTTACGTATTGCGGACACCTTGAATAGCAACCGTTACCTAACGGAGGTTATGGAGCCTGAGGTTCTCCACCTGCTTCAGCCATCTCCACAGGCCACATTTCAGCAGGACAATGCTCGACCAAACATTGCGAGGAATGTACAGGCCTCCTTCGAAGAGCTACGGGTACCATTGCTTCTCCGGCCTGCACGTTCGCCAGACATGTCGCTCATCGAACATGTCTGGGATATCGTTGGTCGGCACCTGGCACGTCACGCTCCTCCAGTAACTGGTGTCACGGATTTGCGGGCTCGGATACAAACTGCGTGGAGAGAAATCCTTCAGGAACGTAATCAGAATGTTATTGATTCAATGCCATGGCGTATAGCAGCTCTAATTGCAGCCCATGGTGGCCACACGACGTACTGATTAGTAGCGCTCTCAGAGGACATGTACAGATTTGAAGAGGTAATCACTAGTTACTTGTCATGTACGTAACCTGTAGTATTAAATTGAGTTCATACCTTTCTTTCTTGTTGTTGCTATTTCCGCAAATGTTAGTGTATTATTTCAGGCAAATTTCTGCATTTTAAGATCGATGAGGTTACGGCCATTTACTTCTTCCAGGTCCAGCTTACTTCCTTCGTATTAATAATTATCCTTCAAGGTTTCTGCATTGCGCAAAATACAGTTTCTTGTGCTTTTCCCTTTAGCCTCTGTTACAACAATAAATAAGTGCTTGATGTGAATAACTTGTATGCAAGTTGGTTATGTCTTCGTCATATCTGTCGTGACTGTAGAAAAAGAATAGTTTTAATTCGATGTCAGATCAGAAGATATTAATAATTTTAATTACATGATAGATCATAACTAGATGCCTACACAGGCTTTCAGGTGCATTGACAGACAGGTGACAAAGAGCATGAGAGAGAGAGAGAGAGAGAGAGAGAGAGAGAGAGAGAGAGAGAGAGAGACGCGAGGCATCAAAAGCTGTTTGCTTCTCAATGGCTGACTGAACACGCCAGTGACGATTATTCTTGACGTTCGCCAAAGTACGAGGGTCGAGGTCATAGATGTCAGTGGTAACCTTCTGATGCAAGCAGTGGAGGAACTTCTAATGGAAGTTACAATGATAGTTAAGCATTAAGCCGATCACATGTCTAGGAAAGCTTGCAAGGGATATTCCTGACAGATGTTACTGAGGGCCGTGTGTACCCAGAATCAGTGTGGAACGGAGTGAATAATCTGAGCAGCTCAAGTACAGTGACGCCCCTCAGCAGCAAAAAACAAAAAAAAAAGTTCAGATGTGTGTGAAATCTTATGGGACTTAACTGCTAAGGTCATCAGTCCCTAAGCTTACACACTTCGTAACCTAAATTATCCTAAGCACAAACACACACACCCATGCCCGAGGGAGGTCTCGTACCTTAGCCATGACCAGCCGCACAGTCCATGACTGCACCGCCTAAGACCGCTCGGCTAATCCCGTGCGGCCCTCAGCAGCACCTGGTGAAGCAATACACACTTCACACTTCACCTATGAGATGATGGCGATAGACTCTGGTGGACACAAGGCAACTGCAAGCTAAGTAGCCATTTTCAGTGTTTGTTGCAACAGCATTTAAAAGGCACTACCTTTCTCTGTCTTAAAGAACGAAGTTACAGGTATTCCAGTGAGTAGCGGGAACAAGTTACTGGTTGGTAGTTGTTTGTCCTACACATCCAACCCAATCAAGGGCAGCTCCTCCCTCTTGTCTCCGCAATAAATGTTTACAAACAAGCTGAGTAAACCCATATTGTCTTTTACGTCCTGACTGCGCCACACAGAAAACACCCAAGACAAAAGGGAAAAAAGTTGGTGTAGGGAAACCGTGCCAGAACATGACACTTCCAGAAAGTTTTTCAATCAAAACGTACACGTTCAGCAGCACTCTTCGTTATTCATCTTTGTGTCTTCCGTAGTAAGCCTAAGGCTCATTTTTTAACACAGTTTGTCATCTACAACTGATCAGGATTTGTTGAAAGTCTCGTACTCCTTATGTAGAACAAATTTAGACCAAATATAAAGTGCTGTTTTTCACTTTATTGTTATTTAACCCATTGCTACTACTTGTTACTTCTGTCATCAGTGTATGCTAAGCGTAACATCACTATGTACAGGGTATGCTTAAGGCAAGCAAACAACGACACACATCGTGAGCTTTCTTAAAGAATATCGTCTCAAGATAAACGACTTCACTTAAAATCTAACGTTTAAGCTTGATGTTGTATACAGCGAAGTGTTAATAACTTCGTTAATAGATGAAATTTTTTCGGAAAAGGAGGCAACGTTTTGCAAACATCCTGTAGGAACGTACGGTCAATTCTTCAGTGAAACAGCTAATAAGATGTACAGCAGTAGATTGAGAAAATGACATTTGCGCTGGAGCGCGGATTCAGTTCCAAAGAAACCTCAAGATAATAGCGCCAATTACTCTCCGCAGATGTACCGCATAGTAATTTGCAGAGTAATGCATGTCGAGTTAAGTGGCGAATCTCGGTGGCGACTTGTCTCGGATACTGCCGAAAATTTCTGCTTGCTAGTACAGCCCGCCCAGTCATTCGAGATGACACAGCACCGTAACTGCCGGTCCGCAAAAAACTAAGCAAATGAGGAGGCCACTAATTGGCACACAGTAGCGCCCGCCGCGGCCGTCCACTGCTTACAAATGACCGTGATTACCGTCCTGTGTCGCCAGAGCGCTCCGCACTGCAGCCGCGGCGGCGGGGCGAGTTTTTTTTGGCCTGGTGTGCCTCCTGTAGCGGGGACGTCTTCATCCTGGCTGCCCTTCTTTCTGCGGCCCTCTACCTGCCCTGCCGCGCCCTTTTGTCCGCTTCCCTGTCACCGCAACACTGTCATAAATTCCAATAACGGCCGTTTCAGTCCCATCGTGGCCTTTGTCCACGCACCGAACTGTTTTGAAGTGTGAGGTGTCCATTATTTGATTGCTGTTTGTCACTCCTCGCCCTTTGGCAGTGCCACTGCCTCTAGTTTCTCTCGCCACCCACACTTCCCCCTCCTCCTCCCACCCACCATATCGCCCTCTGCGCGGTGTGTGTTTTTGTGTGTTACAAATATGAACTCTACTCAGCGTTGTGTAAGAATTTGTAAACGCTGACAACGCAACGTTGCGTCGCTGATTTTCTTAGCGTTGTTGTTGTTGTTGTTGTTGTTGTTGTCTTCAGTCCTGAGACTGATTTGACGCAGCTCTCCATGCTACTCTATCCTGTGCAAGCTTCTCCATCTCCCAGTACCTACTGCACCCTACATCCTTCTGAATATGCTTAGTGTATTCATAACTTGGTCTCCCTCTAAGATTTTTACCCTCCACGCTGCCCTCCAATACTAAATTGGTGATCCTTCGATGTCTCAGAACACGTCCTACCAACCGATCCCTTCTTCTGGTCAAGTTGTGGCACAAACTCCTTTTCTCCCCAATTCTATTCAATACCTCCTCATTAGTTATGTGATCAACCCATTTAATCTTCAGCATTCTTCTGTAGCACCACATTTCGAAAGCTTCTATTCTCTGTCTAATCTATTTATCGTCCATGTTTCACTTCCAAACATGGTTACACTCCATACAAATACTTTCAGAAATGACTTCCTGACATTTAAATCTATACTCGATGTTAACAAATTTCTCTTCTTCAGAAACGCTTTCCTTGCCATTGCCAGTCTACATTTTATATCCTCTCTACTTCGACCATCACCAGTTATTTTGCTCCCCAAATAGCAATACTCTTTTACTACTTCACCCGACTACATTCCATTATCCTCGTTTTGCTTTTGTTGATGTTCATCTTATACCCTCCTTTCAAGACACTGTCCATTCCGTTCAGTTGCTCTTCCAACTCCTTTGCTGTCTCTGACAGAATTACAATGTCATCGGCGAACCTCAAAGTTTCTTTTTTTCTTCTCTATGGATTTTAATACCGACTCCGAACTTTCCTCTTGTTTCCTTTATTGCTTGTTCAATATACAGATTGAATAACATCGGGGATAGGCTACAACCCTGTCTCACTCCCTTCCCAACCACTGCTTCCCTTTCATACCCCTCGACTCGTATGACTGCCATCTGCTTTCTGTACAAATTGTAAATAACCTTTCGCTCTCTGTATTTTACCCTTGCCACCTTCAGAATTTGAAAGAGAGTATTCCAATCAACATTCGTAGCGTACATACAGTAAGTAGGCGGGAAGGATAATTTGCAGAATGAGATTTTCACTTTGCAGCGGAGTTGCGCTGATACGAAACTTCCTGGCAGATCAAAACTGTGTGCCGGACCGAGATTCGAACTCGGGACCTTTGTCTTTCGCGGGCAAGTTCTGTACCAACTGAGCTACCCAAGCATGACTCACGTCCCGCCCTCACAGCTTTACTTCTGCCAGTACCTCGTTTCCTACCTTCCAAACTTTAGAGAAGCTTACCTGCGAACCTTGCAGAACTAGCACTCCTGAAGGTAAGAGTGAAAATCTCATTCTGGAAACATCCCCCAGGCTGTGGCTAAGCCATGTCTCCGCAATATCCTTTCTTTCAGGAGTGCTAGTTCTGCAAGGTTCGCAGTAGAGCGTCTGAAGGTAGGAGATAAGGTACTGGCAGAAGTAAAGCTGTGAGGACGGGTCGTGAGTCGTGCTTGGGCAGTACATATGTAAAGTGGAAAGACTAGCCCAAAATACGAAGATATATGTTACAGAAACACAGAAGTCGGAAGAAAACTGATCTGAGTATAAACATGATGTAATAGCACAAACTTCTCGTATTCATGTTGTTCAGCTGCTTAATTTGGAAGGGCTTTCATTTCTTTGTTCCTATCAGCACACTCTTGATAACGTCTGTCTCTTATTTTAGATTTATTATTGTTGTTTTTGTTATTATTACTGTTACTGTTACTCGTCCATTACATTTGCATACTTAAAGTAGTTATAATAAAAGACGCAAGATATTAGATGCGTACTTAAAAAACACGAGTTAAAAGTAAAAAATGTTAATGGAATAGACATGCGATTGCACTACGACAGATACGGATAGACATGATACTGATGAAACATGCGTAATTGACAGTGACAACAAAAGTATCACCAGCAGCAAAACAGCGCTGAGAGCAATAGTGGTATGTTGTTGCACAGCTTCATTGTAAAGAGCTGCGTACGATCAGGCAGTGTGTTGCTGTTGGCTGTGACTTGTGTACACGATGTACTGACGGTAAAAGGGAGAGGGCGTTACAGTGTTGGTACGTAGATTGTTCTTTACTAAAAGATCAGAGGGAGCGGGAAAGTATAAAGAGCTCATGGTGTGAGCGGATCGTCAATATATCCTCATGCGTTCGCTTCACGAGTTTTAGGATTTAACCCTGGTCGTTGGAGTTTAGTTTCATGAAACTTAATGGCGCTCCCATTTCCTCTCCTTCCCGCTCAAAGAACGATCATGAAAATTTCGCCCACCACCAGAATCACAACCAGTTGCTTCTGTATTGATCTGCAAAACTTGAGTTTCTATCTTGGTCAGTAAATAATTACTACAGCGCACAAAATCTCAAATTTGGTACAACAGTAATCCTTACATGAAATGAACTGTTTATTAACAATAATTGAATCACCAGACTGATTACTGAGCTGAGTTATTAATGCTTTTATCTTCATTGGAACTAACAGGTTTCAGCTAAAACAAAAGACAGGATTAAGAAAATGTAACTTTTTGTAGCGCAAATGGAATTCAATCTTTCGATAAGAATTTACATAAAACTTAATTAACCACATAAAACTTTGACGTAGAAAAGAATTTACTCTAGCGTCTGATAGTTAAGAGGGCATACATGTGTTACACATGAGAAAATTTGAGAAGAAATATATGAACCGAATTAACTGGCTTCCATGCGAAGGAGCCAAATGGCGCCATGTTGCTTCCAGTTTACACGTTCATCCAACCATTAGCCAGTTTAACACAGACAAGGAATGATGCGACGCTCGGCTTACTACAGCGTAGAAAAATAAGAAAAAAAAAATACTAGAATGGCAATAAAGCTCACAATAGATACTGCGGAATTGCGGGAGCAAATCATACAACAAAATTTCAACAATGTTCTGTACAAATGACATTAAAAGGTAGCTGAAGCAGAACACAAATTCAGAAACTGGCTGCTGGCGATATTTCCATAAAACAGTCAAACAAAGGTAACAACTAATTGCTAACAGGCTTCAAAATTATGTACTATTTCACTGGGGAAGAGAGTAACACAGAGGAGATAAATGTTAAAGCACAATCAGGGACATTACAAGAACACGCGGGTCTCAACACAGTCAAAGGACGTTTCCCGGAGACATATGTTCACAAGTTTCAATTGCGGTGGCACAAATTCCACATTTAATAGTACGAAACACCCTATTGGCAACGACCAAGGAGGAGCAGTTCCGTAACATACAAGGCACTGAAGAGCGACTTGGACCGAGTACTCCCGTGTAATCATCCAAGCAGAAGTTCGTCCAACATCGAGTGAGTGGCGCTGCTATCCGCGCGTTGCTGTTGGGTCGTGTTTCCCTCCGCCGACTCTGTGCCGGTCCCGCGAAAGGGAAGCTGTCCGCTTTTTCTGCGCGCTAACGCGCACGGCGAAAAGTACACATTTACTGCCTCGTCCCCAAGTCTACACAGCGACCAGGAGAAACATACATGCAGCTATGACAGCAAGTATCTCTGACCAGCTGCAGAATCAAATATCGAGTGGCAACACGGCTCCACTCTTGTGTGCTTGGTTGTGTCTAAATGTTCTCTTCTTGTAATTAGAACTTGGAATCACATTTTCCTCTCTTCGTTACACTCTGCCTCTCTTCGTTACACTCTGCCTCTCTTCGTTACACTCTGCCTCTCTTCGTTACACTCTGCCTCTCTTCGTTACACTCTGCCTCTCTTCGTTACACTCTGCCTCTCTTCGTTACACTCTGCCTCTCTTCGTTACACTCTGCCTCTCTTCGTTACACTCTGCCTCTCTTCGTTACACTCTGCCTCTCTTCGTTACACTCTGCCTCTCTTCGTTACACTCTGCCTCTCTTCGTTACACTCTGCCTCTCTTCGTTACACTCTGCCTCTCTTCGTTACACTCTGCCTCTCTTCGTTACACTCTGCCTCTCTTCGTTACACTCTGCCTCTCTTCGTTACACTCTGCCTCTCTTCGTTACACTCTGCCTCTCTTCGTTACACCCCTCGCATTCTGCCTGTCATTTGTTCTTTCTAACTGCCTTCATTCTTTCCATCTGCCACCCTGCTTGCTTGCATTCCTTCCTTCACAGTGATGATGCAGTCATCCTTCAGAGAAGTGTAAGCTATGGTGAGCTTGTCTTTTGGTTTTGAATAGCGAGGTAATACTTGTACTTGATAACGGCACAGATATAAGTTTGGACGTTGGAAAATGTCAGTAGCCCCCACACTGAACCCTGACAGTCCCACAATAGTTAACCGCACACTCGCGATTCCCTCTGCCGCTGTACAGACTCTCACCTTGCTCAGGTATCGGCGGAGCAATTCTTCTCTCAGGCAGTTTGTTGCGCTGTAACACGAGCCGCAGGAAATATTACGGAGTTGGCCGCAGAAGGATTGCATCCTGCCCGCACGCCGCACCCCCAGAGCGCAAAGCTTTATGCTGCCGTCACTGCGCGCGCTGGGGCCTGCATTTTGCGGACGGAGGAGGCGTGGCGGCGGCTGTATGCGGTGAAAGGCGTGGCGCGGATGTGGGCGTCGACGGTACCGCATCCCACCATCGCTTCGCATCGTGTGTCGCGGCCCGACGAGCGCACACGTGTGCTTCGCTTCTCTTCCCAGGGCAGGCGGTGGCGACAATGGCGGCTAAATGACGGGCGGCCACCTACGCACAATGCGAGCCGCCTTCTCCGCTGGCCCATATATCTGTGGCGCCACGCATAAAGGAGCCCTGCCCTGGAATGCGCAGTGTGAATTATGCGCCGCTGCTGCCTTCTGCGCGGCCCCTAATAATTCGCGGCTGATTCATAATGCACGCCGCGTTACCGTCCCATAATGCGGGCCTGCGCACCTGCCATTGTTCTCCTCACCTGCCCACCGCGCCGCCGATGGATGCTCCCACTGCGGCGCTGCAGCTTCGCTGACTTTATTAAAAATTGATCGCTGTGGTCATTTCTTCTTTCCTCCTTCCGCGGTCGTAGGGTGATACGCGCCTGCTTCCAGAGATAACAACTAAACAAACGATTCTGAACGAACTGAAGACGAGCCTGAAGAGACCAATGCGAGTAACATTGTTGTCAAACGATTAGACTGAATAGCCTAAAACCGTGGGAACACGGGATGAGCCAGCTAACGTCGACGTACACGCAAACGGGATATCCAGCGTTACGAGATACGGCGCCATTGGGACACGGCACCAGCTGGTTAATGTGATATTGCGCTCTTAGCGCTCTCCAGCGGCTTTATTTGGCTCACAAACAAAACCTACTGCGAAACTTTCTGGCAGATTAAAACTGTATACTGCGACTCTAACTCTGAAACTTTGCCTTTCATGGGCAAGTGCTCTACAGACTGATCTAACCAAGCACAACCGTGACCCGTTCTCACAGCTTTTCTTCGGCCCGTACCTCGTCTGCTACCTTCCATGGCTAAGCCATGTCTCCGCAATAACTTTCTCGCAAGTTTCGCAGGAGATTTTCAGTGAAGTTTGAAAGGTAGGAGGTACTGGTGGAAGAACACCTGTGATGACGGGTCGGGAGTCATGCTCAAGTATATCAGTATGTAGAGCACTTGCCCACGAAAGACAAAGTTCCCGAGTTCGAGTCTCGGTCCGGTACACAGCTTTAAACTGCCAGTAAGTTTAATGTCAGCGTACTCTCAGATTCAGAGTTAAAATTCATTCTGAACACACTTCACTCTTTTTTCACGAAAATGGATGCGCGTAGAATTCCTATGTTAGCTATATTAAAACGCACATTTCATTTCTTCACAATATGCTAGTCACGTTGTTCTGTCTGCGGTACATATAAAGAAAATATTCAATGTCCGTGAACGTGTAGTCAGACAAAAATGAAACATACAAGACAACAATTATCGAAATACGTGAAATAAAAGCGTCATAACTTTTGAACGGTTTGCGTCAGGACACTCAAATTGGACGGTTGCGCGAGGGGCATGATGGGAATTAGTATGCGCTGTATGGTTTAGTTTTGCGACGAAGCTCACTTTCATTTCGATGATGTAAAGTCAGTTCGTTGTAAAAATATTTCTGTTAATGATAAATCAGATATATGTACAGTATTTAACAATCATTTTTGAGCATTGCTGCTGAATTAAATAAAAATTTAGTTTCTATAGGGAATCATATAACTTTCTTGGAAAATCCGTTTCCGAGATATATGTCTGACGTACTCCTCTGTGATACATACAAGGGGGAGATTGAGTCAATAATTAGATCACTGAAGACTAAGGACTGTCATGGATATGATGCAATGATTAGTAGAATATTAAAGTACTGTGCTGCAGATGTTAGCCCTGTATTTAGCCATATTTGTAATTTTTCCTTTAGGAATGGTCAGTTTCCTGAACGATTAAAGTACTCAGTAGTAAAGCCGGTTTATAAAATCGGAGAAAAGGACACTGTAGACAATTTTAGACCTATTTCTATGCCATCAGCGTTTGCTAAATTGAAAAGGCTGTGTATGTAAGGATAATTGATCATTTTATATCACGCGATTTGCTATCAAATGTACACTTCAGCTTTAGAAGTCGTTAACAACCGTAAATGCTATATTCTCTTTTCTCTGTGAGGTACTGGATGGGGTAAACAAAATAATTGGAACGCTAGGCGTATTTTTTGATTTAACTAAGGCGTTTCATTGTGTTGATCACAAAATATTGCTCCAGAAGTTAGACCACTACAGAATACGGGGAGTTCACTTCTTACTTTAGCAAGAGACAGGAAAAGGTCATTATTCACAATGTTGATAATGGCTGTGATGTGGGGTCTGAGTGGTGTACAGTGAAATTGGGGGAGGGATCAGTGTTGGGGCCACTCCTATTCCTTATTTATACAAATGATATGCCCTCTAGAATTACCGGTAACTCTCAAATATTTCGGTTTGCTGACGACACTAGCTTGGTAGTAAAGGAGGATGTGTGCAACACTGGCCCGGTTTCAAATAGAGCAGTTAATGACCTAAGTTCATTGCTTGTAGAAAGTAAACTAACGCGAGATCACAGTAAGACTCAGTTTTTACAGTTTCCAACACACAATTCAACAAAACCTGACGTTTTAATTCCACAGAAAGGGCATATGATTAGTGAAACTGCACAGTTAAAATTTCTAGGTGTTCAGATAGATAGTAAACTGTCGTGGAAAGCCCACGTTTACGATCTTGTTCAAAGACTCAGTGCTACCATTTTTACTATTCGAACGGTATCTGAAGTGATTAATTTTCGTGTCGAACTATCAGTCTACTTTGCTTACTTGCATTCTCTTATGTCATATGGTATTATATTTTGGGGTAACTCTTCCTATTCTAAAAGGATATTTTTGGTTCAGACACGGGCGGTTCGGGCAATAAGTGGTGTAAGTTCACTAACCTTTCGTCGACCCCTGTTCACGAGTGCGGGTATTTTGACATTGGCCTCTCAACATAAAATATTCCTTACTGTTATTTCTTGTTAACAATATTAGCTTTTTCCCAAGAATAAGCAGCTTTCACTCAGTTAGTACCGGCTGAAATCAAACTTGCATTTGGATTGGACTTCCTTAACTCTTGTGCAGAAAGGTGTGCGGTATACTGCTACATCCATTTTCAATAAGCTACCGCACGAATTCAAAAATCTTAGGAGTAATACACGCGCTTTCAAATCTAAACTGAAGAGTTTCCTCATGGGTCATTTCTTCTATTCTGTCGAGGAACTCCTTGAAAAATTAAGCTGATTCTTATTATATTGTTGATTGCGTTTACATAAACTTATGGATTGACTTACTCTGCTTCATAAACAATTTATTTGGATCTGTTATTACTTTTATGTTGTAATTTCATGTACTGACATGTCCCATGACCTTCGAGATTTGCTCCTCAATTTGGTCCTGCTGAACTTGAAGTGTAAATAAATAAATAAATTCACGTAACATGTTGCCGAAATATCAGATAACTTACGTTGTGTTTGACGTGACGAAATGGCTCCTCAACGTGAAATAGCAGGAAGTGACGGCACAAAACTCGAGTGCCGCATCAGCGTCAGCTTAACAAGGTTTTTCTCTTACGCAGTCTGTAAGATAAAAATCATCTCTTCAATAGCGCGGTAGCATGGTGCTAATCACTCTTTACATATAATGGTTACGGCAGAGAGAGGTTAGAGTGAGTGGTACGAAGACCATTAAGTAGTAATACGCCGTACGTTGTCTTATACGACGATGGTTCATCGGAGACAAGGATAACGTCGGAAGCGCCCTACGGAAGCGTGATCAGACAGCTTCTCTATATACACAAAGGATCTGACGGATGGAGTGAATATCAGTCTGCCACTGTATGCTGATGACGCTGAAGCATACGGAAAACTATCTACGTTGACCGACTGTAGGAGGATCCAGGATGAGCTTGACAGGATTTTTGTTTGGTGTGTTGGATGGTAGCTTGTTATAAATGTAGAAAAATGTTCATTCTTGCAGATAAATAGAAAAACAAACCTATAATGTTATATTGCAGTGTTCGTGGTGCGCTAGTTGAAACAGTCACGTCGAATAAACACACTCCTGGAAATTGAAATAAGAACACCGTGAATTCATTGTCCCAGGAAGGGGAAACTTTGACACATTCCTGGGATCAGATACATCACATGATCACACTGACAGAACCACAGGCACATAAACACAGGTAACAGAGCATGCACAATGTCGGCACTAGTACAGTGTATATCCACCTTTCGCAGCAATGCAGGCTGCTATTCTCCCATGGAGACGATAGTAGAGATGCTGGATGTAGTCCTGTGGTCCGGCTTGCCATGCCATTTCCACCTGGCGCCTCAGTTGGACCAGCGTTCGTGCTGGACGTGCAGACCGCGTGAGACGACGCTTCATCCAGTCCCAAACATGCTCAATGGGGGACAGATCCGGAGATCTTGCTGGCCAGGGTAGTTGACTTACACCTTCTAGAGCACGTTGCGTGGCACGGGATACATGCGGAGGGGCATTGTCCTGTTGGAACAGCAAGTTCCCTTGCCGGTCTAGGAATGGTAGAACGATGGGTTCGATGACGGTTTGGATGTACCGTGCACTATTCAGTGTCCCCTCGACGATCACCAGAGGTGTACGGCCAGTGTAGGAGATCGCTCCCCACACCATAATGCTGGGTGTTGGCCCTGTGTGCCTCGGCCGTATGCAGTCCTGATTGTGGCGCTTACCTGCACGGCACCAAACACGCATATGACCATCATTGGCATCAAGGCAGAAGCGACTATCATCGCTGAAGACGGCACGTCTCCATTCGTCCCTCCATTCACGCCTGTCGCGACACCACTGGAGGCGGGCTGCACGATGTTGGGGCGTGAGTGGAAGACGGCCTAACGATGTGCGGGACCGTAGCCCAGCTTCATGGAGACGGTTGCGAATGGTCCTCGCCGATACCCCAGGAGCAACCGTGTCCCTAATTTGCTGGGAATTGGCGGTGCCATCCCCTACGGCACTGCGTAGGATCCTACGGTCTTGGCGTGCATCCGTGCGTCGCTGCGGTCCGGTCCCAGGTCGACGGGCACGTGCACCTTCCGCCGACCACTGGCGACAACATCGATTTACTGTGGAGACCTCACGCCCCACGTGTTGAGCAAATCGGCGGTACGTCCACCCGGCCTCCCGCATGCCCACTATACGCCCTCGCTCAAAGTCCGTCAACTGCACATACGGTTCACGTCCACGCTGTCGCAGCATGCTACCAGTGTTAAAGACTGCGATGGATCTCCGTATGCCACGGCAAACTGGCTGACACTGACGGCGGCGGTGCACAAATGCTGCGCAGCTAGCGCCATCCGACGGCCAACACCGCGGTTCCTGGTGTGTCCGCTGTGCCGTGCGTGTGATCATTGCTTGTACAGCCCTCTCGCAGTGTCCGGAGCAAGTATGGTGGGTCTGACACACCGGTGACAACGTGTTCTTTTTTCCATTTCCAGGAGTGTATCTTAGGCTTGACGTTGCAAACAAACATGAAATGGAACGAGGTAACGACGAGTTTAGTGAATGCAAGTGTGTTGCTCCGGTGTTGCTAAGTCCCAACATTTTGGATCGTAGGAATACATCGAACCAAGTCAGAGGCTTGCTGCTACGTTGGCGACAGACTGTAGAACGATCCTACTGCCACAAGTATACTGTACATCTCGCTGGAGGATCGTATGGAAGCACATGGATAATCCTTTTTCGCTCTCCCGATTTGCGAATAGAGTAGGAAAGGGAATGAATGACTATAAGTGGTAATAAACACCATCCACCACCCACCCTATGGGAGCTTGCGGAATGTGTATGGAGACGTAGTTGTAGGAAAGATATCTTCCGGCGCATATAGAAGAAGAAGAAGAATTAGAATTTGTTAGGAAACTATGACCAGCCAATTTTGTTACAGTGTTTTTACTAGACAGTCTAACGCTGTGTCTTGATCGCTTTTTTATTGTAAGATATACAAAAAAGGCGATCGGGACGGTGAGTTACTATGTTAAGCGCAGTTATGATGGCGGACTCTGTTTAATGATACTGTGCGTTATGTTGCGTCATTAACTAGCTTATCCCTTGGCCTGCTGCTGTGAGAAGGAGGCGCACCAGCACAAGATATGTAAATAACCATTTCTCCTCCTGAAGGTCATTGTGCGAACCATCGAGATGCGTATTGGCAAAATAAAGTGGCGGACGCATAAAACTGTTCTATTTTGTATTAAACTACACTCGCAGCTATGATAATTCTGACCTTTATGAGCGATACGTTCAAGATGCCCGGTACTCATTTGATAGGCTGGGTGGGCCCGGGACCGTGCTGGAGGCGCTGGAACGAGGAAAAAGATCCCTACCCTATCCGGATTTAAGCCCAGGACCTCCAGCGCCAGAGTCCAGCGCTCTACCCGCTACCCCGCCACGACCACAAACACACAATTACTTTAATGTAAAGTTATTCTGGGGTATCCGCGTCTGAGTGGATGTGTATACATAACCTTCGCTGTACTAGTGCTTGCTTAATGCTCCTCACAGCATTATTCCCGGATCGTGAAAAGAGGGGTGGGGACTGATGACAGTCCTCTGGGAATAGCGTTGCCGGGTGGCCCCTCCGAAGCGTCTGCATACCGATGTCCACTGGGGGGGGGGGGGGGGGGGGGGTGATGGTGTGGCCCAGCCTACCTGTTCTCGCCCGCACGTCCTCCTCTGCAAGCACGGGCCTGTCCGCCCGCCCTACAAGTTGGGGCACGTTACTACGTGTAGTCTTCCTTTGTGAGAACAGGTAGGCCGTAAGCTCTCCACTCCCGAGAGTTAAGCAGCTTACCATGACCGACAGGATGACAACTTTACAGACCATCCCTTGTCAACTTTTTGGGAGGACCACGTCTATTAACGTATATTCACTAGCAGTTTCGTTAACGACCTGTCTCACCATAAATGGTTTACGAGTTCGGAAAAAAAATTGTTAAAATTGCGCACCCACGCAACTATTGTGTGGGATAGTGCGAGAGATTTACACTGATCGAGGAGAAAACTGATTGCTGTTGTACTCGGCAGCAGCACCGAAGATCAAGTGGAGTCTACATGACGCGGTACTTTATATGCATAACAAAAGCCAAAGACAGACTCTATGTGCATTCAGCGGGAAATCTAATGATGTAAAGGACTCCGGCAAAGGGTGGCTCACTTTCCACTAGTTAGGAAAGAGAACCCAAGAATGGAAAAAAGCATTAAGAGTCTGAGCTTAAGATCGCGCTGAAAAAACCGACGGGAAGGGCGGGTGTGTGATAGGCGGGGGAGGGGGGGGGCATGGGGGGGGGGGGGAGTTGGCAAGACAATGGATTCCTGAGGAGAGGGCTTTAGACCTCCGTCCCAGTATTCATATTCTTCGTACATTTAACCTCTTTCATCTTGTTGCAGTGTATTTTATTTGCCCCAGACAAGTTTCGACTTTCACATTACGGCATCTTCAGTGGATTTAATGTGTAATTTTACAGTTTTGTTCTTATATGTGCTACTTGTAGATAAGAAAACAGTTCACGTCCTAATTAAGTTTCAGCTACTTGTTTTCAGGTCTGAAATCTACGTTCCCTGTCACCTGGTCACAGGTTACACTCTCACTTCACTTTGGCTACATACACACATGTTCACATTAGGATCTTCGTGTTTCGTAGATTCCATATTTTTTAAGCTAACTGCTTTGGAACACTGCTGCTGCAGATTTTCTAACGAGAACTGTGGTTTTTAGTCATAACTGTGTGCTCTCTTGATACCTCTCTTCTTAATTGATTTCTTTACATACAGGATAAGTACCGAACAAAATTGCGCGATGGTTATCACATTGAACTCGCATTCGGATGGATGACATTTCAAACCCGCATCCGACCATCCTGATTTAGGTTTTCCGTGATTTCCCTAAATCGGGCAAATGCCGGGATGGTTCCTTTGAAAGGGCACGGCCGGCATCATTCTTCATCCTGCCCTAATCCTATAGGACCGATGACCTCTAGTCCTCTCCCCCTCCTCCTTCCCACCCCCCAAACCAACCAACCAATCAACCTTCACATAATTGATGCCAACCTAATTAAGTACCCTCCTCTTCCTCCTCTTCCTCCTCTTCCTCCTCTTCCTCCTCTGCCTCCTCTGCCTCCTCTGCCTCCTCTGCCTCCTCTGCCTCCTCTGCCTCCTCTGCCTCCTCTGCCTCCTCTGCCTCCTCTGCCTCCTCTGCCTCCTCTGCCTCCTCTGCCTCCTCTGCCTCCTCTGCCTCCTCTGCCTCCTCTGCCTCCTCTGCCTCCTCTGCCTCCTCTGCCTCCTCTGCCTCCTCTGCCTCCTCTGCCTCCTCTGCCTCCTCTGCCTCCTCTGCCTCCTCTGCCTCCTCTGCCTCCTCTGCCTCCTCTGCCTCCTCTGCCTCCTCTGCCTCCTCTGCCTCCTCTGCCTCCTCTGCCTCCTCTGCCTCCTCTGCCTCCTCTGCCTCCTCTGCCTCCTCTGCCTCCTCTGCCTCCTCTGCCTCCTCTGCCTCCTCTGCCTCCTCTGCCTCCTCTGCCTCCTCTGCCTCCTCTGCCTCCTCTGCCTCCTCTGCCTCCTCTGCCTCCTCTGCCTCCTCTGCCTCCTCTGCCTCCTCTGCCTCCTCTGCCTCCTCTGCCTCCTCTGCCTCCTCTGCCTCCTCTGCCTCCTCTGCCTCCTCTGCCTCCTCTGCCTCCTCTGCCTCCTCTGCCTCCTCTGCCTCCTCTGCCTCCTCTGCCTCCTCTGCCTCCTCTGCCTCCTCTGCCTCCTCTGCCTCCTCTGCCTCCTCTGCCTCCTCTGCCTCCTCTGCCTCCTCTGCCTCCTCTGCCTCCTCTGCCTCCTCTGCCTCCTCTTCCTCCTCTTCCTCCTCTGCCTCCTCTTCCTCCTCTTCCTCCTCTGCCTCCTCTTCCTCCTCTTCCTCCTCTTCCTCCTCTTCCTCCTCTGCCTCCTCTGCCTCCTCTGCCTCCTCTCAAAACAACCTGACTCAATCGCCTCGAAATGCTTCTGGCGCACACACATGTGTACCGGTAGTAGTTGCAAGGTCTGCAGCGATCTGCCTATGAGTGAGATGTCTGTTCCTTTTGGTCATTGGGGCTACGTACCGACCCTCTTCGAATCTGGTGCGCCGTCTATGACCACCGGTATATTTTCGGATAGCATTTCCACGGTCAGCAGCTTTTTTTTTTAAATTGCGAGATGACACTTTACGACTAATCCATTTCTGTGGCTACAGTAGTGACACTTTGGCAGGCTTCGAGCCGTACAGCTGCTCCTCCACGATCGTAGGCGCTCGGATGGTCTCTTTCAGACGTGGTGCTTTATTACATGGATTATCGCATTAATCGGTTTCACGAGAACCTTCGTCAGACACCGTAGTGCACGAGTTGTCGAATGCATACAACGCGTTCGTGCTCGGGCTTCGCTTAAGTTAACGTCCATCATCATTTTACTGTCATTGGTGGGGTGTTACGTAGCAATGAAAATAATTAGAATAAGCAAAAAAAAGCTTTCCGACTTTGCAAAAAAAATTCAACCACGACATCCCCACCATAACCGAAAACCAACAATCCAATTATCAGAACATCTGACACTTTCAACCACTCTCTTGACAGCTATTACATTCACATTCAACTTAAGAAAAGAGGCATAAAATTAACGCACAGTTGTCGTTACATTTACATCTGGATTGGAGGTTAAATGGGGTGTTAGAAGTAAGAGGCACACATTATTCATCATACTTTTTCATTCATCAACCTTTTTTCGGGAACGGTACTTCGATGTTTATTGACCTTTAACAAGTTTTTGTAACACGAAGGGACTTCAGAAAGAAAGCTACAAATTATTATGGCTGGCGAAGTATTGAGGGCATGCTGAAGAGTAACTCATTAAGATTTTTAAATAAAAGAGACGCAACGAACATCCTACATCTTTGTTGTTCATTTCTGCATGCTTGCCGGCATGCCGCTAGGTGGAACCGAACTATAGCGTAAAAGTGGCTGTGTCTAACGTTTCGAGTTCCAAGAGTCCGTCCACAAATGGGGCACCCTGTCTTTCAGCCTGATAATGGCAGCCCACGCACGAGCGCTGCGAGGTCTGCGATAATCCGACACCGTGGGTCCACCACTGTCATCGATCACACACCATACTGCAATTACAATTAAATCAATACCATTAACTGCTGACGGTCGTTGATATACATCTACGGGGACAGTTGAAAATGTGTACCTTGACCGGGACTCGAACCCGGGACACCTGCTTACATGGCAGACGCTCTATCCATCTAAGCCACCGAGAACACAGATGAATAGCGCGACTGCAGGGACTTATCGCCGGCACGCTCCCCGTGAGACCCACATTCTCAACGTATAGCCCACACACTACATTCGTAGTGCTCCTGCCAATGTTGAGAATGTGGGTCTCACGGGGAGCGTGCCGGCGATAAGTCCCTGCAGTCGCGCTATTCATCTGTGTCCTCGGTGGCTCAGATGGATAGAGCGTCTGCCATGTAAGCAGGAGATCCCCGGGTTCGAGGCACACGTTTTCAACTGTCCTCGTTGATGTATATCAACGACCGTCAGCAGGTAATGTTGTTTCATTCCAGACAGCTGCACGGTCATAACACTCCATACTGTCTCGTTTTGGCTCCATCCGATTTTTATCTGCTTCCGAAACTTTAAGAACACATTTGAGAACTTCACCTGGATAGTGATCAGACGGTGCAAGCAGAGGTGAGTTTGTGGCGCAGTCGACATTATAAGGTCATGGTATCAACAAATTGGTCTCTCATTGGGAGAAATGGGTTCATCCTCACAATGACTATGTTGAGAAATAAATACGTAGACATGAAGAACAAAGATGTAGAATGTTAAAAACGTTTGTTTTAGTAATAAACGTCCCTAGTTTTCACATAACTTTCATTGAATGCAATGTTGCATTAAACTAACAAGCGACAAAGAAGCAGAACAGTATTTTTCAAGTCACCAAGTATCCGTTAACAGGTTTCTACCAGTATTTTGGTCCTTTGTCGATAGAAATCCGCTGCATGCTAGCGGAGACGTTAGAGCGCCAATGTGCGAACGTCGCCGTCGGTGGAAACCGTCTGTCCCCCCACATGTTATTTCAACTTACGGGAGAGTCGGGAATCTTATGGCACAATATCAGCGGTAACTAACCCGCATCATCGACATCGCAACGACGACACTGCCGTGGCCAGCTGAGCAACGTTTCTCGGTTAAGGACCCATGGCGCTAATAGCCTGGTCGTTTTGGACCCACACACCATCGACTGGGCTTAAATCCAGGGAGTTCTGCGGCTACGGGACTACAATAAACACATCCTGGTGGTTTTAGAACCTCGCGCGTACACTGCGAGCTGTCAATATGTCGCGCTGTCCTGCTGGTAGATGCCATCCTGCCGAGGAAAACCAAACTGCATGTAGAATTGGACATGTTCGCCAAGGATAGATTTGTACTTGAGTTGACCATTGTGCTGCCCAGACCATAATGCTCCCTCTTGGTTGCAAGATGTTTGCTTTTGTCGTTCCACGCCGTACGCGCCAACGGCCATCTGCCCAATCAAGAGTAAAACTTGATTCATCTGAAAAGACCACCTATCGCCTCTCAGACGACGACGTCCAGTTTCAGTAATGGTGTGCAAATCCCAGCCTTCGTCGCTTATGAACAGCATTCAGCATGAGTGCGTGAACGAGGCGCCTGTTGTGGAGACCCCTCGGCTTGATACGTTGAGGAGACACTGTTGATAGCACCTCGGTTTAAGTGGACGATCAGTCGCACCTCTGTTCACCCGTACACATTTCTGCACGCGTCGTTCACCCCTGTTATCTATGGACCATGGTGCACCACATTTACCTCGGCGCCGGTTTTGGATAGCGCCATTTTGCCATTCGCGGTGTACTTCAATCACGGCGATTGGCGAACAGTTCACAAACTCAGCCGTTTCGAAAATGTTTCCACTCTTTGCCAAAAAGCAAATGATAACACCCTTTCGGACGTCAGATTAACTGCTCCGTTTCGGTGTCTAGGACGACTGCACTGTTTTCACAGTCCCCCGACAATCTTCATATCTCCTCCATTGTTAGTCCTGCTGTATGCCGTCGATGAGTGGTTTTTGTGCGTTGACGTCATTTGCATCTACGTGGATACTCTACAAACCACATTCAATCGTCTGGCAGAGAGTTCATCGAACCACATTCACAATAATTCTCTATTATTCCAATCTCGAACAGCGCGCGGAAAAAACTGACAGTTATATTGCGCCGTGCGAGCTCTAATTTCCTTTATTTTATTATGATGAACACTTCACCCTAAGTAGCTCGGCATCAACAAAATATTTTCGCATTCGGTGGAGAAAGTTGATTGGGATTTCGTGAGTAGATTCCTCCGCAACGAAAAACGCCTCTCTTTCTGGGATGTCCACTCCAAATCCGGTATCATTTCAGTGACACTCTCTCCCCTATTTCGCGATAATACAGAACGTGCTGCTGCTCTTTGAATTTCCTCGATGTACTCTGTTAATCCTATCTGGTGAGGATCCCAAACGGTGCAGCAGTACTCCAAAATACCATGGACAAACCCAGTATGGGCATTCTCTTCAGTAGATTTGTTGCATTTTCTAAGTGTTCTGCCGATAAAACACAGTCTTCGGGTTGCCTTCCCCACATTTTTCTGTGAGTTCTTTCGAATTTAAGTTGTTCGTAACTGTTATTCTGAGGTACTTAGTTGTATTTACGGTCTTTAGATTTGACCGATTTATCATGTGCCCCGAGTTTAACGGACTCCTTTTAGTACTCAGGTGGTTAATTTCACACTTTTCATTATGTTGGGTCAGTTGACAATTTTCGGACCATACAGATATCTTTACCAAATAATTTTGCAATTTGTTTTCATCTTCTGATGTTTTTAAGGGACGATAAACGACAACAAAATCCGCAGACAACCTAAGACAGCTGCTCAGACTGTCTCCTAAATAGTTCATATAGATAGAAACAGCCATGGGCCTACAACACTACGTTGAGGAACGCCAGAAACCACGTCCGTTTTACTCGATGACGTTCCACAGTTACTGTGACCACTCTGACAGAAAATCACGGATCTAGCCACATAACTGAAACGATATTTCATAAGCACGCAATTTCACTATAAGCTGCTTGTGTGGTACAGTGTCCAAACCGTTCTGGAAATCTAGAAATACAGAATCAATTTGAAACCCTTGTCAATAGCACTCAGCACTTCGTGTGTGTAACGAGCTAGTTGTGTTTCACAAGAACGATGTTTTCTAAATCCGTGTTGACTGTGTGTTAATAGATTTCTTCGAGTTAATTCATAATAATCGAACACAATATGTGTACCAAAATCCTACTGCGTATGGACCTTACCGATATGGCCCTGTAATTTAGTGGAGTGCCCGTACTACCTTTCTTGAATATGGGTATGACTTGTGTAACTTTCCAGTCTCCCGGTACGGATCTTTCGTCGAGTGAATGGTTGTATGTGATTAAGTATGGAGCTATTGTATCAGCATACTCTGAAAGGATCCCAACGGGTATACAGTCTGGACCGGAAGATTTTTTCTTTTTTTCCAAATGATTTAAGTTGCGTCACTACTCAAAGGATATCTGCTTCTACGTCACTCATATTGGCGGCTGTTATTGATTCGAATTCTGGAGTATTTACTTCGCCTGCTTTCATGAAGGAACGCTGTGTTTAGTAACTCTGCTTTGACAGCATTGTCGTTTGCCGCTAGCATAATTCACATACGACCAGAATCTCATTCGATTTTCTGTCAGGTTTCGAGACGAAGTTCCGTTGTGGAACATAGGTGGTGGTGACATTTTGATCGGACCGTGTAGCTGCAGTGTTGGGGCTCTGGCTGTAAGGGTAGTTTCGGGCAAGGTGCTAAACCCGGATGTTGAGCATGTAAACGTTGCGGAGTTACTGTGCAGCGTAGTGACCCTGAGCGTCTACTAGGGGTCAGCGGAGCACAGCAGTCATTTTAGCCGTGACGTAGCGTCTGCAGACAGGCCTGCACTGTGGTCGGGTCCGTAACGTGCCGGTTGTTTGGCGCTGCACTCAGCAGAAAGCAGCCATGTGGCGCACACGCGCGCTCCACTGTAGCCTCCTTTTTTTCCCCACCGCCCACCCGCTACCCTTTAGCGCTACGACGATGACGGCGGCAGACCGTATTTATCTCCTCTTTATTCCGCGCAGCCCCGGCGTTGCCTGATGATTAAATGTTGCAGCGGCCTCGCGTCCTCGCCGCCGTAAAGTTGGTGCCCGAGGACGCCCGAGCTCTGCTGTTTACAAATACCGCGCCAGCCCCAGTCTGCGCAGTGTTGCGTCTGCCTCTGGCAGTTCAGCTTCAGTACTGCGGTCCCAACTCAACCGCGTCTCCTCTATGCGCCTGACGAGAAGTTCCCCCGAAAAGTAGAGTCAACAGCAAGTTTTAAACCTTTCTCACGGATTAAATGTGCCGTCCAGGAGCGGCACGCGTATGCCCCATCAAGTGCATTTTCGCCGAAAGTGTTCTTTTAAGTCTGAGTGCACATCACAGGCATTTGTAATCTTCAAAAGACAACGAATGAACGAGCGACTGAATCTCTGTGCTGGGCACTGTACCTCGCGTATAAGCTGGCCGCTTGAAAGCAGACTTTGACGAATTTATAAGGGGGTCCTTTTAGGCGCACCAATATCTCTGGTCCTAGAATGAACACTGATGTTGCGACCTCCACCGTATTATTGCAGAAACTGACTGAGAATAGTGGGGAGAAAGACATAACGCCATTCAGTATGCCATAAATATCAACAGTACACTACGGTTCAAACCGTGATAATTAGCGTTACCTGGTTTGAAACATTCAAGAGAGCAGTAAGCAGTAAGCAAGACTTGTTCACACCTTGTCTCTGCAGTAGTTTCCCGCTTTGTCTTCGGACATCAGTTGTCTTTCAGATTGACTACAATCCCTAGCATGGGAGAGTTTTACGAACAGCGGTAACAATGAAGTGCAGTACTCCATTTACTTGAAAAGATTAAAAACGGTTGGAGGCACAACAAACTTGAGACATCATATAACGAGAAACGTCCACAATGTTCCTTGGAACACAATGTAAATTGGATCGATACACCTACGATTTTATTGGCGTATTATGAATCTGCGATAATAGAGGAACCCTTAATTTTGTGATTGCTTCCGGGTGAAAAATTTCTGTCGTCCAAAAGTGACGAAGCAGGGAAGTTGTCAGATCGTGAGCCTTTGCTCTCGCTGTCGCCGCGTCCGTCTCCTTCACCCTTGCCGTCTTGGCTGGAGAAAATGAGACACAGATTTCTACCGCTGCCTCAGTCCCATACCGCTAGTGATCTCTTAATCCTTCATTTTCATTATAATTTTTCAATGTTTGTTCGAAGTTTACTTTTATTACTGGGATCAATAGCAGTGAAAATCCAGAAATCGGTTAGTACGGAAGCGGTTTTAACAGTCGAGTTAAAAAATGGCTCTGAGCACTATGGGACTTAACTTATGACGTCATCAGTCCCTAGAACTTAGAACTACTTAAACCTAACTAACCTAAGGACATCACACACATCCATGCCCGAGGCAGGATTCGAACCTGCGACCGTAGTAGTCACGCGGTTCCTGACTGAAGCGCCTAGAACCGCACGGCCACCGAGGCCGGCTAATCAAGTTAAACTGGAGACGAAAAGAGCCGGTGTAACAGAAAACCGGTTGTTTCAGCGAGAACTGCAATTCGTACCGCATAGTAATGTGGTCTCTGCCAACACAAGAATAAAAGGCGTAAACCACCCGCTCAGCGGAAACAATAGCTTCCGTTCCACAGTGATTAGACGGAACACAGCTTGTTATCAGGGCGCCCTAAAATTCCCCTTGCAAACCTCTAGAGCATGTAGAGGGGACTGAGTAGAAAATATTTTGAAGTGGAAACCATGTTCGCGAACGTACCCTTTCCATACTACAACCGTCTGACAACATATTGGTAACGCGACTACTTTATTGGGCGTGACCCAGTACACGCTTGTTTCACCACTCCACTCAATAATAACCTAAGAAACAAAAACGGAAGTTACACCGTTTTTGTCCTTTTCAAAGGAGGGTTAGCATAATGATAGACAAGTAAGGTCCGATATGGTGACCACTAAGTTTGGTGCACAAATTGTAGCTACTGTATCACACCTGGTGTCTCTGCAAGCTGTCGTACAGCGACCGTAACTAGTGCCACCAGATCTTCTTCTGTCTCTACAGGAGTCTCTAAAACCAGAATCTTCATTCGACACAGGGAAGAAAGCCCAGAGGAGTCGAATCCGGTGATCGTGGAGGCGATGCTATTGTACTACCTTGGCCTGTCCATCTATGACCGAATAGTTGATCCAGATGTTCTTAAACATGAGGTGAAAAGTGACCAGGTGCACCGTAATGCTGAAACCCCATGTTTTGGGCGTTCCATGGCACATCATCCAGCAACACGCCAAATGTCCTTGTTGTAGGAAGGTCATGCAAATGGGATGCATGAGCTTTGGTGGAAGTATGTACGGTCCAGTGACACGACCATACGGAATACCCGTCAACACATTGATACCAATTCTGTGTTGGAATTCCAGGACGAGCGTGGCGTGTGGATTTTCGTCTGCCCAGACGTGGCTAACTGAGAATACAGTCCCTATTACATTTACATTCATCTGTGAAGATAATGCGCCGTGGAAATACAACGTGTTCGCTGATGCAGCAGCGCAGAAACTGCGTACAGCACTCAACTCTCGCAGAATTGGCTGGCACTAAATGAGTGCATCTTTTGGAGGTGGTATGGGTGTAGTTGTTGGTCTTGCAGAACAGACCTCACGGTGTTGGAAGCAATATCCATCGAACGCGCAATTGCTCGTGTACTCGTTGAGGGGTCCTGTTCAACGTGAAGCAGTACGGCATCTTCCAATTCAAGCGCACGGCTTCTCCTTCGTGCATCAGTCACGCCTGCTGACGATGAATGTGCCCATTTCTCGAAACTGTTGCGTAATTGTGGGGACAGACGTCGTGGAGAACGATCTTGATAATGGCGACCATCAGCTCTTCCATTACTCTGAGCTTCGCCATATAGAAGGATCATGTCTGAGAATTCTGCAGAGGTGTACTCAACCACATTGGTCTTAGTAACAGACACGTGAATGAGGCTCGAACTAGGGCAGAAGGGTAGGATGGACGTCCAATGACATCAACTGATCCGACGAAAGCAACCCCTCCCTCCCCACCTCCCTTGACTGGTCGAGACATACGTCTGCTCGCTGTAGTGCCTCCCGGCTACCTGAGGCTTTCAAAGGGTGCTGACAGAGTGCGTGCACAAAGAACCTGGGAAGTCCAGTTGCTCACACACAAGGTTACAATATTTCCCGACAGGGAGCGGGTTGTGCTGGACAAGGTGACCTGTCCAGTTTGCTAGATGACGCAATAAGGCACTTGGAGTGGCAAATTGAGTTACGGAACTCAACAAAAGGTGACCTCGAAGTTCTTACACAAAATTTACGTGACTGTGAACCCCAGCAGCGAGAAGTTATTCTTTAGCTGCAAATTATTTGCCATTGTGGACAAAATAAAATAATTTTAAGGTATCGTTTACGGGAAAGAACAGATGTCTTCAGGTGTCACTTCATTGTTGTTTATTATTGATACAACATGTATATAGATTCCAGAGTACGCGTGCTATCATCAGACCTATCTAGGAAAGCAATAACATTTATATCGATTCACTTAGAGATGTCCACGCATTGGCAGCGGAAACCAGCGGTATCCTGTCATGCCACTGTAACACAAAGGTAAAAATTACGCTAGGTTATGTGAAATCATATCTTTTTGTTAGACATCACAAGCAAAGCTGTCCCTGAAGCGTACAAACTAAACCTAAGATCGACCGACAGGCAAAAGTGTGCCATGTAGGGCATCCGTTAAGCTCCTCGTGGGCTACAGTAGTCCTCTACGGACACCGCCCCGCCACTGCGAGATGCCTGTGTTAGTACGTATAACGGCAGTGTTTGGATGTCGTAGGTGGAAACATCAATGATCAAGAAAGTTTGTCAGGTCGGGAGACGTGATCAGATAGACCAATTATTTATGCGACTGCTGACAACAGTCAGGAAATCTGCATTCGTTTTCTGGTCTGGCACAAATTGTCAGCTAAAGCAAATATTTGTCTGCTGTCACTATACAGGTCGTTTCAAAGTCTTTGCATCAAACGATTTGGGCGAGGGGAGAGGAGGGGGCTGATACATCACGTCATGGAGCACAACTGTAGTTGGAGACAACATGTTCGCTGAGGCTTCCCGGCGACGCTAGACGCCTTCTCTAATTGGTTTTGCCCCTGGAGTATTTTAGAAACATTCATTCTTAAAATGTTCTTGTTGATAATCAGTTTTAGTTTAAAGGGATAATTATGAGGGGCAGTCAGATGAAACACACATCTGCACGAAAGGCGGCCTCGCTCTTTCTACGTTCCGATGCTGGTACCACTATGCTAGGGGAATGGAACAGTGGCACATGGCGGGAGCACGCGGCTGTTGAGTTACGGCCTTGGCTGGTGGACCGGTCTAATGTGGTCGTCCAGCTTTCATAGTTATGTACGGCTAGCGCCTATAAGTCGACTGTCCTTCAGAAAGCCGTGTAGCACACGTGGCCTGCATTCCGTGCCCGCCCGCTACACATATTCCGACCGTCTATGGCAACAAGTTCCTCGGGCGTGGAACCAAAATCGAACGGCGATTTGACTGGGAAACACTTAAACATCCTCCGTATAGTCCAGATCTTCCATCGTGTGATTTTCAGATCTTTTGGGACCTGAAAAAAGACATGCATGGACGTCGATTTCAGTCGGACGAAGGAGTGCAAGGAACGATGTGGTTGTGGATCCCTCAGCGGCCAATTGCGTTCTACGAAACAGAAACTGATCGCCTTGTCTCCCTGTGGGATAAATGACTTGACGTGTGTGGAGGCTACTTTTGAATGTAAGCATTTCATGGTCCGGCAGTGCTAGGTGTTCGATGTTCGTTCGACTGCCCTTCCTAGTATACAAATTCAGCACTCCTGGTTTGTGGGACCTGTTAGTTCGGTGAAACCTCGTTGCCTCAGGGCTATCAGCTTCAATAAAAAAAGAGGACTAGCTAGCATTGCTGAGGAGCGTCAGTGAACATGTTGCCCCACATAAAATTTGTGGCCCATGACGTGCAAAGACTTTGAAACACCCTGTATATTAGCGTAAATTTCTTCCACAGCCAAGTATGCAAACTGGATACTTCTTGATGAATATCCACTGCGCTAGGGACCTCGGCCATGGCTGCAGGGTCATTCCAAGCGAACATTATAAATATGCAATACGTACGGGACTGACAAAATTTTTAAAAACACAGTGTACCCAAATGAGAGCTTGCGTGGCAGTCCAGGCTGTATGTTTGGACGTGCCGTGAAATTGTCAGAGCCACGGGGCTCCGTCGGAATAAATAAGCAGATCCGACACCAGCCACAGGTACGGTGGGGACTGATCGATGGTAGGAGTTAACGCGGCGGGCGCGCCTCGAATTTTTATGTCCGCTTACGATAACATTCCTGGTGCGGAACAAAGAGACTCGCTGCCAGATTCTCGGAACGATAGTGCTCTCCAGTTTAACCACAAAGAACTCTTTAAATCAAAATTTTTGTGCGGTAATCCGCGCAGGGCGCGCCGTGACACCTCGGATAAATGATGTCTGTTGGAACAGCCGGGAAGCGGGGGAGGATACAATGAATGTGTGTGTGTGTGTGTGTGCACCGGCGGTTTTTGTCGGCGTCAGAGTCCCAATCAGTGTGTATAATGGGAGGCAGCGGGAATTAAGAGATGGTGCACTGGAGATACGGGTGGATCGCATGTATATCGGGGGCATTAGGGTAGCGAGAGTGCCAGCTGCGTCATTATGGCCGGCAGCACAAAAGGCCGGACCGGGCCGCTTCCCGGAACACGGCTCCACTTCCTGATTTGCCTGCAGATAGCCGCGAGCTTTGCAGCGTCACAGAGCCGTGGGGGATGACGGGTTGTCTGGCCTGCCACATAATTCAAATAGTATCAGCAACACTGTGGAGTCGAAGCTCGGGCCTGACGGCACTGACACACGGTGGTCTAGTGGTTCTAGGCGCTCAGTCCGGAACCGCGCGACTGCTACGGTCGCAGGTTCGAATCCTGTCTCGGGCATGGATGTGTGTGATGTCTTTAGGTTAGTTAGGTTTAAGTATTTCTAAGTTCTAGGGGACTGATGACCTTATCAGCTAAGTCCCATAGTGCTCAGAGCCACTTGCGAACGCGTTGAGGGAATTTATTGAATTTAATACAGTGAAATGTACTCCAGAAACAAAGTAGGCGGAAAAAGTAAGTAAAAAAAAGTTAGTTATGCATATACATCGCATTTTTTCATGTACCAAGATAGTTCAATGAACTACGCTGCTACTCATTTAAGTTAAACTATAGAAAAAAATTTACTGATGGTGCGTATACATAATAAGAAGAATACATGATCCAATTTGTAGGTTGTACAAGGTTATTCAGCTGCCGCTACTGATTCCATTTTATGCAACCAGCAGTGTAATATTAAGACTGTTCAAGAAAAAACGTACAAACACACTTCCACCCCTACATGCAACCCTCACCAGTCAAGATTTCTAGTATGTTGGCCGTGGTACTCTCTTCTACCACTACACAAATATTTCCCATTAGACGTATTCTCCATATTCGACCTTCTTTGATCTCTGTTGATTGGGCTGTACCATTATAGTCGGCTACTTCGTTCTTAACCGTTACAAGCGCTGTAGTTTCGTAATCAAAAGGCCTGACGAATACAACGATGTAATTGTTTATTTTATGCTGTTAAAATTCACAAACTTTTTAGATGAAATATATACAAACCTCAGCTCCACAACTTGTTTGCGTTCGACTAAGCCGGTGGCGGAATAAGGCCAGTCAGTGCTGACCGAAAGACCTCTTTTGTGGGAAATAATTTGTGCAGTTCAAAATTTTTGTACTGTGGTGGGAGAGAGTGCCATGAAGAACATACTAGAAATCCTGTCAGGTGGCGACTGCGCGTGGAAGTAGGTGTACGTTTGAAGGTCATTTTTAAACGTTTTTCTTGAATAACTCGAAAAGTACGGCCTCTAGTGAAAATGTACTCGTGTACAAAATTTAACTGGATTAAATTTGCTAGGAAACTGTCCTGTTCATTTTTTTATAGGACTAACAGTTTCAGCGTAGGAAACGAGAGAAACGAAAATTTTGCGCTTGGTTTATAAAGGCCAGGTGTAACACTGTGGGTTGCATGTAACGACATCGGTATGGGCAGCTTAACGGCCTGTATGATTGAAAACGTTTGCAAAATTTAGTGCATAGTGCTGCTACAAGCTACAACGGATCTAACGAGGTTGGGCATTGGTTCGAACTGAGATTGTGTGACAGATACGGGTCCGTCATTCCATACTGTTTCGGCTGCGTAGAAGGGTTCACAGGTAGTAGTGGCTGAAAGGTGGCGTGGCAGTTCAGCAAATATGCTATGCAGCACGTAACTAGCGCGGTGAAGCTTTTTGCGCTAATGACGTGGCGGGGTCATAGGAACTCTATTTATTTGAAAACTAAGGGATTGATAGTAAAACTTTTAAAATCCACTTACGATTAATAGTTACCAATATTTTAAGGTGAACATACTTCTAAACTATGAAACACAATGAACTGCAAATATTTTCATGTTGAATAAAGATTTTAAAATAGAAACATACAATGTGAAAACAACTGGTTTGTTTCAGCCTCATAACAGATTATAACAATAGTAAGCCACTATTTCGCCTAACTCCGAATCGCTGGCATGGTTGCTTCTATAGTCTGTGTCAAGATGGGAGTCATCGTTGTTGCTGAACTTACTCTCTACTTCATTAAGGACTTAGTGTACCATACTCCGTATTGTGGGGTCAGTCTAACCCCAGTTGAAAGAAAACTTGTCCCACTGTCACAAACTTACCTACCGAAAACATTGCCACTCCGTCCAACAGCTCACACTGTCTGAGAGTCACCGAGACCTGCAGCACTGCGGTGTTACAACCATTCGAAATAAACAAAATTTCTCGCGGTCCGAGTTGAACCTGTCGGAGACGTTCTGTACTTCGACAAATACCAGTCCCCCTATCTCAATGATATAAGTGGTCCTGATGAGAGTAGTCGATAATCACATTAACTTTTGACTAACATCCATTCATAGTATCCTATACAAATCTGTGCGTGCGTGTGTGTTCCACATCTTCACCTAAGCCTCATGACGGATCTCAACCAAACTTAGTACACATACTGCCTGACAAAAACAGCTGTCAGGGTAAGAACCATCTACCTATCATAGTTCAGGAGGTATGAAGTCATAAATAATTAGATGCTTAAGAAACTGTTGCATAGTGTACGACGTTTAAATTTATTATTTCTGTTCTACTCACTCTATTTGCAATAGGTTTCGTACACAGTATCCATACACGCACATACAATATTATATAGTTATACTACACGTATTCAAAGAGATACGACGCTGTAAACAGTGAGATGCGTGAAAAAATGGCGTATCATGCATGAAGTTTAATAGATTGTAAACACACGAAGCAGCTGCGCCCGGTGCCCTGAAACTGCGCTGGATACTACACTACAAGCACAGTTCATTATTCGGGACAGCGCGACTGCTACGGTCGCAGGTTCGAATCCTGCCTCGGGCATGGATGTGTGTGATGTCCTTAGGTTAGTTAGGTTTAAGTAGTTCTAAGTTCTAGGGCACTGATGACCTCAGATGTTAAGTCCCATAGTGCCCATAGCTAAAGTTCATTTTTTGCTTCGTTTCTATTAGAAAACTGATAAAATGAATACCCGGCAATGCCACCAGAATTAATAAAAATATTGATGGAATAATTATTTTGCGTGATACCTGCGTATGCAAAGACGCCTCCTATCACTCCCAACCAAACTGTGTAACGTTGTAAGAAGCAAATTGAATAACCATTTCGTTCACCACCAGGCCCATCAATGGTTAATTTTTTTCAGTTGTACATCGAGTGGGCCTTGGTGACTGTCGCAGTGTGACAACTGGTTGAAAAGTGGTATAATCCATTATTCTTATCTAGACACATCAAGAGAGACGTCGCCAGTGCATAGGTCGTTGCTCTTAGTCTCTTTCACTGTACCAGTAACAACGTTGCTCCTAGTGTCTTACACGGTACCAGTATCATCAATAAGATTTGACGTGCCGTGCCGACCGAGAGCGAGGGCCTAAGAGAACTGGAACTACATTGATTGCCGTCAGTGCTGATTCCCACTCTGCCACCTGCACTGTCCAAACTTGTAGAAACTTCTAGATGAACTTCGCTAGAACTCTTCATGCAATCCAAATGTCCCATCAAATGTCTATTGCCACTTCCTCCACACCAAGAAAATTTGTATTTATCAATATTTTTACACGTGGATGAAGTATCTAGTGGAAAAGCTTTTGAACCGTTTCACTACTTGAGAATAACATAGCACATGCAGAAAAACGTTTTAATGACATTTCGCATAATGTACTGAGCTTGCACTGGACGGGAACAAGATTCACGTCTTCGATAGACCATGCAAATAGAGATATTCTGTGATTTCTCGGCATCACTCGAGGAGATGACACTGCCCTTTCCGCTCTCCATTACTGTCCAAACCGAGTTCTCGCTTAGTCTCTAATGACCTCGTCGTCGACGAGTCGTTAAATTCCAATCTCCGTTCCTTCCATATTGTGGGTATATGCTGATGGCAGGCCATGCGAAAGGCCTGCGAGCAAATGCAGGTGGGAGTAGCCTTGCCGTTTCAATTGAGGATACAAAATGAAGCAATGGCTTCTAACTTCTGCCGTTGCTTGCAGAGTGAAACGTTAGTTTGTCGCCCACGAGACAGGAATGCGTTTACCTTCTGCCCGACGGACGTTGATTTACCTGTTACTCGTCTCGGCGACGGCGTTGATTTATAGCGTGTAATAGCAGACTAATGCCAGAACACACCAATTTCAACTCCGGATCCGTCGTTCATCAGGTGTGTGGGCGCAAGGTAATACATTCGTGGGTAGCAGGAGAGAGCGCGCTCGGCAGATGATGGGCGATCGGAAGTAAGTAGGAGAAGATTGATGGGCCACCGATCGGCCATTACGTATTCCGTGGGCGTCGTCGGTAGAGGCGCCATCGGGGGACGCAGCAGGCGTGGTGCTACCTGAAGATGTGCTGCGCCGACAGAAACATCGCCGCTTTAGACAGGCAGTGGTTTTCTGAGATCTTTCTTGAACTGGACACCCCAGAAAAATAATTTCTGAGGGGAAGACCTTCGTTTCTGTTTCATTTTCGTGAATTGAAGACGTGAAAAGTAGCACACAAGAATTTTGGCGATTGCAGCGTACATGATTTCAAATTTTGATCTAGCCACCCAAATTTCATTAACCAAGAAAATACATTTTGTCTTCTGCAAACATTCATTGCGCGCGAACAGTGTCAGGGTTCACAGACGAATTTATAGATTTAAACTGTTACTAAACTACAATTCTTCCCTCTTCTTGGCGTCCTGTGCGTTTTAATTTGGAGTTACTGGTTGATCGTAACGATGTTCTGATCTCAGGTGGTTGTACCTTGCAGCCATCCCACGCCACCTGATCTGCTGATGAAGATAGACGAATATAGGACGTCCTGATAAACAGTGCACAGTTGTGGATTGTTTTTGAGGGAGAGAGAAGGAAGATGATTAGCTTTGATGAAACAAAGGCAAATTAAAATATATCCAGTGCGTATTATGTCTTGCTCACAAAGAATAATAAAATTACTGTTCGTTTCTTGGCATAATGTTTTTAAGTTCCGTAGCACAGTGAAATAATAAACGGTGGATTACTGACTGGAAGAGCCGGCAAACGGAAGTTCATTATACAACAAAGATGCGGACGAGATAAATACTCGACTAATACAGGACTAGAGCTTCTTAGAATGAGAGAGAGAGAGAGAGAGAGAGAGAGAGAGAGAGAGAGAGAGAGAGAGAGAGAGAAAATACGTGTGTGTGGTGTGTGGTCACGCTTCATATATCAGGCTCCTTACGAGCGCAGTAGAAACATAGGCTGTTTGGAAGCCACAGCTGTTTCAGTTCATAAGGAGACTGTTTTAGATTAAGGCTGTGCTTGCTTGCATTCCAAAGTAATAACATTTACTTTATCTTTTTCTTCTTTTTAGTTTATCTTTTTGCCCTTCTGCAGATCTCTTGTCCTCGCCAGATGTTCTTTCCTTGTCAGTTTATCGCCATGAAACTTACATAGTGCTCATACCAGTAATTAAGACGACTGCCACGTACAAATCGAAGTTCTCATGAAAGAGGAGCATTACAGTTGTTTCTACATCGTATATTAAAAGTGTGCACATTCTGTTCAAAGGACGGAGTTCTAGAGAGTGGCGTTACTTTTAATGCTGGTGTAATATTGTATTATCATGCTTTAATCGTAAACTGACTAAAAATTAAATTTATTGTGGTATGGGTGAAATTACAATGTAGGAATTCGATATTATTCTTATTGTGACATTCAGAAGGAACTGTACACGTATAATACAACACATTTGCCGAACTGGCGTGGAAACAGGCGCTGATCTGATGATACAACAGCACTTGCTAAATCAGATATATTCACAAACAAGTGTGTCACAGAAATGGAAAGTGGGATGAGGAAATTTCAGGGGAAATGTTAAATGATGCGGATGGTTACGATGCACGTTAGTATACGTGCAGTATTAGTCATTAAATCTCCAGTGCCATACGCTGAAGTAGTATGGAAAGATTCTTTTCTATAACCGTGTCGGTGGAGAAGAAATGAGCCAACACGTTTTCTATTGTAGTACATACGTTATCGGCGCTTGGGTGTGCGTAGTCGTATTGTAGCAGCACATGTAAACTTTGCTGTTGTTTTTCAGCAGCCATATGTCTGAATTGTGGAATCAGGTAAATTTCTTTTATTGAGAGAAAAAAAAAAACTTTCTTCGCTTGCGCCAGTTTGCTAAGTCTTCCGTGATAAGCTGATTTTAAGAGATCTTGTTTACTAGACTCTAAGATTTCTGTTGCTTCCAAGTGCATTCCGTACTTTTAATTTCGTACCAGCTTTTTTGTAATCGGTGTCTGACACTGTTTTATGTTTTGTTACAGGTGAGTACGAACTGACCTTCAAATCATCGAGTTTTCCTCTCCTGCGAGTCCCATTGGAAAATACAAAATTCTTCACACGTCACCGCAGCAAAAAGGTATTGAAAAGAAGCTTTAACCGCTAGCGTCCACAGAGTGAGACACGCCAGTATAGTTGCACTCATGTAGTAAACACCTTCCGACTTGGACGTCCATAACTGTCTTCCTCATTTTACATTATCCATACTAAAAGTTGATAAGATGTATTGGTTAAAAACAGTCTTGGTTGCAGTTTTAGCTTTTTTATTTTTCGTTGAAAAATAAAACTTAAGTTGCAACCAAGACTGTTTTTAACCAATACTGTTAAGCACTGGTTTGCTGTTAGTCCACATACGGACTGGAAGAATTTGATGTTGTTGTGACACGAAAAAAATTTTCGTTAACAGCACGGGAAAAGCTGAACTTAACCCTAAATTCTATTCGTAGATTCTTATTAACACATTTCTTCTCAGACAAGCTCCCTACAAGAGTAATTAATTTCTATGATCTTCTGGACCCGCAGCATACAATACGTTATATGACATTTTGTGATAAATAGCCGGCCGGAGTGGCCGAGCGGTTCTAGGCGCTACAGTCCGGAACGGCGCGACCGCTACGGTCACAGGTTCGAATCCTGCCTCGGGCATGGATATGTTTGATGTCCATAGGTTAGTTAGGTTTAAGTACTTCTAAGTTCTAGGGGCTGATGACCTCAGATGTTAAGTCCCATAGTGCTCAGAGCCATTTTAACCATTTTGTAATAAATAATTCCATGTAAGCTGCAACTGGTTTAATAAGTTATCCTTCTTCACTTCAAGCTTGTTTCGGCTGTTGCGCCATTCTCAAGTAAACCTTTAGATTTCACATTTTGTGAGTCTACTTACATTGACAAATTTTGTCCAGAAAAATCTTTTGCATACACACATACTTCCATCTGTTTGGAAGAGATGTCCATATTGCATCAGCGCGCAATTATTTTGAAAAATTTTGACATATTCGAAAACAAGAACGGATAAGAATCACAGTAAACAGAACACCAAAGATAGCCATTTGTATCAATGGTAACAAAATAACAGCAACGAAACGCAACTATCATCACTGCCCAGCAAAGGCAGGACTGTGAACATAAAGCTTCAACGAGAATAAACTGTCATTCCAGCTGTCAAAAGTATTTCACGAAAGCATTCTATACAAACAAAACTTAGATGATTATGGCGATCTAGCAACAAATAGTGTACAGTTCAGTCATTGATGCAATATGGGCATCTATTCCAAACAGACGTAAGTATGTATGCAAGCTGACCTTTCCGTACAACTTTTATAAACGTAAGTAGACTCACCAAATGTAACTTCTACAGGTTTACTTGGGAATGGCACTATAGCCGAAACAAACGTGTAGTAAAGGAGGAGGAGTACAAATTAAACCAGCTGCAGTTTACCTGAAATTATTCGTTACAAAAGAATTTCTGTAACTTTCGTGTCCATTACAACACCCGCATTTCTTACAATGTCTCGTTCGCTTTCTTTTGTTCATGCAACTCGGAAAGCGAACGGTGGAAGAGATCTCAGCGGTAAGAGCAATATAATATCTGAAGAATGCTTCAGATAATGTAAAAGTCGGCTCAATTACGTGATCAAATAGCGCAGGTCTATTGCAACGGGAGATTGGCGAGGTTATACTGCTCAAAGCTTCATTACTTCCTTGACAATATTTCCTTCGTTCAATAGAGCTTTCTGTGCTGGCGTCAAAGTACATCTATCTTCACTGTTTTATCCATTCTCTATAATCTTTATTCCTGGATATAAAATTGTTTCACATCTTCTACTACTATGTTGTTCCCAGATTTTAAGTTAAACATAATGTCATTCTCTTTTCTACTACACTTCAGCATCCTCGCCTTAGTTTTACATATTTCTGCACCATTTCCTGTTTTAGGACGCTCTAGTCAATTCCATACGACAGGTCTCTAATATCTCTTACTTACGGCCAGATGTGATCTGTTAGTATGCGCCTCCTAGAGCTAAATTCTGTTCCTGTACATTATTCTTCCGATAATTTTTCTCTCTTCCGACATTGCTTATTCGACCTAAGAGATGAATCACAGTTGAAACAAGCGGAAATTATGCATTGCAACTTTCTTAGCCAGACAAATATAGCGACAGCGCGTCCAAGTTTTTAATAAGTTTCTTTCCCCGTGCTGATTATATTGAAGGGGGTGGGATGATAATATTTCATAGCACTAATGGCGCGGGTTACTTGACAGGGTAGGAATTTTACTTATTTTTTTTATTTATATTGGCGTTTGGTGCACGTAACTTGAAGCTGTTACGTAACGTGTATTGCGATTAAAAATGATGTACGCAATTCATAATAGATAACATATAGTAATAAGAAGTCGTGATAACTGAGAACGAATACATTTTTTGTAGTTAATATTCAGGAGAGAAGGCTGAGAAATAAAGTACACTGCATTGTCGTGAAACAAAATTGCTAAGAAATACTTCTGTCATATGATGCCTTCCACAGTGTAAACATTGAAGAATAAAATACAGATATGGGACTGTCACCTTATACAGGCCATGGGAGGAAGTGATCGTCTGAGACTGTCTTGGAAACGAGGATATTCGGAGCCACTTAATCGTAATTAATGTCTTCCTTCGCGCGTATTCTGATCTTTCTTAACGATGTTTATGCGATGTGCCTTAATTATGTCTTAGCATAGATGTCCGGTGTAAGTACTTGTAGAGCGTAGTTTTTTGTTTACGTTGTGGGTAGAGTGAGGCATGTTGCCTACTCCTGAGTAGTTAGGCGAGCGTTTAGGGGGACGGGGCGAGCTTTACGTCGGGTTAGGCTGTAACGTGCCCGCAACATCGAGGTAATTAATCAGGAATAACTGGTATGGGTGGAATTGATATGAAGCAGCAAATCATCCGTGATGACTCAGGGGAAGCATCTCGGCATTCGCATTAAGGAATTTCGGGAGGCCACGGAAAACCCATATCTAGACTGCCGGACCGAAATTTGAACCTGTCCTTCCCAATTAATTTTCGTTGTCTTGGCCACTCTCACAATTCGCACGTTCGAAATGATGCTGAAACGTCCCCTCAGAAAAATTATGGATGGTTGCGCTAGTAAACTACATTATTTGATATAAAGACTTCTGAGTCCGCAGCTCGTGGTCGTGCGGTAGCGTTCTCGCTTACCGCGCCCGGATTCGATTTCCGACGGGGTCAGGGATTTTCTCTGCCTCGTTATGACTGGGTGTTGTGTGATGTCCTTAGGTTGGTTAGATTTAAGTAGTTCGAAGTTCTAGGGGACTGATGACCATAGATGTTAAGTCCCATAGTGCTCAGAGCCATTTGAACCAACTTACTCTGATCATCACTAAACTGACAAACACTATTTTTAGCGTAACGCAATCTGACTTTCAAAAATCCCTACAAAGTAATGGCCCTGACTAACAATAACCTATACCTCTCATGAATCACTTACTTCACAAAAATCTTCGTTACTCCAGGAACTACTGCAATACAGCGAGCGTCAATACTGCAAGCTAAATAAAAGATTCTAACTACTGAAGGCACTAACTACATAGGCACAGTTAGCAAATGAAAGATTTTGATAGAGAACAAACAATGCATTTACCTTAATAATGTTAAAAAGTCATCATACATATCATCCATCATTTCATGACATCCATCTTCACACATTTCCTTTTTCTGGCGGACATAAGTCCAGATCGTCCGCTTATTGTAAGCTCTCAAAACTCTGGCATCTCTCTCTCTCTCTCTCTCTCTCTCTCTCTCTCTCTCTCTCTCTCTCCATGCCCACCACTGCTGGCGGCTACGCGCTGTTCACATCCAACTGCTCAATACTACACTGGCGAATATTCCAACAATGAGTCCAACCAGCCACAGCCAGAAGGTTTGTCTGATAAAATTGAGCTTAGGGTTGCTCACCTGATTGAACATTTGCTTGGTGCCACTTAAAATAGCTTTGTGTGGGGCCGAAACAGATCGCGTTTTTTATATAAAAAAGAATAACCTTATAGTTGGAGCTGCAATTACTACCATCACTTACCGAAAGTTGTAGAACTCGTCGTCAAGGACGTCGTATTTTATAGATCAGTCAAGAATTAGCGTCCATCACGACAGCTTTTCCAGTCACTTCCGCAGGAGATGGGTCCGAGATCCCATACCTTTTATGCAGCTCATCAGAAGGTAATTTAACTCTCATATACCGGGTGGTTATAATTAAAGTGCAGTTACTCACAGAGGTCCAGTGTAGACTGTAATTATCGTATGGCAGCGAAACTTGGTAGGTGTGCTAATGCGTTAATGCGGAAACGATTTACGCTGAAAAACATTAGTTCCAATTTTGGCCATCAGTTGTAAATCTGGCTCTCAGAAAACGTCAAACACGTGCGACAGGCATAATGCTTATATTATTGTTAACCGCGCTTATACAATTTGTTACGTATGAGCACTGGAGACGTCTGCGAGGTGCTGCATCCGTAAAACAACGTGATCAACAGTTGCTCGCTGCAGTTCCGGTGGAAACTGAGCCATGTATTCCTGTATACCGGCCTTCAGGTCAGGCAGAGACCAAACATGTAATTTTTTGTCAGAATGGGCTGAGTACTGTAGACTTTAAGTTAGGCCTTTACCTTGGAACCTGAGAAGCACTAAAGATTAAAGTATTACCATTTTTTCCAAGTGCATTTATCTGCTTCCTAGTTCCTTTTCCAATGTGATAAAGTCTGGAAAATGGGAAAATTCTTTCGTATTTAATAGTTCCCAAAAAATTAATTCTTCAGATGGAAATAAATATTTAGATGCAGTTACTGGAGCCCGAAGCAAACGAAGTGAACTATCGCAACGGTTTCGGTCTTCCCATCCGACGGAGTTCGCGCTGTTCACCGTTAGGAGCTCACAATATCGGACGCTTAGCTCCTGGGAATGGGGTGTACTCAGCTTTAAGGGAGGGGAAAGACGTCCGTGCGTATTCCAATTTCTAATAGAAAGGGGAAGAGAGGAGGTAAAGATCTACAGTTCCCTGAAAGGAAGGCCACTCCGAACAATTTCTTTACCGAACTTTGAACTAGTTCGTTGATGAGCTACCATGTAGCTAGTCTAAGGTGCTCATAAAATAACTCCTACGAGCGCCAATGCCTACGTCTCACGAAAACTGCTTTATCCGCGAGTTCTGTAGACGCAAATAGCAGACAAAGTTTCGAGGCTCTCTTTCACCAAATCGAAGTGACGTGTTTCTCGAGCATGTAAATCGGTAGAATGGAGTCTCTCACATTCGCGCAGAATCATACTCAACTCCAGCAAATGCTCATGGTTTCTATGCGGCATATGATTGATAGCACTTCCGCTGGGATCGCCGTCCGGATCTGTGGTGGAGAGCTCAACGCCGCTATGTCTGTGCCGTGTAGGTCGTGCATGCTCCTTGGCGGGACACGAGTTATACGAACTTCAGAATTCATGTCGAAGCATCGCCTGACTCACAAATATTAGAGGTAGATACTGTGTGTTTGTCTACTGACTACATTCACGCAGTATTTGAGAATGAGAACACTAACGAATTCCAACAAAATTTACACGTTATTTCAAATCTCAAAAGTTGTTCTGTCACATCCACTACAAAATAATGAAAGGAAGAAAGCTTGTGGAATACTAAATTTTCGTTGCTCATGCAGTAAAAGACAGGCACAAGGCATGTTTTTTTTTATCGATTCCTTCTTTACCACAGTACTTACAACATTATTCAGACTGAAATGTGCCACTGAATGTATCTGCAAAATCATACCGTTGTACGAGGCATAGTTCACGAGATGTCACAAAAATTGAGATGTGATAAGATTACATTTGGGCAGCTGTAGTAGGACGGAAATACCACAGAGGGCGCAAGTGTTTCAAAATCTTCGGCTAAGCTAAGCTTGAAACTATACAAGAGAACGACTTACACTAATAAATAAAATTCATTAAAGAAACATATCATAAAATGACATCTGCAAAAACCGCGATAGGCAAGTGAAGTATGTGAGTAGCTAGCACCATATCAAAAGCTAAATAACAGCGCCTAAGATAAAAATGCGGTGTATTAAAGAACGTTCAATTTAAAATTTCAAATGCTTTTCGTCTAAAAAAAGAGTAAAGATTGTAAAAGGTTACAAATTGCGCGTACATGAATAATCATCATCAAAAAGGGATATGGAATAAAGCGACAGAACACTACATTATTAGGGTAAGAGAAAACAATCAGTTAGTAACTTCTGAGAATGATTTTATAACAGGTAATATGAGATCATAAAAAGCCTGATTATTTCTGGCAAACTGATCATTTAGGAGCCATTATTAGGAGTTAAATATAATTTCCACCTCTTCAAGTAAGTTCACTTTTTCAGCATTTTTTCCACATGAAGTATTCACAAATAATTTAGGATCAGAGGACGGTGGGGGCTGGCTTTCAAATGTTCATCTAACGCCGACTGGTGTAGACTTGACCTGTCATATTCAATGTAAATAAACACGTTTAGCGCAATTAAGGTCTTTGCCTTAGGATTATACATTTGTTGTTGTTGTTGTGGTTTTCAGTCCAAAGTCTGGTTTGATGCGGCTGTCCACACTACTCTATCCTGTGCAAGCTTCTTCATCTCCCAGTCCCTACTGCAACCTACATCCTTCTAAGTTGCTTACTGTATTCATCTCTTGGTCTACCACTACGGTTTTTAACCCCCCCCCCCCTCTTCCCCTCCCCCCCCCCCCCCCGACTTTTCTCTTCACTACTAAATTCATGATCCCTTGATGCCTCAGAATGCGCCCTACCAACCGATTCTTTCTTCTCCTCAATTCTGTTCAGTACCTCCTCATTAGTTACGTGGTCTACCCATCTAATATTGAGCATTCTTATGTAGTATCACACTTTAAAAGCTTCTATTCTCGTCTTGCCTAAAGTGTGTATGGACCAACACGCGATCTAGTGTCATGGCTACACTCACTACAAATATTTTCGAAAAGGCCTTCCTGACAGTTAGATCTATACTCGATGTTAACAAATTTCTCTTCTTCAGAAACGCTTTTCTTGCCATCGCTAGTCTAAATTTTTTGTCCTCCCTACTTTGACCATCACCACCTATTTTGCTTTCGCAATAGTAAAAATCATCTACTACTGTAAGTGTCTCATTTCCTAATCTAGTTCCCTCAACATCATCTGATTTAATTCGACTACATTCCATTATCCTCATTTTGCCTTTATTTATGTTCACCTTATATCCTCCTCTCAAGACACTGTCCATTCCGTTCAGATGCTGTTCCAGGTCCTTCGCTGCCTCTTACAGAATTTAAATTTCATGGGCGAACCTCAAAGTTTTTATTTCCTCTCCATGGACTTTGATTCCTACTACATTTCCCCCCCCCCCCCCCCCCTTCACTGCTCGCTCAATATACAGATTGAATAACATCGGGGATAGGTTACAAACCTGTCTCACTCACTTTTCAACCACTGCTTCCCTTTCCTGCCCCTCGGCTCTGATAACTACCATCTGATTTCAGTACAAATTGTAAATAGCCTTTCACTCCCTGTATTTTACCACTGTCACCTTCAGAGTTTGAAAGAGAGCTTTTCAGCCAACATTGTCAAAAGCTTTCTCTAAGTCTACAAATGGTGTATACATAGGTTTACCTCTCCTTAACCTGCTTTCTATGACAAGGTGCAAGGCCAGTATTGCCCCGCTGTATAACTTTGCTTTTTTTCCTTTCTTTCTTTTCTCTTTTTTCTCTCTCTTCCCTTTATTCTCTCTCTCTCTCTCTCTTCCCTTTATTTTCTCTCTCTCTCTCTCTCTCTCTCTCTCTCTCTCTCTCTCTCTTCCCTTTATTTTCTCTCTATCTGTCTCGCGTGTGTATTTTCTCTCTCTCTCTCTCTCTCCTCCTCTCTCTCTCTCTCCTCTCTCTCTCTCTCTCTCTCTCTCTCTCTCTCTTTATTCTCTCTCCCCTCTATATTCTCTCTCTCTCTCTCTCTCCCCCCTCTATATTCTCTCTCTCCCCCCTCTATATTCTCTCTCTCCCCCCCTCTATATTCTCTCTCTCCCCCCCTCTATATTCTCTCTCTCCCCCCCTCTATATTCTCTCTCTCTCTCTCTCTCTCTCTCTCCTCTTTATTCTCTCTCTCTCCCTCTTTATTCTCTCTCTCTCCTCTTTATTCTCTCTCTCTCCTCTTTATTCTCGCTCTCTCCTCTTTATTCTCTCTCTCTCCTCTTTATTCTCTCTCTCTCCTCTTTATTCTCTCTCTCTCCTCTTTATTCTCGCTCTCTCCTCTTTATTCTCGCTCTCTCCTCTTTATTCTCGCTCTCTCCTCTTTATTCTCGCTCTCTCCTCTTTATTCTCGCTCTCTCCTCTTTATTCTCGCTCTCTCCTCTTTATTCTCGCTCTCTCCTCTTTATTCTCGCTCTCTCCTCTTTATTCTCGCTCTCTCCTCTTTATTCTCGCTCTCTCCTCTTTATTCTCGCTCTCTCCTCTTTATTCTCGCTCTCTCCTCTTTATTCTCGCTCTCTCCTCTTTATTCTCGCTCTCTCCTCTTTATTCTCGCTCTCTCCTCTTTATTCTCGCTCTCTCCTCTTTATTCTCGCTCTCTCCTCTTTATTCTCGCTCTCTCCTCTTTATTCTCGCTCTCTCCTCTCTATCTCTCTCTCTCTCTCTCTCTCTCTCTGCTCTCTCTCTCTCTCTCTCTCTCTCTCTCCTCTTTATTCTCTCTCCCCTCTATATTCTCTCTCTCTCTATCTCTCTCCCCCCTCTATATTCTCTCTCTCCCCCCCTCTATATTCTCTCTCTCCCCCCTCTATATTCTCTCTCTCCCCCCTCTATATTCTCTCTCTCCCCCCTCTATATTCTCTCTCTCTCTCTCTCTCTCTCTCCTCTTTATTCTCTCTCTCTCCTCTTTATTCTCTCTCTCTCCTCTTTATTCTCTCTCTCTCCTCTTTATTCTCTCTCTCTCCTCTTTATTCTCGCTCTCTCCTCTTTATTCTCTCTCTCTCCTCTTTATTCTCTCTCTCTCCTCTTTATTCTCTCTCTCTCCTCTTTATTCTCGCTCTCTCCTCTTTATTCTCGCTCTCTCCTCTTTATTCTCGCTCTCTCCTCTTTATTCTCGCTCTCTCCTCTTTATTCTCGCTCTCTCCTCTTTATTCTCGCTCTCTCCTCTTTATTCTCGCTCTCATCCTCTTTATTCTCGCTCTCTCCTCTTTATTCTCGCTCTCTCCTCTTTATTCTCGCTCTCTCCTCTTTATTCTCGCTCTCTCCTCTTTATTCTCGCTCTCTCCTCTTTATTCTCGCTCTCTCCTCTTTATTCTCGCTCTCTCCTCTTTATTCTCGCTCTCTCCTCTTTATTCTCGCTCTCTCCTCTTTATTCTCGCTCTCTCCTCTTTATTCTCGCTCTCTCCTCTTTATTCTCGCTCTCTCCTCTCTATTCTCTCTCTCTCTCTCTCTCTCTCTCTCTCTCTCTCTCTCTCTCTCCTCTCTATTCTCTCTCTCTCTCTCTCCTCTCTATTCTCTCTCTCTCTCTCTCTCTCTCTCTCTCTCTCTCTCTCTCTCTCTCTCTCTCTCTCTCTCTTCTCTTTTCAATGCTTACCCATCTCTAATGCATAATTTGTTACGAAAGTAACTTTGCAACTGAGATTGTTTTTTATGCAATTATGAAAAATGGTTGCTGTACCAATCAGCCTATCATGGAGTGGAATAACCTCTATAATGCTACATTTCTTATAACACAGCTATTGGAGCTGTTTTATTCACGGGAATTCGAGTGTTAAAAGAATTGGGTGTGGGAGACAGAGTATTGTCACTGGTCTTCTACAGAAGTTAGTGTGGTCCTGTTGTTGTTGTTGCTGTTGTCTTCAGTCCTGAGACTGGTTTAATGCACCTCTCCATGCTACTCTATCCTGTGCAAGCTTCTTCATCTCCCAGTACTTAATGCAACCTACATCCTTCTGAATGTGCTTAGTGTATTCATCTCTTGGTCTCCCTTTACGATTTTTACCCTCCACACTGCCCTCCAATACTAAATTGGTGATTCCTTGATGCCTCAGAACATGTCCTACCAACCGATCCCTTCTTTTAGCCAAGTTGTGCCAAAAATTTCTCTTCTCCCAATCCTATTCAATACCTGCTCATTAGTCATGTGATCTACCCATCTAATCTTCAGCATTCTTCTGTAGCACCACATTTCGAAAGCTTCTATTCTCTTCTTGTCCAAACTCTAGGTTTTAAATGTGTGTCAAAGAGCTTTGGCAGTCTAGTAATGACCTATTGGATTTCGACAAACAAACTGCTCGTGCAAAAGGGGCTTTACGAGGCAGAAACGCTACCTGGGTACTACGGAGGGTGGCGCCCACCAGTTCCGAGCGATTTGTTTCGTTTCGCACCAATAAAGCTGACGTGTCTTCGGAGGGCTGTAAATTTTTAAAATATCTGAATGATGTTTTTTCCCCCGTGTTACCCCCCGCCCCTGAACTGTGTGGTGTGCTGCAGTCATCTGTGGGCAGCGCGCAGGAAACGACAGTGTCGCAGGCGGGCCGGACCGCGCGGTGTCGCAGCTGATTACGGGGACGCGCTATTGTCGTTGCCTGGCGACGCGCAGAGGGCGGCGATGCTGGCTGCGATAGGCCCGTACCTAGGTAGGTCCCGAGGAAGGGCGCCGCGGGCCGGATCGGCTTTCAGCGTTCCAGACGCGGCGGGAGTCGAGTGGTGTCGGGAGTTTCTTCACACGGCGCGCTGGCGGCAGGAAGCGCGGAGAAAGGCCGGCCGGCCACTTCGCCCTGCCCGCGTGGCCCGGCCTTTGAATACTTCTTGCTGCGCGGCGCGCGGCTGAGGAATCCAGGCGGCGTTGCCACGGCGCGACCGGCGCGGCGCCGTGCCGTGGGGGAGACCCGGCCGCTGCCCGCCGCCCGCAGCACAGGCTCCACCTGACCGGGGCTTCCGGCCGGCGCGGCGCCCGGGTCGGCTTTGCTACCGTGCGCGCAAACTAAACTGCACGCTGCGCGGGGGTGATGGCAGCGACTGGAAAGCGGAAACGCTTTTACGGTCGCTCCCGTGAGTCACAGCACCGAGTGTCAACTTCAAACTGACCAACCCGATCGACTGACCAATTTCGTGAGCCGCCTACGCACGTCCCCACGGACTAAACTTAGGCGGTTGGCACGACAGCGCTTCACACGTCACAATTTGTTGGGTGAAGTGCTCGTGGTAACCGTGTAAAAGAAGGGGGGAAGGGGTGACGGAGTTCGGATGGCGTGTGGTCATACCCAGCCAACCACTCGATAAGTTAGTCCGACAGTAGGTTTGTTTGTTAGTGGGAGGGGGGGGAAGCTAAGGGTCCTACACACGAGCGACGTATGGCAGCGATTCGTTGCATGGGCAACCGATCGCTTCGCAGATCGCACGTGTGAGGGCACATCACTGTGATCGGTTGCTGATAGCTGGTCGCATGTAAATCCCAGGCAATATGATCGATCACATGAGATTTGTGTGCGCAATAAGGCTGCCTGGCTGGTTAGCTTTGCCCACGTTGACTAAAACGTTTATAGTTATCCAGGGACAACGTACTCTGAGGAGTGACATGAAAGTCGGAGATGCCATTTATCTTCTGAAGTAGTTCCAAATACACCCTCCCATTTTACAGTGATTACCATTTTGAGGCTTGCGCTGTAGAAGTGCAGGTGAAGGGAAGTTCATAGTAATAGTTGACATATAATAGACGTCATTTTATCTTTTCTTATATTTTGAGTTATTTACGCAATATTAAAGTTTCTAGCTTGTAAAGAGAATGACATTCGTAGCTACTGTAATATTAAGACAACTTTTAAATGTCCAAGGACAAAACTGTTGGAAATTTGTACTCAAGTCCCTTGTCCTTTCATACAATGTAACACTCCTCCATCCAATTTATTTAAAGTTAATCAATAATGCCGCTGTTGACAACTTCTCTATAGACACTTCGAATAAATTGTGTAAATACATGGAGTTAAATTATAAGACTAATAAGACCAATAAAAAAGGAATTGAAGTCTAATGGACGCACAATAATTGTATTTGCACACGGAAAAAGATGTACGCAACCCATTTGACATCAGTGAAAAATGTGACATGTTTTGTAAAGTAAGCAACAGTTCCCGAGTAAACAACATAACAGGTTTAATAAATCACAATATTCGTTACGTTTTGCAGGTCTTCGTGGGGATACGGAAATGACTAGCAACTGTTCCCGACACATTGACATTAGTAATATCGATTGAAATTGCTTGGCAAATCATTTGCGTGCGGGATGAGGAGGCGCGCGACCTGTTGTAGGCGATATCGCACGCGACAGATGGCAGCGATCCGTCGCCCGTGCGTGGGGCCGTTTGGTCTGCACGGACAGTATGTGCTTCTCCTTACTGGCAGAGAGACTACCAAAGGACGCGACCATTAGCGGCAGTCAAACGATCAACAACGTACCGAACGTGCACATCGTTGTGACTTAGAAGATACCTCTAACAAAACAGTGGGATAAAGAATGGACAACATCTGGCACCCCCTAGGGTGCGGTTCTGTATTGATCTGTATCCCTGCGTCGCAGCCACACAGTGGTATTCCAAACAAACCGTCCTGCTCGGGTTTTATATGGCGCCGACACGCCTGAAATTAAACCACCACGGATGCCTCAAAAAGAAAGCATCTCGACCGACTCCAAAGAACAGACTCCCGCTGCTGTGACTGAGATCTTAACAATGTAAATACTAGGCTGTCAAACACGGGAACAAACGTCAGATGCCATTCTCTTGCAGTTGAGAAGCAGGGGACATGACGGACCATTCAGCGTGGAAAACTCTTACCGCAGAGTTTTGCGGATTACTATCGAATTTGCCTGCGGTGGTGAAAGCGGAGTTCTTGCAGTGCCTAACTCATACGTAGAATATTTTTTTCGGTGTTTCGTCAGCACGAATGGCTGACATTATAAAAAGATTCACCATCCATTGATGGGGTCCGCCACCAACAATTAAGGACGAATCTTTGACAGTTGTGCTGAATAACAACAAGGAAAGTCATTAAAAAAATGTCAATGGAAGATCCTGAGACGAAAGCCGACTGGCTGTGATCGGATAATTTGTAAGAACGTCGGTTCAATTTTTTGTCGAAGCTGCGTGAGATTCGGCTATCGCGTAAGCACAAACGACCACTCGGGACAAAGTAGTCTCAGTATAGGAATTACACGCCTATGACGCAGCAGTAGATCCGCTTGTCAAAAGTACGGAGAATGGGAACTCACACCTGAAGAATGGGATAGCAGTGCAGGAAACGATTTCAAAAGCGCTTTCCTACAAGAGGTTACATTGCCAACAACCGTGTTTGTTGGTCGTAATATCAGTTAATATCGCCAAAAAACATTTACATATTAGACACTTTTGACTACATATCTACCATACATTTCTTCAGATCTCTTTGTGTGGTGGTATATGATCTGGACCCCTTGAAGACCCTAAATCTCAGTAAATTAGCAGTAATCTAATTAATAATCGCGCGCGCGCGTGCGCGCGCGCTTGTGTGTGTGTGTGTGTGTGTGTGTGTGTGTGTGTGTGTGTGTGTGTGTGTGTGTGTGTGTGTGTGAGGGGGAGGGGGGAGAGGGAGGGGGGGGAGAGAGGGAGAGAGACACACACAAAGTGGATCGTTACCATTTGTCCATTTGTCACGTGCCGGAGAGGTTTGTAATTTAGTGCACGACAATTGTGCGGAGTCTGGTGACTAGGTGCTACACGCCACCATCTTTACGAATCTTGCTGTAGAGATACTGGCAATAAAAGTTTCTTACACCACCTCGATTCGAATAGTACGCTTGAGAATAGAACGTTACAACACAGGCATGCATTAGAGACCTCTGCTATACAGAGTTTCTGTGGTTTGTATGCTTCTTGCTTTAATACGGAATGATTCGAATAATATCACAAATAAATTAATGAGATTTATAATCCCTGAATAATGGGAATGGTTTCAGAACATAAATACAACGGCTTTCTGAGAAGTAACGCCTCCGAATTTTTATGTGAAAAATCTCGAAGATTTTTAAATAAAACAAACGTTGAAACTTCCTGGCACATTAAAACCGGACCGAGACTCGAACTCGGGACCTTTGCCTTTCGCGGGCAAGTGCTCTACCAACTGAGCTACCCAAGCACGACTCACGCCCCCGTCCTCACAGCTGTGCTTTTGCCCGTACCTCGTCTCCTACCTTCCAAACTTTAGAGAAGCTCTGAAAACAAACGTTATTAAAGTTCTACATCTGTATTCTTTATGTTGGTTACATATCTGCAGCCCTCTGCCGCTAGATGGCTCCGAATTGTAGGTTGTAACATGGCGGTGTGTAACGTAACTACGGTGGTGCGTGAGAAACAGAGAGAGAATTCGAATAGTTCGTCCACACATGGAGCATCGTCTGCTTCAGCACGACGATACCTGACGACACACAAGCGCCGCGACCTCTACAACAATCAGACTCCTTGATTTCAATGTCACCAATCATCCTCCATACACTTGCCGACTTAGCCCCATCCAGTTTTCATCTGTCTCAAAACTAAAAGAACACCTTCGAGCACTTCACTGTGATAGTGACGAAGCGGTGCACGCACAGGTGAGTTTGTGGCTCAATCAACAAAGTTAAACATTCTACAGTAACTGTATCAACAAACTGGTCTCTCGTTGGGAGAAATGTTTTCGTCGCCAGGGTGATTAAGTTGAGAAATAAGTATGTAGGTATGAAGAATAAATATCTAGAATGTTAATAACGTTTTTTTTTTTATAAAAAGCTTAGTCGCCATGTAAAAAAATTGAGGCAATACTTTTTAACAAGCCCTCGTATAACCTGTACGATGAAACAGTTCCGGAAAATCCCAAATGATTAAGTAGAAAGGAAGTGTTCCGTCAGATTAGTGATTGTCAATGAGGATTACATCGAGATGTTGGCAGTTGGCTATAGATCATATACAGAAGTCAACGAATTTACATATTTGGACGCGATATTTAGGGATCTCGTATTTAGGGATTGTGTAAAGCAAACACCTATTTACGTCGGACACTGTAGTTCTACTGCAGTTGTATGAGACATTAATCCAGTTCAGCCTGTTACATGGATGCGACCGAAGAGTAGCCGGAAACTGGACTGCAACCGTCTGCTCATTTTTGAACTGAAAGGTTCAAGGAAAAATCTTTGGGCCGGTGTGGTAGGTGGTTACAGGAGAATGGCGGATCCCGTCAATTACGAAATAGAGAAATTAAACAAATATGAAAGGCGTGATGAGGAGTAAACGCCTTAAATGGGCAGATCCAGTCCGAAAGAATGCGCTATGTTAGCCTTTATCACTGCAGTACTTCGAGCCAGATGGAAAAGACCATTTGGCAGGCCTAGGAGGAGACGAAGTGATAAATTCGGAAGAAAGACAGGAGTTACATGGTTTTTAGGAACCACAATTCAGAGGCTTTGTGTTCGCATTTGATGAATGAGAATTGAGGAAATTAAACGTGCCACAAGAAGAAGATAAGTCAGTTCCGTACGCCACTAGCCCCATATTCAGTTGGATAAGAATCGAGGGCTCACTACTCCACACACAAGGTAGAGGAAAAGAACAAATAAATTGTGGGCCACTGTAGGAGCTCATTCCAGGACATTTCGGTAAATGGCGCAGAAGATAAAATCAATAAAAGTGCATGGCATACACTGTATTGAGGTAACACAAATATGTGTGATCAAATATTGCTCCTCACGGGCCTCCTTGCTATCACCTTTACCATAGAGTAAACAGAAATGCATGCAAACAAATCCACTGTTCAGTCACTATTTACTAAACGAACGTTCCTTTAATTTCTTACATTAGTATGAAGTACTTCAGCTTGAATTGGTGTTAAATCCAGAGTTGCTTGTTGCTTGGTTTTCCCACATCAATTAATTTCCTGTATATATAAGCGTGGGAGTCACTTGAAATACCAGAAATTAGTTAAAGGTTTCAAACACACTCGGCTAGGAAGACTTTTGCAACGGAGACATTCAATAAAAAGATACTGGTTAAGTTGCCTCGCCATATTTGGAAAAAATCTCAAACTTTCGATCATTTATCATCGTCATTAGCTGGTTCTGACCGTCGTGAAACTGGCGAGGGCCCCACTTACACGCCCAGAGGACGGCATCTGATTTGCTATATTTACATATCATTTCATGGATAAGGCAAATGCTGAGGTTCAGCCTTGTGTGGCCAGATATACACAATAAGTTATCATTCTTTTTCATTCAATTTCGAATTTATTTAGTACCAAACCAATATCATCAAATTAAACGACAGTCGACAGCTGCGTAAACCTAACACTTAGGTGTTCACTTTTTTTTTTGTACGTGGGCTGTTCCTTTATTAAGGCTAGAGCCGTCGCGAAATAAATACCACACTGAAAATAAAAAGTTTAATTTTCAGCAGTTGGCTATACTCTCCAGATACTTACCTCTACATAATCATTCTCTTCGCTGATCTCTAGCTCGTTGTCCGTGCCAAAATATTATCTTCATCGCCAGTCGTTTATGTGACCAGAAGTTAAACGTGGAGGGACTCAAGTTGGAGCAGCACGGTGGGTGATCAAACACTTCACATCGAATACGCTACAGGAGCGTAGTCATTGTCCCTGCGGTGTGTGGCCGAGGATTGGCATGAAGAAGGGAATGCGTGACAGCTGCGTTATGTGGGCTGCATGACATCAGGAGAAATCTTTCAGCAGACACTCACACATGGGCGGGAGACACTATTTTCTAGGCGTCTTTACGTGGTCACGGAGCACTCACAACTGAAAAGCGCGACGTGGCGTGATCGACGGGCATACTAGGGACACTGTCCTGTACACCTGAGGAGAGTTTCATCGGATTTTCACTGTGGTTTCCAATTCGCGAACGACAGACGAACAGCTCTCGTGTATTTGCACAACGTAGCACATAATGTGAAATTCTGTCCTGTAGGTGAAGTTAAAAATTGCTAATTTGCTTCACTTTTAGAAACTAACATTTTGTCACGTCCCATGCACTTCATGATCTTGTTCGCTTATTGTAGTCTTTTATGTGCTCTAGGATGTTTTCCCCAATCTTGCTATCCTAGCGCAAAATTCCTAAATTCTTTAACAAATATCTCACTAAAGTCGCAGTTCTGATAAGGGATTATTATGTACTTTACTCGTCTATTCGTTTCAGTGACTCCATATTTAGTACAATTATCCATATTGTTTTCTTCTGTATCCTCAATTTCTGAAAATGCTTCCCGTTACGTCTCTTTCACACGATGAAGTTCTCCAACTTGCTAAACTTAGAAGAGGTTATTCCTCAGCTTCATGTCGACGGAAATTTCAGAACAATGCGATTCAAACTTTGTCGCCCTGTCTGATTTCTTGTCTTCTTGTTGACTGCGTGTGGGTAGTGACTCCTCGTTCGATTACGGTTTATTGATCGTGCACTTAATTCTCTAAATTAAAATGTAGTCCCAGCAAACACTTCGTCCACAATGGGCAGTGTGTCACGAACTGCTACTGATTTCTCTAGTCACACACCGTAGATCTGTGTGTTTTTCGTCGCCGGTTGACTTGTCACATGCACATATGCCGTCTACTTGGCCTACAGTGGTGTAGCAAGAAGGTTGAACTTCGTCTTGCAGGTATATCTGGATGATAAACTTGCTGTTACAGTGCCCTAAGCGATACAAATCACAATCTCTGGCAATTTTTACAACGTAAAATTGTTAGCTGAAATTACAATGATTGAAACGGTTTTATTGTGTACTGGCGAACTTGGCAATGTTTCGTAATTGCTAAATTTGTATGGTAATTGAATATACGTTTTCCTCTTCCTCCCCCCTACCCATCTCTGTCCGTCATTTCGTCCCCACCCCAACCCCCTCCCGTATATATCCTCATCTCCCTGTCCATATCCTCTTTACCGCTTTGCTTCCGTCTCCTATTCGTCCCATTTCCCTTACCTTGAGTCTTGCGTATTGTTATTGCAAACTATACCTTGATTGAGAGTTCAAGTCGCTTAAAATGAATGACTAAATCGGTTGTAATCATTGGTGTAAGGGGTATGACAGACCTCTCTTGCCGCTGTATCTATGAAGTTGATGGCGGCAAATATTTCACTGCGAAGAAGCAAACAAAACAGCACATTGTTATGTATACAATCCTTACGTAAAATTATGTACAAGGAGAAAGAATATATATAGTAGAACCGATTTGTCTAAAGCTTTAAATACCCTGCTGTCATAGTTAAAACTGTGAGCGAGACACAAAGTGAAACCGCACATTTTCGCAGCAGAGCATAGCATTATGTAGCTCGCAGCTGGTTTCAACAGAAAACCTGTACTGTAAACTGCTGCTCAAAAATTTTAGCCTATGCCCATCTGAATGTTTATTAGCGTGTCGTGTAAAAATGTAAAGTTAATCAGACAATAATTTTTCAAGAACTCTTCTAACAACTTTTCGCTGGTGTATATATATTGAACATGTCAAAAAATGTATACCTACATTCATCCGAATATTTATTGGAGTTTGCTTATTGGAGTACCGGTATGGTGTAAAAATTTGAAGTAAAGAACTTACTGATTTTTCTTGACAACGTTATACACTCCAGCGCCAAACTGGTATAGGCATGCGCATTCAAATGCAGAGATATGTAAACAAGAAGACTACAGGCTGCGGCCGGAAAGGCCTATGTAAGACAAGTGCTTGACGCAGTTGTTAGATCGATTACTGCTGCTACAATGGCGGGTTATCAAGATTTAAGTCGGTTTGAACGTGGTGTTAAGTCGGCGCACGAGCGATGGGACACAGCATTTCCGAGGCAGCGATGAAGTGGGGATTTTCCCGTACGACCATTTCACGAGTGTACTGTGAATATCAGGAATCTGGTAAAACATCAGCTCTCGGACATAGCTGTGGCCGGAAAAACATCTTAAAAGAACGAGACCAATGGCTACTGAAGAGAATCGTTCAGCGTGACAGAAGTGCAACGCTTCCGCAAATGTCTGCAGATTTCAATGCTGGGCAGCGTGCGAATCATTCAACGAAATATCGTCGATACGGTCTTTCGGAGCCGAAGACCCACTCGTGTACCCTTTGATGACTGTACGACACAAATCCTTACTCCTCGCTTGGGGTCGTCAACACCGATATTGGATTGTTGATGACTGGAAACTTGTAGCCTGGTCGGACGAGTCTCGTTTCAAATTGTATCGAACGGATGGACGTGTAAGGATGTGGAGAAAATCTCATGAATTCATGGCACCTGCATGTCAACAGGAGACTGTACAAGATGGTGGTAGCTCTGTGGTGATGTGGGGCGTATGCAGTTGGAGTGAATGGGATCCCTGATACGTCTACATACGACTGTGACAGGTGACACGTACGCAAGCATCCTGTCTGATCACCTGCATCCGTTCATGTCCATTGTGCATTCCGACGGACTTGGACAATTCCAGCAGGACAATGCGACACCCACAAGTCCAGAATTGCTACAGAGTGGCTCCAGGAGCACTCTTTCGAGTTTAAACACTTCCGCTGCCCACCAAACTCCACAGACATGAACATTAGTGAATATATCTGGGATGCCTTGCAACGTGCCCTCCACCTCGTCGTACTCTTACGGATTTATGAACAGCCGTGCAGGATTCATGGTGTCAGACATTAGTCGAGCCCATGCGATGTCATGTTGCGGCACTTCTGCGTGCTCGCTGGGACCTCACACGACATTAGGCAGGTGTACCAGTTTCCTCTGCTGTTCAGTGTATATATCATGGTTCAAATGGCTCTGAGCACTATGCGACCTAACTTCTGAGGTCATCAGTCGCCTAGAACTTAGAACTAATTAAACCTAACTAACCTAAGGACATCACACACATCCATGCCCGAGGCAGCATTCGAACCGGCGACCGTAGCGGTCGCTCGGTTCCAGACAGTAGCGCCTAGAGCCGCACGGCCACTGCGGCCGGCGTATATCTCATGTACATTAAAGTAGTATGTGGGCCATGCCTTTCCGAACGTTTGAGAATCGTGTGTCTAAAATATAAATGTGAAGTAAACTGGTTAGGAAGTTTACGAGATTTTATAAAGACGTTAAACTACTACTTTTCTTTATGTGTGAGTATAGATTACGCAATCGCTAACGACATAAGGATTTACTAATTGCGTGTCGTCTGTGCAATTAAAAAAAGAAAAAAAGTTCTGCACTGATAGGTAATTTATTTATTTATTGCCAAATTACAGACCTGTTACCTGATGTTTTAAAACAGGTTGCAAGTCTTCCAATTTTCGTTTCCATCTTTTTGCGGTTTTGTTTTCTTTTGTTTTATCTACAACATATACAAAGAATAATACTTCTCAAAATAACAATAATTTAAGGTTGAAATGTAAATAAGATTTTGTTGACTTTTTTAAGAATAATATAAAAAGATGATAGGATAGAGGAGAGATTCGGTAGTACCATCACCGAATGTGACTGATGGTGAATACCTCGGAATGGTAAGCATGCAGAACGCGGTGTGAGGAGCCCGGCTGGCGGCGAGGCAGGGAACCCCGTGGCAGCCCCGACCTTGGATCGCCCCAGCGCGATGACGTCAGCGGGTGGCTGGGCGAGCGCTGACAGCGGCAGCGGCTAGGTAGTCTGAGCTCCACGCGTGGGGCCTCCCGGCTGTCTGGAATTCCGGAGAAAGCGTTGCTAACACTTCGCCTCGGGCCGGGCCGGGCCTGGCATGGCCGGCGCAGGCGCCTCCCGCCTACAAAAAACGGCCGCAGTCACTCCGGACAAAGAGGCCGATTTATTGTCATTTTTTCCCGACTCTCTCCCTTTTTGTAGGTGCGGGGCGCGTGGGAATGGGCCCGGCCGCTGCACTGGCTGCCCTACCTGCTGTGCTAGCTGTCAGCCGTATAATTCTCACGTGCTAGTGGCACCTGCGGCGTTCGCAACCGGGCATTACCCTGCGAGGAACGCTGCACTATTTAATCATCCCCTAAACTGATGTGAATGATGGTCACCTTATGCGTTTTCGTCCTCTGTTGCAATCTGAAAGGAGTTAAATTGTGGGTTGAACCAAAGTTTTTACATTGTGGGTAAAGTGAAATTGAAAGGAAATTCTCATGTAAACCCAAGGCAGAGAAGCAAATAGTGAGTCTCAGTTGGGCATTCTGAGTGGTTATGCTTATCCATTATGGATATTTTAGAACGAGGACTGTTAATTGGATGTAAATAAGTTACATAAAACTGCAGCCATTCACTTGTTTTGAATAATTGTTTTATTCCATGAACCGGTTTTCGAACCTTTTCAGGTTAATCTTCAGTTGATTTCTGGAAGTAACATCATTTCTAGCATAATGCTGGGTGCTGACTATGAGTAAGAGATGGAACACGCTTTAATGTATCGCCCTGACTACTACTTGTCGATATGGATGTAAATTTAGTGTTTTACTTACTGCGTCAGTATGGGCGGCTTTCTTCCGTTAGTGTCCATCTGTCTGCTTCCATTTTGATGTCCTGTTGTTATATCACTACACACACGTTCACACACACTATATTAATTTACACTCTGACAGCGAAAATATAGTTTGTGTGAAAGTGTGTGTAGTGATACAACAACCGGACTTCAAAATGGAGGCAGATATATGGACACTAACGGAAAAAAGCCGCCCATACTGTCACAGTAAATGAACTAATTTTTCATTCATGTCGACAGATGAGCAATAGTCATAATGGGAATACATTAAAGTGTGTTCCATCTTACTGTCAGAGAGCCAGCAACCAGCATTATGCTAGAAACAATGATGTCGCTTCCAGAAACCATCTGAAGATGAGCCTTAAAAGGTTCGTAAACCGGTTGCTGGAATAAAAGAATTCTCCACAAAAAGTGACTGGTTGCAGTTTTATGTAACTTATTTACATTCTGAGTAGTGTTCGTCTGTAAGCAGCACGCACTGCTCTGGCGGCAGGCAGTCGGCGAGGCTGGCACGGTTGCACGCTTAATGTTACGGATGTTACCTATGTTATGAATACGATAAATTGTTTGCCTTCATTTCTATATTGTGATGCCCCTACATTGTTTTGGCAAAGCACTTAAACTAAATGCATATAAGACAGTAAAGGAGAGAACTTTATCCGAATTGGTCTATTTGCCAAGCATTTCCTGTATTAAAACCTTGTTTTCGAAGTACAACAATTACGTCACTACGATATAGACTTTACTTATGTATTTATTTGTTTTTTGGGTCATTTATCGTCGAATAACGACGTTTAATCTAATGAAAAAGTTGTCACCATTAAACAATTGATCTAGAAAGATCGCATTTGTTATCAAAGGATCTAGCAGAGGGCAGTGAAGACTGTGATATTCATTCAAATGCTCATTAGTTGAGTATATGTTTTCTGGAGCGAAACATACATTTCTTGGATTAGGCCTCTAGAAAAAAAAGTTTCCTATTGTTGCTAATTTTACAGACATGTTCCGGCGATGCTACAGCTTTATTTCACTGTAAAGCGTATGTAATGCTGGCCATATACATCTGCTTGTGTTGAAGACGTTAGCCACATTCGGACATTGAAATGTAACAGATGAAAATTGTGCCTGACCGGGAATCGAAACCGGATTTCCCGCAGTCAACTTAACAGCCTAGGCCTTCCGAGCATACCTCCCTCCCGACCCAATATCCCAGTCTGTTACCCATCCCTGACGTAGCGACACTTACCCATGAACCCCCTACTCGCAGTCACTGATTCCTGTAAGAGATGGGTCATTGTGTGGGATCGGCACTGAAAGACAAGATCGTTGGACGTCGTCACCTTACATGCGAGGGATTATGTCGTCAGATTCACTTGCCTGTCCTGTAAAGTGCATCGGGTATCATTGTTCAGTGTGGCACATAAAAATAAAACTAATTTTCTATAGTTCTCTACTTCGCGTTAAACGAAACTTGAACTTCAAATGGTGTACGATCATTTTTCCTCGTTAATTTCACTTATTCATTTGCTGCTGCTGCTGCAGTTGTTCCGGGCTGTAAACTGAGTAAGAACCAAATTCCAAGCCTCAAAATACGGAGTCCCTAACAACTACCAGATATCAGATGTGTTAAAAGCACGACACGTAGTTTAGAACATCACTCTGGACCTGTACACATTCTAGGTGTACCGTACAAATACTGGCTTGTAGTGAAGTCGCATTTGTGTCGTTCAGAAGAGTGTGCGGTAAGTGAGGAAGTAACATCTATTGGAGAACGTGTGTAAGACAGCCTGTCTGTTCTAAACCACCGTTGCGGAATGGTGCGACAGAGGGTGCTGGTGCTTCATGATAGTGCATCTGCGAATATCGCAAATGTCATCTCGCAGCAGTTACGCGAAGTCAAGTGGCTGGCGCTAGAGCACCGGCGATATAGTCCTGACCCCTCCCCGTGCCATTATTACACCTACGGTCCCTTAAAAAGGGCCTCGAAAGGTCGACGACTGTTGCCGGACGAGGCTGTGCAGCAGGCAGTTACGGACTTCTTCACGCAGCGGGACGTTATGTTTCACCAAACGGGTATCTTCAACCTGGTACGTCGGTGGGAAGATTGCCTCAATGCCCACGACGGTTGTGCCCTATTGGTATACTGATTCTCCACTGTACGGCCTTCGAACGGAAACATTTTAATCAAATGGTTCAAATGGGTCCGAGCACTATGCGACTTCTGAGGTCATCAGTCGCCTAGAACTTAGAGCTAATTAAACCTGACTAACCTAAGGACATCACACACCTCTATGCCAGAGGCAGGATTCGAACCTGCGACCGTAGCCGTCGCTCGGTTCCAGACTGCAGCGCCTAGAACCGCACAGCCACTACGGCCGGCAACATTTTAATCGCCCCTCATATCTAACAAGGGGAGGCCACGACGTTGGGATCACGAATTTACTTCAAACTTTGTACGCCTTTAGTAGGCCATTAAAACAACATGATGTGCAAGTAGTAAACTGCAGTACTCTGGCAATTCCGAGAAAATCGCAAGAGAAGTTTTACTCGTCTATTATGTAACTCATGTGTCTGTTCGTACGTGCCGGACGTTACAGTTCATAGTGATCGCGTGGACAGAATTCGAGCTTCGTAAGACGAAACGTGTATGAGGTGACGGCTCGACTCCTACACACACCATCATTTTTGTAGTAAAAGTGTGAATTCTGTGATACTCAAAAAAAATTGCTCCTACACTATTCGTTGTTGCTACATTAGTAACGTCTCACCGCGACGCAGGTTACCTGCCAAATGGGGCCTGCTTCCGTATCTGCAGCTCGAAGCTGCGAAGTAGTTCGGAGTACCTTATCAGACTGTACATATAAAGGATTTCGCAAATCACGACAGGCAAACATTTTCAGGAAAATTGAATGCATTTATTCATTTATTTATTTATTTGCTGATAGTTACAAATATTTTAGTTCAAATAATTACATTTAATTAAAATAGTAAGTAATGAGATAACATGAAGTTCACTAAAGCGCCATGCAAATACACGTAGTTTTTTAAAAAATTGTGTTACCTCTCAAATGTCATATAAATTAACTAATATGACCAGCGATGAAAAGATACAAACTAAAAATTAAGTGTGAGCGGGAGCCGAACCTTTGCCTCATTTTTACGTAGCTGGAACGCTAACCACTTAACCACCCTGAACTCCAACACCCAGCACCTACGCACAGGTACAACCGTTACATAATATACGCGTAAAACTTCTCTTGAGAATTTCTCGGAATTGCCAGCGTAGTGCAACTTACTACTTGCGCATTATATTGTTTTAATGGCCGCCTAAAACTGTACGAAGTTTGAAGTAAATCTGTGAACCCAACATTGAGGCCTTCCCTTGTACTCTCCCATTCACCTACCCCAACAGAGAATTCACGTGATCGTCCCATTTCAAACCGATTCATAGTAGCACTGTTAAATGCTTACTCAGTGTGACGTCCCTAACATGTTCACCGGTTCTTTCATCTGTGTACGTGTAAAGAGAGCTGCCAGTCACCACACAATGTGCAAATTTTGTGATTCAACATTTCTGGACAATGGCATATACATTCACGCGTCGAACACCTCAGACTAGCAGCCACTTCTGACACCATTGAGAGTGCAGGGCAAATTAGCATAGATGTTATACCAAAGTTGTCGGCTAGTATCATCAGAATATGTTTATCTGAAGCTCAGCTCCGAGAAAGACTCGCTAGACAACTTTTCACACCTGATCGACGTAGAGCCTGCTGTGATCATGTGACGAAATACACAACTGTGATGGAATGTTGTGTTAATTGATGAGAGTAAACACGGCTTGGAGTCAGTGACGTATGTTTGAGAGTGAGGCGTCGATATGAGAGCATCGCTGGACTTAATCAGGCAATGATATATGGGACAAACAGTGCACGTTTTGGTGTAGGCGGCCTTAGAATACTACGTAACGTGTTACGTGAGGCAAAATGAACGGAGGAGGATACGGACAAGACATGGTACAGTCAGTTGTTAACTTTTAAAGAAGTAAAATCTAGGCAATACCCTTAGCCACTGTTCTCGTGTTATGCAATGTGCTCGCCAAGACATTCGTACCGAGCGTGGTTGCAACTATATACAGCGATAGGGACTTTGGTTCCCAATATTTGGGAATAAAGCTGGCTTCAGTACAAAGGTCATTTGTATTAACTAAAACATCAAGTTTAATTACACCGGATTATAAAACTCAAGTAACTGACGCAATGATAAGATACGAAATTCGCATCTGGGAAGAGTGGGCTTCAAATGACTGTTCGCCTGTCCAGATGCAGAATTTCCAAGTTTTCGCTAAAACGCGAAAACCAGAACGGTTCTTTCGAAAAGGATTGGTCCGATTTCCTCAAGACATACTTCTCCTGTCTGCTGAGCTCGTGCTGTCAGAACATTAACTCGTGTTTCCTTCTGAAGCGTATTAAAAGCCCGGCGAACAGGATAAAAAGACCTGCCTTCCAAAAAGCTTCCGAGAGAAATTATACGTCCACATACGACCCAGTCTGATATCTTGTCACACATCTTAGCAAAATTTGTATTAGACTGGAGATGGTTCATATTAAAAAGTAGCAATAGACGTATGGTGATCAGTCTTTTATTCAGTTGGGCCTTATCTACTAAAAAAATAACAATAATAAAGTTAGCAATACCTATTGAAGGCAACACTTAGACAATATTTCAACGAAGTTAAATTTAGTTATAGAAATACCTGTCGTTCCGTCAGCTTGCGGTATTACTGTGCACGGCGGTTATAATTAAATTTTCGCTACTGGAGCAATTATAGACGGAAAACTGTTTACCGTAGGGGTAGCTCACTTCGTAGGAGTGCTGTTGCAGAATTTGCATTGTTAGTATAGTGCAATGACTTGCCGTTAGGCGCCGGTACTGATACGACGTCGTACGGGTTGGAACACAAGCATCAGTGTACATTATAGTTGCAAGACAGTCGACATGGGTCTGGACAACATGATCAGGGCTTTACTCATAAAGCTGTTTTATTGGAACTACTGCAATAGCGCTGCTGCTCTTACCGAGTATCGACTTAGCGCTCGTGATGTCAGCCCGTTACTTCGTAACATATTTGGAGCAAACCAAACGATTGGTCGATAGCTAATAACTACATGGCCCCCAAGATCAATAGATCTCAACCAGTGTTGTTTGTGGATGTGGGATTACCCATTAAAACATGTCGGAGGTTGAAGATGAGCGCAGTGAAGGAGGTAGCCAACATCCCACTGGACATGGTCGGGCAACAGCAGAGCAATTTCTTGTGCGGTTCGTAGGCGCAGACGGTCGTCATAATGAGCAACGTTTGTAACATGGAACGTAAACACGGTACAGAGTTAACAAATGTTACCCTACCATGGGGAAATTAAAATGTTTCTTTCAATGTTTATTCATTATTTCTCTTCCGCATGTCTGCACAAATGTTCCCACGAAGTTTCATTGTGCTACGATGACTTGTTTTTCATGGGGCCCTCTCAAGTAGCGGAGGTTTAACTAGAGCCACCCATAAATTCTCGGCGCAGCGAGTTGGAGTACAGCTGGCGCATCGAGCACGAAATGTGGAAGTTTCACGAAGTAGGTAGAACTACAGAAGAATCGCAAAACGTATGCATCACTGTAGTCTAACTTAGAGTTTATGACTGGAAATTTACCAACTGTAGAATATCAGTTACGTAGCAACTGAAATTACGTTCGTGAATTTCAACATCTTCCGATGCCAGTTGTGACACTAAAGTCATCAACAGAGCTGAACACTTGAACATTATTTATTTATTTATTTATTTATTTATTTTTGATTGAGTATAATCGCCTTTTCCTTGTAAATGTCAGCCGTAACGTGTCACCTTTCCATTTAACAATTACTATAATGTTCGAGATATAAGTTTCAGCGAAAATTCAGTTAATCATAAGGGCTTGTCCACAGATATGTGTAGCAGATATAAATATATTAACTGATGCATGGCATTCTTCGTAAATACATGGTCCACTCACATTAATGTGACCAGCGCCCATGTTCGACGTCAAAGTACAATAACCGCTCACAAACGGCGGTTGGCGTCAATAGCAGTAGAGGATATATAAAGCGTGTGGGGGGACGCGGAAAACATGCAGTCGTTGAAATGCCGACACGGAGCTATATACCTGACGTCCAAAATAGACTGTTCATTTGCTTTCAGGACAAGGATGGAAGCATGTACGTCACGGATAAGTTTGTTAACTGTTAGCGTGACGTCGTCATTAAAGTGTACCGTGCGTGGTAAAATGGCGCTATCGAACACAGACACTGTGATAACTGTGGAGCACGACGGGCCGTACATGACTGAGTGAACGAGGGCTGCGGAATGTCTACGGGAGAGTAGAGGTGCAACCGTTGAGCCGCTGACCGCCCAGATGTTCCAAGGGGGGCTACCAGCAGTGTCTCCACAACGACCGTTCAGCGAACGTTGCGGCAGGCATCTGGTTCATGCTGTAAGTGGGCTGCTTCTGTGTTGGCAGCGCTGTGTAGCGCTTTGCATTGGATCTCTGACTGCGCTTTCTTTGTAAGAGACTCTGTGGCTGGTTGGACTCGTTGTTGGAAATTAATTGCCAGTAGTGTTGGGCAGTTGGAAGTTAGTCGCCAGCAGTGATGGAAGTACTGTTGGGCAGTTGGAGGTGAACAGCTAGCAGTGATGTACGTTACATGTGAGAAGTTAGCATTGATGGAGGGTAGAGGTCTGAAGTGTTAGGGAAGGCTAACGGTCTATACATGTTCGACTTGGAGATTGAATATTATTCATGATTATATACCTTTGTACTAGATGTCAATGACGATTTATATTCGTGTTTGAACTGGATGCCCACATTATTAAGGTTAAAAAACACATTATTTGGTTTGCAACAAAATCTTTCCTTTGCTAACCACATGCTTATTAGTAGTTAGTGGCCTTAGTAGTTAGAATCTTTTATTTAGCTGGCGGTATTGACGCTAACTGTATTGCAGTAGTTGGCGTAATGAAGAATTTTGTGAGGTAAGTGCTTAATAAAAAGTGTAGGTTATTGTTACGATTTCTTTTTAGTCAGGGTCATTCTTTTGAATTAATTATTGAGCAGTCAGATTGCGTCGCGCTAGAGTGTTGTGGGTCGCTGTTGACATTATAAGAAAAAGTAAAGAGAAAATAGGCTCAGTACGTTCAGTTCTACTCAGCTGTTTCAGAATCAACGTAGAAGTTCCATCTTCTCCAATATGTTCAATGCACTTTTGCTGACTGTTGCTCATCGGCAACAGAAACTGAAACTTGCACGCCAATACTCCACTGCACCTAAGTGAAATGGCGATAGATAGCTTCTCAGATGAATCAATTTTTATGCTCCACCGGGCGGATCGCCATTGGCGTGTGCGGTATGAAACGTTTGTAGGAGTTAGCGTTTTAGTCTTAGGAATATTTTCGTGGCATTCCCTGGTGGTGTCGTTCTGGAACGCACTGTGTATCAACACAAGTGTACATTTATTCTTGGGTACCATGTCCGCACCTACATGCAGTTTGTTTTTTCCTTAGCACGCTGGCATCTCCCAGCAGGACAACCCATCCTACGTGTCACACGTCTCGCAGTGTAGTTGCTTGGTGCTAAGAGCACCAGGATCAGTTTACGGCACTTCCTGGCCACCAAACTATCCAGATTAAAACCCAGTCTAGAATCTAGGGAATCTCTGGGACCACATGGATCGGGCTGCTCGCGCTATGGGTCATCAACGGACAAACGGAGAAACCTAGCGCAGATGGTCGGGACACTGTAATGAGTATGGCTCGACATACTTGTCGGTACCTTCTTAGTTCTCGCTGACACTCTTCCTGCACATATCGCAAAGATCCCCGCTGCAAAAGGTGGTTATTCAGGTTTTTGGCAGGTGCCACATTTATATAACTTGGCCGTGTAATTAGGTCCTCTCTCTCCGATGCCTCATGTTGTAGCAGCAGTTCTATACGATGACTACCCTCAACAAGGAATGGTTTTACACACACACACACACACACACACACACACACACACACACATACACACATACACACACTCCCAACCTAGCGTGGGATGTGCTGGAGCAGCCTGCCGTCGGACAGATGCGCGAGCGAGAAGTTTCTCGCGCTGGCTGGCGTTTCCTGCCGGCACGGAATAGGACAGAACGGTACTAGCAGACCGTGGGAAGCTCGCAGCCCTGCACGCCACACCGCAGTGTCTGCCTGCCCCCAGGCCGAACCTGCTGCACCTTGAGCACAGTCAGCGCCCGGTGATACAACGCCGAGCCGCGACCAATTAAAACAGCCCGCAGTGCTTGCCGAGATATGAGCTATGGAAACTAACGTCCCAATCAAGACAGAGGTCCTACAGTGATTCAGTACTGCTGAACAACCTCCATATATTGAGTGCCACGTTTGCTAACATCTACATTCATAATGCGCAACGCAAATTACGGTGTGTATTGCAGGGGACTTAGGATATCTCCATCATTCGAAACTCATCTGCCTCGCCCCCTCCCTCCTCCCAACCCCTCTCTTTCTTATTCCATCCACATCTGCTGCGCCTGGAGCATGAAGAACTGGAAGTGGGGAAAGCCCTAATTTTTACTTGTGCATTGGGTCGAACCCTCTCCCATACACTTAACAGTTAGTGATATGCAGAATCAGAGTTCGCCAGAAAAAATGCATACACAGTTTAAGGAACGAAAAGTATTGTGTGTTTATTTTACACTTAATAATTGATCACACATGTTGTACAACCTTCAGTTTAGCACATGGTTACTTTAAATGTTGCCGCGCGGGATTAGCCGAGCGGTCTCGAGCACTGCAGTTATGGGTTGTGCGGCTGGTCCTGGCGGAGGTTCGAGTCCTCCCTCGAGCATGGATGTGTGTGTCTGTCCTTGGGATAATTTAGGTTAAGTAGTGTGTACGCTTAGGGACTGATGACCTTAGCAGTTACGTCCCATAAAATTTCACACACATTTGAACATTTCAACTTTAAATGTTTAAATTGTTCACCGTTGGCGGCTATACACACAACAGTACGACGAGCGGTCGCTGCAACTACGTCTGCCAATGTTAGAGTGAAGATCGCTGCACTTGACGCTGTAATCTCCTGGCGAAGTTCCTCCAGCGTGCGTGGCCTATGTCGATAGACGTTATCTTTCACAGTTCCCCACAAGCAAAAGTCCATAGGTGTTAGATCTGGCGACCGTGGAGGCAAGTCAATACGCCCTTTTCGTCCAATCCAATGCCCCAGAAAATTGTCATCCAGGAAAGCTCGTACGGCTAGGTGGTAGTTTGGTGGCGCCCCGTCCTGTTGGTAGGAGACCTCTTCATCAGCTCCATGAAGCGCATCTATACCTGGCAAAATTAATGTGCGTAACATTTCCAGGTACACTTCTCCAGTGACAGTAGCATCAAAGAAAAGGGCCCTACTAAGCCGCTAGTCCACACCACACACGACCCCTGGCAAGGTGACCGCTTTATCCATATAAACATGCGGATTTTCCGGTGCCCAGTAAACACTGTCATGCCGATTCACGGTTCCATTAAGTTTAAATTGTGCCTCGTCACTCTACACTTCGTTCGTCCCCAACTACCATTTGCTGGTACCATTCGCAACATTGCATTCAGAGATCAGGATCATCATCATTAATCGCGTGCAGTAGTTGTGGAATGTAAACTTTCCATTTTGCAGCTTTCAGAATTCTCCGTACACTTGTAGTACTAACCCCCACTTCAGGTGCACTTGGGAATCAGACTTCTGTGGAGAATTAACAAACGTTTGCAACAAGAGAGGCGACGAAGCAGGACTTGTAGCTGTACGCTGTCTTCCTGATCTTCATTTGTGAATATCCCAAATCGTTCGTTGCAGTTCAAACTTGTCAGTGATGCGTTTGATTCTGAGGCGAGTACGCGGTTGTGTTTCAAACTCCGGCCTCCACTGACATTGCATTTCAACGGTATTATCAAACTTGATAACCCACTTCGCAATACATTTTCGTTGCTCGAATGTCAAACGTACTCCAGTCATCTTGTTTTCTCAATGCTGAGATGAAAGTACTAACATGTGTTGAGCCAACACCATACAACAACACGCTCGTAACTCAAATCGAACGAAAATATCGATATCTCGATAGAGCGTGACAGAGAGTGTATACATTATTCTGGCGGACTCTGTATATACCTATACGTATGAAGGGCGTTTAGTAAGTAATGTAAGACTTTTTTTTCTGAAAGTAAGTTGGTTTTCTTCAGCATTCCAGTACACCATGTCATTCGCCAATCTTTTTACTATAAAACCCTATTTTTCAACATAATCTCCGTTCAGTGCGACGGCCTTACGCCACCTTACTGGCAGAGCCCGTATGCCCGCATGGTACCACTGTATTGGCCGACGTCGGAGCGAACGTCTTGCTACATCAGTAACCTCCACATCATCCCCTTACTGCTTCTCGCTTCTTCATGGGGCCAAACAGATAGAAGTCGGAAGACGCGAGATCCGGGCTTTAGGTTGCATGAGGAAGAGCAGTCCAATGAAATTTTCTGAGTTTCTCTCGGCTGCGAAGGCTGGTCGTTGTGGCCGATTGATTCTAGGTGCTTCAGTCTAGAACCGAGCGACCGCTACGGTCGCAGGTTCGAATCCTTCTTCGGGCATGGATGTGTGTGATCTCCTTAGGTTGGTTGGGTTTAAGTAGTTCTAAGTTCTAGGGGACTGATGACCTCAGATGTTAAGTCCCATAGTGCTCAGAGCCATTTGAACCATTTTTTCGGCTGCGAAAACTTCTATGAGGCATCTTGTTTGCATGGAGAGGTACCGAGTGATCAAAAAGTCAGTATAAATTTGAAAACTGAATTAATCACGGAATAATGTAGGTAGAGAGCTACAAATTAACACACATGCTTGGAATGACATGGGGTTTTATTATAAACAAAAAGCATACAAAAGTTCAAAAAAAGTCCGGCAGATGGCGCTTCATCTGATCAGAATAGCAATAATTAGCACAACAAAGTAAGATAAAGCAAAGATGTTCTTTACAGGAAATGCTCAATATGTCCACCATGATTCCTCGACAATAGCTGTAGTTGACGAATAATGTTGTGAACAACACTGTAAAGCACGTCCAGAGTTATGGTGAGGCATTGGCGTCGGATGTTATCTTTCAGCATCCCTAGAGATGTCGGTCGATAACGATACACTTGCGACTTCAGGTAACCCCAATGTCAATAATCGGACGGACTGAAGTCTGGGGGGGACCTGGAAGGCCAAGCATGACGAAAGTGGCGGATGAGCACACGATCACCACCAAACGACGCGAGCAAGCGATCTTTCACGCGTCTAGCATTACTTTGTTGTTTTTGGTTCTAATAAAACCCCATGTCATTCCAAGCATGTGTGGCAATTTTTATCTCTCTATCTACATTATTCAGTGGTTTATTAAGTTTTCAAATTTATACTGACACTTTGATCACCCGGTAGTTCGGTCGCACTTTTGTGACGACGGACCCGCTGAAGTAGCTTCTTCAGTTTCAACGGGGGCTAGCACAATACACGTCAGAGGCTGGACATCGAACTGCAAAACCTTTTTAGGGTCTCAAAAGACCGTCGCCATGACTTCACCGGCTGAGGGTGTGGCTTTGATCTTCGGAGTAGAGGTAGTGAGGCGCCACTCCATGGATTGCCGTTTTGTTTACGGTTCGAAGTGATAAACCCTTATTTCATCGCCTGTGACAGTGTTCGACTAAAGATTTTCACGATCAGCCTCGTAAGGCGCAAGCAGTTCCGCTGAGATGGTCCTTCGTTGATGTTTATGGTCTTCTATTTGATGGCGAGGAACCCAGCGGGCACATACCTCTGATTACTCCAACTGGTGAACGAGTGTGTCAGCACTACAAACACAAAGATTCAGTTGCAGAGCGAGATGTTTGAATGAGATCTGTTGATTACTTCGAATGAGGGTGTCCGCACGTTTCAACACTGCGGGAGTGACAGCTGTGTGGCGTCGGCAGGCACGCGTCAGATCGGACAGGTTGGCGCGACCGTGTTGCGAATATAAGACGCCTCGCCCAACGACTCACCATGCTTTTGTTCACTGCCAGGTCTCCGTAGACATTCTACAAGCTCCTGTAAATATCTACGGTGCTCTGGTTCTGCGCCAAAAGAAATTCAGTGACAACTGTCTGCTTGGAACGCACCTACTTTACGCATCAATTTGAAGGCTACGTCCAGGGCCGCCAGGTAATCGGAAATTCATGAAACTATAGGGTATGGAGCGGGAATATTTCACGATGTACCACAACGAATTCCGATTTTTTTTTCAACATAAATTGGCTGAGAAACAAAGTGTGCTGCATTACTTATTGAGCACCTTTCGTAGCTGCAGATGTAGCTCGCGAAGGACAGACTCGCATGAGGTCTGGGTGAGAATTGATTTCAATTTGTAGTGTGTACGGTTGTCCTGTCCGTAGCAACATGAAGTTCTGGGTGTCGCATTTTTCTCCCCCACTTATTGGCGGGAATCTGTTGGGGCGGGACGTCCGTGGTGGGGAGGGAGAAAGTACCTGCCGAGGCGTAGCTAACGCAGAGCCGCCTGCCCCCCTACCCCTGCCCACACCTCAATTTCATGCTATAAACTTTATTAGTGGAAGCGCAGCAGAGTGTTTTGACACGGGCCCGCCGACTAACAAGCAGTCTGCTACGCGTTGCCGGTATGTGTGCCCTCCTAATAGCTTCTCTTTTCGTAGCGCACTCTTTCCTCCCCCTCCAAAGGCAGGCTCCATTAGCCATAGTGAGGCACGGTGAGCAAAATTCTGTCCTTGACGGCAGCAGCGCACTCACTCCCTCCGCAGGGGAAATGTTTCTCACTCCGGATTCCGCAGGGCGGACCGTAGAAACGACGGGACGCTGCTAGCTTTATTGTGCGCCTTTATTGTTCGCCAGTAAAAGTCCAGCATAAAAATGGCTGTCTTGAAACCTCGGGCACGATGTAATTCTCCTTTACTGCTCGTTTGCCATCTCCGCGCTGTTCTATTCCGTACGAGCTCTGTTTCTCTCATCTTTTCGTTTGGCCCGCTTGTTAACTGTTGCTTCTGATGAATTTCCTTTCGTAATGCAGAAAATATTAATACCGGAACATGATGTAGCAATATTCCTCCGCATACTTTTTACTTTGCTCAAAAATTGATTTTGGTCAGGCTGTCTCTACAAAGAATGTTATTAAATTCCATAATGTCTGTTCTCTGGCGCTCGCATGGAACACGAACAGCGCACGAAGGAAGTTACATTGCATACCTATTCTGAAATAAACTAAACTTAAGGTGTCCTTCCAAGGGACATGAAAATATTCGTGGACGAGTAACTAGTGACGTCACAGCGTGTAATTCCACATTCCGCTATATTGCGAAGCTTGAAAGGAAGAATCTTCCGTGTCAAATTTTTGCCTCATAGAAAGGAATGCGAACAGTGAGCTGCGGCTTCGAGCTTCACAGGGTGAACTTAGGGGACTCCATATTGTATAAAGTTCTACGAAGTTGAACTATGCCATGTTGTATGAAGTTATATGGAGCTAAACTCCACGTTTGGTAGTTCTGATACAGGTACTGCAGCGAATAGTATCAAGTTAAGCTGTTTCAAATGGGTGTCGCATTGAGGATCTCTCGGAGAAGCATCTTTTTGGTAAAATTTGTTAATATATAACGATAGTAAACTACATATCTGTAAATAAAGGCTTGTAGTATTTGAGGCTTTTAGTGTTAGAATTTGTCTGATATGAGACTATATCGTTTTGATGCTACGATACAGTGATAATTTATCAAAACTACATTGATTTTGGTACAATTTATCATGGTTAAATTTTATGCCATGTAATTGTAGTCGTTTAAAACCGTACCTCGGTCGGTAGCGTCGTAAACTGTAAATCAAAGGGTATGTTCGCGTCTACCAGCAATTTTTTCACCATAGGTTTTCTGTATGATTCTGGGACTTCGTTAATTTGATTGATGTATGATCTTAATACTCGATATTTTCAGTATAAATAACCAGTTTGCTGCAATTCTTGTTGCATAGGCCACGTCTGTTAAGTTTCCCCAGTGACAAGAAACTGTAACGTAACTTCCAGTCTGTCAGAAACTAAATACTATTTACACTTCCGAAGTATCTATCACGAAAGTTCTTCTAGAATACATGCAACTGCCTCTTGGTTTTACGGATTGCTTGATGTCTGTATCGCGCCATCAAACACCTTTCTCGGTGCTGGCAAAAAAAAAAAGAAAAACGCATCAAAAAAGTTTCGCATCACCCCTGCTCCCAGACGTTGACTTGTGATGTTCTATCACAGACATAGCCTCTTTAACTGTTCACACATGTTATTAAACCCGCACAAAGATGAAAACAAACACGGATGAGTAGCGCCTCTGACACGGAGCGCGTCAGACAGCTGGTACTTTGTGCCAGAAAGGGCTCACAACAAGGGAGGAATCCAGGCGTCTCGGAGTGAACCAAAGCGATGTTGTTCGGATATGGAGGAGAGAGAAAGAGACAAAAACTGTCGAAGACATGTCTCACTCAGGCCACCCAAAGGACCGCTACCTACTGATCTTGGCTCAGAGGAACCCTGACAGCAACGCAACCATGTTGAATAATGCTTTTTGTGCAGCCACAGGACGTCATTTTACTACTGAAACGCCGGCCGGTGTGGCCGACCGGTTCTAGCCGCTTCAGTCTCAAACCGCGCGACCGCTACGGTCGCAGGTTCGAATCCTGCCTCGGATATGGATGTGTGTGATGTCCTTAGGTTAGTTAAGTTCAAGTATTTCTAAGTTCTAGGGGACTGATGACCTCAGATGTTATGTCCTATAGTGCTCAGAGCCATTTGAACCATTACAACTGAAACTGTGGGCAATAGGTTGCATGATGCGCAACTTCACTCCCGACGTCCATGGCGAAGTCCCATCTTTGCAATCACGACACTATGCAACGCGGTACAGATGGACCCAGAAACGTGCCGAATGGACCAATCAGGATTGGCATCGTTCTCTTCACCGATGGGTGTCGCATGTCTTCAGTCATACAATCGTCGGAGAGCAACCCGGTCAGGCTGAAACGTTAGGCACACTGTCCACCGAGTGCAGCAAGGTGGAGGTTCCCTGCTCTTTTGGGGTGGCACTATGTAGTGCCGACGTACGCCGCTGGTGGTCATGAAAGGCGCCGTAACGGCTGAATGAATGCCATCCTCCGACCTATAGTGCAACCGTATCGGCACCATATTGGCAAGGCATTCGTCCTCATGGACGATAATTCGCACATCTTATGAATGACTTCCTTCAGGATAAGGACATCGCTCGACTAAAGTGGCCAGCATGTTCTCCAGACATGAACCCTATCGAACACGCCTCGGGTAGATTGAAAAGGGCTGTTTATGGACGACGTTACCCACCAACCACTCTGAGAAATCTACTCCGAATAGCCGTTCAGAGTGGGACAATCCGGACCAACAGTGACTTGATGAACTTACGGATAGAATGCCACGTCGAATACAGGCATGCAGTAATTCAAGAGGGCGTGCTACTGGGTATTAAAGGTACCCATTTGTACAGCAGTCTGGACTACCATGTCTGATGGTCTCTGTATAAGATGGTACAACATGCAATGAGTAGTTTCCACGAATAATAAAAAAAGGCGGAAATGTTGATCTCTGTAGTAATTTTCTGTACATGTTCCGGAACTCTCGGAACCGAGGTGATGCAAAACATTTTTTGATGTGTGCATACAAAGAAACGAATCGCTATCTTGAAACCCATGTGATGAAGTGGCCATCGTAACATCGTGATTTTGGGTATTACGCCTGCAGAAACAGACATAAGACTCTATATTTTAACTATTTTTAATTTAAAACGGAAAATGTACTGGAGATTCAGTTGACTTACCAATGACCTCTGCTACTATGTGCCTCACATAGTTGAACAGAATATGCAGTGTTGCACCACCAGCGATTTGATGTTCCAGCCATCTTATTCCTGTTCTGGTCTTCAGTCCGAAGGCTGGTTTGATGCAGCTCGCCATGCTACTCGACCCTGTGGAAGCCGAATCTCCGAATAACCAGCTTACATACTTCAGAATCTGCTTACTGTATTCATATCTTGGTCTCCCTCCACGATTTTTACGCCCCCCTCTCCTCCCCCACATACTTCGGTCCAATAGTACACTGGGGATACCTTCATGTCTCATGCGTTCTTTCAACCGGGCGATCTCTTCTTTTGGTCAAGTTGTGCCATAGATTCGTCTCTCCAGTTCTCTTCAGTGCCTCATCATTAGTTACGTGATCGACCCATCTGATCAACATTCTTCTGTAGCACCACATTTCGGGAGCTTCTATTCTCTGTCTAAACTGATAATCGTCCATACATGGCTACATTCCAGACAAATACCTTCAGAAAGGACTTCCTCACTTAAAATTGTATTCGGTGTTAACAAATTTTTCTTTAGAAATGCTTTTCTTGTCATTAACAGTCTACTTCTTATATCCTCTCCACTTCCGCCATCATTAATTATTTTGCAGCCCAAATAGAAAACTCATCTACTACTTTAAGTGTCTCGTTTCCTAATTTGATTCCCTCCGCATCATTTGATTTAATTCGACCTCATTCCATGATCCTTGTTTCGCTTTTGTTGATGTTGATCTTACATCCTTTCAAGACACTGTCCATTCCGTTTGACTGCTCTTCCAAGCCCTTCGCTGTCTCTGACAGAATTACAGTGTCATCAAAGAACCTCGAAGTTTTTATTTCTCCTCCCTGTATCTTAATTCTCACTCTGATCTTTCTTTGGCTTCCTTTACTTTTTGTTACGTGCACAGATGGAATAACGTCGAGGATAGACTACAATCCTATCTCACTCCCTTCTCAAACACTGCTTCCCTCTCATGCCCCTCGACTCGTATAACTGCCGTCTGGTTTCTGGTAAAGTTGTAAACAGCTTTTCGTTCCCTGTACTTCATCCGTGCTACTTTCAGAATTTCGAAGAGAGTATTCCAGTCAACATAGTCTAAAGTCTTCCCTAAGTCTAGAAGTGCTATAAAAGTACGTTTTTCTTTCCCAGGCCACTCTCTGCGCCTCCTACATAGCTTCTGTCTCTCATAAACTGGCTTAGGGACTTAATATAAAAGGACTGTTTCTGTGGGCACTTATCGCTAGTGTTTTTAAAAGACAGAATTTCTGGGTTTTGTGATGTGTGAATTCGGTCACTGACCTAGCGTTTATGTGAGGGCGGGAGTATCGAACTGCTTTTTACATCGCCAACAATTCCCTGTCATTCGTGCCCCACTACTGTTGTGCTGCCTGGAATTTCTTGGAGGAAAACTGCAGTGGCTGCCATTGCCCTCCTATGCGACGCTGAAGTGCTGTCCCGGTTGCCGACTGACGCGCGTCCACACCATTAACTAACTGTGCGTAATGAACTGAGTGAGCGAACACCACCACCTGCCTGAGACCTGCTTGTAGGTCACCAAATGCTGGCCATTTGTGGTGTCCTCCTAATCGTTCGCCGACCATTGGCGTCGCGTCTCTTGAGTGCATCTCTGAGTGTTGCTTCCACCGTAGCCGGCGCTGGCAGATGACGTCAGTAAAAAATTACTACTCCATGGCCGGCCGCGGTGGTCTCACGGTTCTAGGCGCGCAGTCGGGAACCGTGCGACTGCTACGGTCGCAGGTTTGAATCCTGCCTCGGGCATGGATGTGTGTGATGTCCTTAGGTTAGTTACGTTTAAGTAGTTCTAAGTTCTAGGGGACTGATGACCACAGCAGTTGAGTCCCATAGTGCTCAGAGCCATTTTTACTACTCACATGTATCGTCTCAGCGCTTGCTATGTTACCGGCTTCGGCAGAGACTATGATCTTATCTGGCAGATGCAATACACGTTCTGACGACACAGTTTGTCCGAGAATGTGACTTGGTGCTTGTGCATTTTCGTTTAACACCACTCCATGGTCAAAGAATCGGCTGCGACATTGACACAGATCCTGTTCACCCGTTTGAGTATCCAGTGTGAACAGCAGAATGTCATCAAGGAAAGCAAAACAAAATGACAATCCCTTTATCCCTTTATCACTTCATCAATAACACACTGCCATGTATGTGTTGAGTTCTTAAGGCCGAAAGGCACAACTAAAAACTCGAATAACCCGAATGGCATAATCACTGCCATTTTAGGAACGTTTCTTGGAGCTACTGGTATGTGGTTCTGTGCTTTCATGCAATAGAGAACGCTAAGAATTTTCGTACTGGCCAGGCCACGTGTGAAGTCATGTCTGTTATATTTCTGGAATGGCCCTTGAGTTTAATGCCCGGAGTCCGCACACAACCTCGACAATCTATCCTCCTTGCGTACTAATTGCAGCGGCGAAGGCAGCGGCCTATCTGACGGGCGAATTACTTTCGACTGTAATATTTCTTCGAATATCACCTTCGTTTCTGTCAGCCTCTCTTGTGCGATTCTCTGAGCTTGTCGTGAAACTGGTTGTCGGGGCGTGGTATAGATATAACATACTATACTACGTTTAATTCCTTTGCAACGGGCTTGTTTGGTCGACTCGTCCATTGTTCGTATTGCCTGGGCGCCGGAAAGTTCAATTTTTCTCTTCATTACGTAGCTCCTCAGATAAGGAGTTGCCCATCGCCTGAAGGTTCTCTCAAGATGTATGCCCATTACTACCTGATATTTTACTGTCGTCTGTCAGATTTACCAAACGTTTTCGCTGTAAGTTGACCGCCAACGCGAAACGTGCTAGAAAATCAGCGTCCAATATATGTTCCAATGTATCACCTATCATAAAAGACCATGTAAGTTGTTTGAAGAAACGGACATCAATTTTGTGCGTTTTAAGCCCATACGTGTTAATCGCAGAGTTATTCACAGCTTTCAAACGTTGCTGTACGTCTTGTTCATTGCGTGGTGTGTGGCTAACAGGAAGCGAGCTGATATCTGACCAAGTATCCACCAAAATCCTTCCGCACGTACGTTTATCTAATACGTAAAACCTATTTGAAGCAAATAGAGATATATGTAGTGATGGTTGATGCTGTTGACATCAAAACACTGAACTGTTGGGGGTGGGGGTATGTGCCTTCGTTCTTTGAGTAAGAGCACGAAGACTGCAGCGTCTCTGCCAAAACGTTTGTCGTACTCACACTCCTCGTTCATCCTCTCGTTGCCTTCCGTGTTTCACGTCTATCCCGCTTTCTCTTCCGAATAATGTTAACTTGTAGTCGATGTTGCGCGCACAGTTGTGTTCTCAAGTCATCTATTGTAACTTTTAAATATCTAATCTCCTTTGCAACATTTGTAGCGTGTCGTGATGTGACTGGCAGAGTTTGTAGCCGTGACTCTGGTTTCGTCTCGCCATGGTGGTTATCGTACTCCGAATCTGTCAACACCAGTGCGATTGCTTCAGGTGGCTCGTGCGTCTCGTAGACTCTGTCTGCAACAAGTAGTTGTCCGCTAATCTCTCCTCGTGTATGGCTAGCGCAGACTTTACTTGTTCTGGAAGCTATTGTTGCCATCATGTAACAGCAGCCTGTCAGAGACTATCGAACTACCTACCAGGCTGCGAAAATGTCGCCAGTATTCCGACGGGGTCCTATCTCTTCGCTTCTCTACGGTACCTGCCTGACTATGATGTCGACTGACTTCATACAGCGAGATATGAGCACTTCTTTAAGTGTGCAGTACGCTACTTCTGTATACGGGTTCACTGAAACGTCTGGTTTTAAGGCGTGATTGTTGCCAACTCGCTGTTGGTGAAATACATTTTCTATTGCTGCGAACCACGTATATGGCTGGAAAGCATGAATTAAGGCGCTCGTAATTACAGTGGTTGAATTGATGCAACTAGTGGTCAGATCCATTTCTGTTTCTCGCTGTGGTCGTGCTGTAGCAATCGCCATTTTCTGACGATTTGGCGATACTGGGGTGTGAAGCCTGCCAATTTCTTCTGTTATCGGAAAATATCGTTTGCCATCGTAGTTCATTGTTCCAACTGCTTAAGTTTGCGGTAGACTTACACCGATCAACGAAAAATCTAAAAATCGTTAATCGGAGATAACCACTTACTAGGCATGGATCTACACCACAGAAGAAGAATACGCGTAGCGTAGAGTGAATGGACAAAACACTCTATTGGTTCGAATCTTGCCAAAATACCTTAACGACAAGATACATCAAACAACACTACAAATTACATAAAATAACAGCAAATATAAAAAGCTACATCCACCAAAGAAACACATCGAGCACTCTGACGTCACGTCGCGCAAGTGTACGAAAAAATATCACTGTCACAACTTTTACAACAACAAAAGGACTTCCTAAAAGTACAAAAATAAGACCTTACGGCATGGTACTGATGTCAGAATATCTTCATGCAAGCGAATGTCTAGCATTAGAATATTATTTAGATCAATTAGAAATACTTTAAGGGCGAATCATAAGGAAAATATTAGGCCAAAGAAAAAATATAGAATGTTGAAAATTACGTAGTAATGACAAAATTTTTCGAAATATGGAAAACGTATCAGCGGCAATGAGAAAAAATAGTATTTTTTGGACATTTATATTGAATGCAAGACAGATTAATCAAAAAGATCTCCAAACATTTGTGGGATAAGAAGTTGACAAAGATACAGTTTACAGTCACAATTTCGTATTTTTATGACTTTGTCGAACATACAAATTACGTCTAAAGTGTATTGGTCGCTATTCCAATTGACAGTATGTCGAGAATATGGAACAAGTTGTGTCCGCGAAGTAAAAAAGGATTTTAAAAGAAATACTGTAAAACTGAAAAAACAACCAACAGCGAAGTGCTTAGGGAAAAAAGTTTTGAATAAAGGAGGATTTGAATATGTAAGAATGATAAACGAAAACTGTTATGAAGTGTTTCGAAGAGAGGAAGGAAAATCATAGTGAACACATGATAGAGTACTGGAAGAGGAGAACAACGAATAAGGAATTGGAATTGGCACCTGGTCTTTAGTTGATCCATCCGAGAGGAAAAAAAAGTTACAAAAGAAAGTTCATAATGTATTTTCCTCATAAAGAATGTTTGGCATGTTACTGAGAAGTGAAACAGGAAAAATGTCGTCCAAACATTTCAAAACATCAACATTCATTTGCTAACTAAAATCCACATATTAAAACACTGCAAACTAATAATTAAAGGAAAAATCATAGCACCTGTTTGCCTTGTCCATAATTGTCTTTTTCCTAGTACCAAATTATGTTAATAGAAGAGACTTTTTTTTACTCTTGAAAACTTTATTTAATGTAAATCGCTTCATTAATTTATGTTCTTATTTACACACAGAACTTTTGCTCTGATCAAGTACTGTAAAACTTAAATCATTTTTCGCTTTCTGACTTGAGGAAGAACATTCAGTAAAGAACTATCCATTCGCCGTGGAATATTAAGTTTCTCAAGAATACAAAACGAAAGAATAAAATAAACATTAAGAGGAGGCAAAGCACTAAATTCACTACTGCAACACGAGTGAGGCCGGCGAAAATAGGTCAACTTCAGTTTAAAACAGAAGACGACGCAGTTGGAGTTGGAACGCTTGCGCGGAATGTCGCTTATGCGGAACCTGGGGCTCTCGCCAGGAAGCCGACGAATGTGAAAGCAGAAAGCCTGGATGCGGTGACAGATTGACCTGCATGTTAGGCCGGGGTCTAGCTTACGTCGTAATGTGACATGTCGTTTTGAATTGACTGTGAAAGAAGAAACGTACGTGTAATGTGTTGGACTCCGCAGAAATTTTAACACATCCCATTTCCGCAGAACTGTCACAAACTCGACACGGTCCCTCCTCCTCCTACCACCCCCCATTCCCCCAGACGTAAAGATGTTTTCCTAGAAAAATCTTGAACCTGATGCTCGCTTCCATAGACAGCGTGTGTGAATGCAGCCATCTGAAATGAAGTCTGGAATATATCAACTTCCCGTTCTGTGAAGTGTGAATCGCGCGATGAACAGGAAATTCTTGCTTTTTTTCAATTTATTGGCCTTTTGGCCGAGCGCATGCAGCCATTTCAATGGTAATGCTATATATGACTCTACGAAAGCTAGGACAACACGACACGTATTTCTCGAGCGGAGAGAATCTCCGTGACCGGGAACCGAACGCAGGCCCCTTCGCTTAGCAATCCACCGCGTTGACAGCGCAGCTACCGAGGCGGACTAAATTCAGGTTAATGTTGCAACAAGGCAAAAATTTTGTCGGCATAATTGATGGCCAATGAAGTTTCTCGCAGCCCAGTTACAGATGACACAGCACGGCCAGTCATGCTGCGCACTCGCGGGAACGTGGCAGTCAGCAGTGGAAGTTATTAGCCATTAAATTACAAGCGCGACAGAGAGCACAAAGAGTGATGCGTCGCCTTGGAGTCTCGTAGCTGGCGCAGGTACCGCTTTACACGTTGCAGAAACCTATAAACTGGCCGTAAAAGCCGGCTCCGAAACTCGGGTGCGCCCGGGAGGTCTGTGTCGGCGTCCGCCTTTGTGGGTGTCTCGTTGCCGGGTCCGCCCGAAATTTCGGCCGAGTAACAGCGGCGCCACGCGCCGTAACTCTCCCGGGCCCATTACGCCTGGCCGCTTCCATAAAACCGGCGTGCAATTTTCGGGACGCGCCGCTCCGCGCTGCGCGTTACCAAATTTGGGCCCCCGGCGGCGCTGTAGATTAGCGGCGGTTAAGACGGCAGCGCCGGTTATCGCTATTTATTATCCGCCGTTAAGGGGTCCGGCTCATAACCTTAGGACACGCCCTCCTAGATCGTACACCTGGTCCGGGGGTTTCCCTGTGGACACAACAGTGTCACGCCCACTGGCGCTGTCGAACATGGATCGCCTCGACTTCCGAAGGTTTGTGAGCCAATGTACACAGATTATACGGAATAAATATTCCGCTCTGCACTGTTTTGAAATTATGACTGTGTGTCGGACCGGGACTTAAATGCGAAACCTCGCCTTTCCCGGGCAGTATTCTTACTGGCCGAGCTATCTAGTCGCGAGCATTGCCCACGAGAGGCAAAGTTCCGGGTTATAGTTGGGACATAGTAGAAGGATTCTTTCTGTCTGTTTTTCTACAATTAAATTGTTTCGCTATTTTTTCTTATTTTCAATACATTCTTCTGTTGGTACGTAACACATTAAAATCCCACGTTCTTATTTGGACTGGATTTCACTGGAATTGATTAGTCAGATAATTATTTTGGCTCTTCTGATTCGATCGGTGTAATTAGTCTTCATAAGGGCACTGGTACATAGAAGTTACAGGTAATTAATGTTAGCACTGCATTCCGCTGCATGCAAAAAGGTATGAGCTGACACTTATATTTGAAAAAGATGGACAACACCACTTGAAAGTAGCCAAAATGGTCCCATAGTCTTTGAAAATACTGCGACATTGCAGAGTAACCATGGGATCCATGGAATAGCACGATATGGTTGCCCAAATCGTCACCGGACCTTCGACATTTTTTCACTTTTGGGACCCAAACCCGGCCAAATTTTGGAAGCAGTTCATTGCACCAAAGCACTTTCTTCCATTGCTCCATTGTCCAGCTTTATAGCTTCGGCACCATGTTTTCATGTTACGGGAATTTTCAGTACTGATTAGTGGTTTTGGTGTGCGAACTCACTCTAAAATTCCCTACTTTCGTCGGTTTTGTCCTCCTGTAAACATCATTTCTATGCCGACGACCTCCAGCTCTACCTCAGCGTCAGACCTGAAGACGTAAACACTGCAATCGCTCTGATGAATGATGATCTGTCTTCAGTAGTGACATGGGCGAAAAACCTGGGGCTTAAATTAAATGCAAAAAAGACGCAAGTAATCTTAATAGCCCATCAGAAATTAATAAGTTCAGATTTCCGCGAACGGCTACCTCCTATTCTGCTCGAAGGTACTCCAATACCATATCAGAAAACAGTGAAGAACTTGGGTGTAACGTTGGACGAGCATCTCAACTGGGCGGAGAATACAGTCGCAGTGTGCCGAAAAACGTCTGCTTGTCTCTATGCTCTCAAAAAGTTTCGGAACATATTCCCACAAGACTTGAAACGCCAGCTCGTGCAAGCACTCGTTCTACCGAACCTCCACTATTGTGATGTGATTCAACAAGGCATGAGTAGTGAAAACAAAAGACGGCTAGAGCTAACCATGAATGCCTGTGTGCGTTACACCTGCAACATTCGCCGATATGATCATGTTAGTGCTTCATACTCCGAGCTAGGGTGGCTGCGGCCGGACAAACTGCGTGACTACCACACTCTATGTCTACTTCACCGACTCCTCATCGCGCAAGCACCCCAGTACCTAGCTTCAGAGATTAAAATCCTGTCATGCCATCATAATCGAAACACGAGGTCACTCTTATCTGGTATCCTAACTGTGCCCACTCACAAAACAAAAACTTTTGCAAACTCCTTCTCAGTTGCCGCTGTCCGCCTCTGGAACAAACTGCCCCTTACCTTGAGGAAAATTCAATCTCCTGTTGCTTTTAAGAAGAAGTTGAAGCATTTCCTACTATCATCCGCATAAAATTCTCCACAAAATTAATGTGCAAGGCAAATCCTCTCATCTGTCAAATAACAAAGCTAGTGTCTCCTATCTTGCTCCTGAGATGCCTTCCTCTTCATCTATCTCTATTAGACACGCAGTCTCCCTTTCCTTTATATTTTCCTTAATTATGTTTCATCATGTCTCTCTATTCTTCTCCTCGCTTCACCATGAGTCTCCCTCATACTCCCTGCTGCCAGCACTCCTATCTTAAATCTTTCTCTTCAATAATGTATTTTTCGAGGTGTACCTTTCTAATTGTTTATCTCACTTTTTGTATTAGATGTAGTTTAACATGCCTACTGAAACATATGACTGTAAAATAAGTAGAATGCCTGGTTAGATGTAAGAGAGGGCCTGATGGCCCTAATCTTGCCAGGTTAAATAAATAAATAAATAAAATAAATAAAATACTTACAGGGCACCCTTCGTGTTGTTTTGGTACTGAGAGGATTCACGAATGCGACATTAAGTTCTGGATTGACTTCTTCAGCTGCCGTCCTCTTATTTTACGGTACAATCCTCTTCAGTGACAGTCTGTTACGACCACGCATCACACACATTACTCAGCGTTGTGGCTTAGCGGATGCTGTACAAATCTTCGATACGGTGCCCCTTGAAACTAAACACTTCGACAGTCATGGTTAGGTAAGCACCTACCTTGCGGGCACCATCAATTTGCTGACGTTAGAGTTCGCGAGGCTCAGACATAACGCAATCAGAACTACACACCGTTCCAACCACGACTGACACATGCATCATACTGAGAAAATTGTACAGATGCTTTTTGTGGTCAAATAAGAGTACAACAGTGCAATCTGCAGGCTTATCACGGTGTTTTTCATATTTTTGTCAAAGCCTAAAATCGGCATGACGTAAGGCGGAATCATAACGTATCTGTATTGCCTATGCCTTCAGTGTAATCAGATTATAACGACGTAGTGCCTCACTGATAGCGATTCTTGCTGTGTGACGCGCGCGCTCTCTGCATATAGGACTACGTTTCGTATATACGTATGCTGCAGCACGAGTATAGTTTCTGTCATCAAAAAACCTCGTAATATTAACATGGACGTCTTCACAGTGTGTGTTCTTGCATTGTCCTGCATAAAAAGAGCCGCACGTCTTTTCGTTAATTTCTCTGAACAAACGCTGCAGCCTATTGCTAACATATCTATCGAAAGCTATGGTCTGGTGAAACAAAGATCGAGCCAATATTTTTCATTACACTAATTCGCATACCACACTCCACTTGGACTCTATCCAGAGACCCTTGTACATGACTAGCGTTTCCTGTACTCCAACGTAGATTGTTCTGCACTGTCGCGCAGCCATGCCTCACCCCAAAAACAGGGCATTTCAGTATCAACTTTTATCATATAAAGAGTGCAATAGCTGGTTGCGATACTGAAGTCAAGCAACGGTATCTGAATTTATCAATCAGTGCGCTACCGTTACTCCGTAAGCTTTCTTTACGAGTTGCTGCACGGCTCTGTAAGTATCTCAAGTAGTAAATAGCGCAACGAGTTTCTTGGATTCCTTTCCAACTCCCCGCCGAAACAGATACGCCGCCTGTCAAATCCCGAACAACGGCTCCAAAGCCTACACGGCGAACGGAACCTGCCACCCCGGTGTTACTTCCAGCACAAGGCCGGACACCGCGGCTGCTTTTGACGCGTAACACCTTATAATAGCACCGTAGTAGTCAAATGCTGTGATTAGCAAACAGGGTACGGAAGTTGGATACCTTATACTTCTTCGCTACACCAGTCTGAAAGTGTAACCTACAGATCGCTGTCCTTGGTAAAAGCGTTAGGGCATTAAAGTACTGGGAACGAACGGCAATTCCTCTCTTCTCTTTGGATAATCCGTACAAAAAAGGTGTTTCATGGGAGACCTCATTAGAGGGTACAGTAATAAACTTACTCTGTTGATCACAAACCAAGCAGTGAGCTGAAGTTGACGCGTCTAGAACAGTTTTTTTGGAGACTACACACAGTGAGGCTTTCGTAGCCGCAGTTTACATAACTCTGTCAGTGGGTTCGAAGCAGGCGGTGCGTATTCCAAACGACAGCTGCTAACAGTTTACACAGCCCGTGAGCTATTTGGTGGAAAAGCGCCCACGGAGCGTTCAAGCTCTGAATGAAATGTCTGATATAAGCTAAGCCACGGTTTGTTTCGTGATTATTCTTGCCTCAGCAGCGTGGCTGCGAATGCGAGTAAAAGGGTGTCTCAAGTCGGTTTGTGAGCTACCAGCTGTTTGAACACAAATTTAACCGCAACATCAGCGGAACTAACCCCGTCGTGTTTCAGCCCTTCTTCGATCACGTTTCTTTTAGTGGCGCAATTATAGACACCTTGTGAGCATGCACAGTGCACTCTTAGCTTTCCCAAATGTTTATCTCTCAAAGTTTCTTACGAGAATAATAAAATAAAAATAAACAAACAAATAAATAAATGGGGCAGTGGAGGCGTATACGAGTTTCCCATACCTTAGGAATTCTTTACTTCGTTTGGAATAAAAGGACCGACGTTTCCTTTAAAATATATGTTCATTGTAATTTTTTCTGGTAAAGGTAACATTCAGATTTCAGATGATTACTCGATAGTAGTTAGTGAACAAAATATGACAGTGTGATACTTCGTTCATGTGTGTTTAGGCCACCTATATGGTATATATTTAACAGTCTATGCATTATTCTTCACCACTCTCACATTTACTGATTCCACTGATCTGCTCTTTCGTGTTCGATGTTTGCTTCTTCACTGGCTCTTCCTCACCCACTCACGAACAACAGAACTCTTTTATCTGTCACCTTAAGGTTTTTTTTTGCACAAACTTTTAAATTTTTGACAAAGCTCTTTATCTAAATTACCTTTTTCTATGATGATAAATTCATGTTCGTCAGCGATTGTAAGTCTTCTTTAATAAGACTGGGAAGGATGATAGCTTTGATTGTGCTATAAACATTAAAATTAATTTTAGGTCTTCTTCCTCTATTCCGCTCTCTGTGTTAAAAATTTGTGTACAAGACAACGTTCTTACTATAAGTGGGTTCTGACGCATCGTTCTTATATTTTATTGCAACTTTTATTTCTTGCGCTGGTAGTCAGTTATTACGACTTTCCATTTTTTGTCAAATGTAAATTTTCGTTTACTCATCTGACGCCGCGTAGTATATTCCTAAAGCTGATTCTGTTTTTGCTATCTGTACAGGTGCCAAAGCTGATTTTCAATACCGCTCCTGTACTTTTTTTTGTTGGGTTAGTATTCT